>NW_005353753.1:191299-225502 GCF_000412655.1 Myotis brandtii
AGTTAGGGGCAATCAGGCAGGCAGGCAGAATGGTTAGGGTTGATCAGGCAGGCAGGCAGGCGAGCAGTTAGGAGCCAGTGGTCCCGGATTGCAAGATGGATGTCCGACTGCTGGTTTAGGCATGATCCCACAGGGATCCCCCAAGGGGTACCGGATTGTGAGAGGGTGCAGGCCAAGCTGAGGGACACCCCCACGAATTTCATGTACCAGGCCTCTAGTTGTAATATAAAGTGATTGAAAAGAGTACTGATGGAAAATTTAAATATCTCCTATCAAAACCATGTGAAAAATTATTTTTTATTTTTTATTTTTTTTCATATATTTTTATTGATTTCAGAGAGGAAGGAAGAGGGAGAGAGAGATAGAAACATCAATGATGAGAGAGAATCATTGATTGGCTGCCTCCTGCACGCCCCCCACTGGGGATGGAGCCCGCAACCCGGGCACGTGCCCTTGACCGGAATCGAACCCGGGACCCTTCAGTCCTCAGGCCGATGCTCTATCCACCGAGCCAAACCGGGTAGGGCGAAAAATTATTTTTAAAAATAAAAATATAAGAAATCATTAGATTAAAATACTTATTTAACTAGGAAACTCACGTGACCATGTAATTTTAAATATATTCTTCTCCTTTAATCATACTCTGTGATGTATGACAAGATTGAAAAAAAGAAAATAATTATTTTAGTCACAAAAATGAAATGTTGATATAAATTTCTCAGTACTGAGTAATGGTCATTGCCCTATTTAAAATTCTCTTTGCTTATTCATGCAGTAATTATGGAAAAGAGATCCACAATGCCAGTTTTCTGATAGCTAACAGCTAAACTATCTCTAACTTCCCTGATTTATTTGGTTATTCTACCAAATATACTTTTATAACTACTTACATGTAAATTTTTCTATTGAGAGTATAAATATAAATATAGATATGCCATCTATATTATTTATTTTTTTCTAGGCTAAATATTTAACAACTAACTAAGGCATTTTGAGTGTATACTTTTTTGATAGTATACATATATACACAAATGTATACAGATATACAGATAAATATACACATATATAAAGATATATACCTATATGTTTATTTATTCTTTTCTATGATAAATTATTTTTAGCAAAGTAATACATGTATTGGTTAAAAATCCATGTAGTTCTTCAAATAAAATAGCTACCCCCATCCCCACCTCAGTGACCCACCAGCCATTTTCAACTCCTTTAGTTGTTTCTTCTGATATTTAGCTCCATACTTTTAAATGTTTATAGAGCCAATGCTTGATTTTTAAATTTTAGGCATTATCTATCTATCCTGTTCTTGTTATAAAAGATTAAAAATCTCACTATTTACCCTGACTCAATTCTTTCAATCAAACACTATCACGGGTTTTAATAAATCAGTACTGAGTGTTTCTATTATTAGAAAAAAACAGGAACATTATTCAAAGTTCAGTATATTTCTAGTCTTCGGCATTTTTTCCTAGAGGAAAAAATTGTCTTTTTTGTGTGTTTTCTATATTCTCCAACTGCCTAAAGTTCTCTGTAGAACTATAAAATTATTTTAATATAATACCTGGCATCTGTCACCACCTATCACTTCCATTGTTTCTCGGAGTTTTCCATTGTCCTGTACCACTCCTTAAGTATACAATATGTTTTTCTAAGAATATGGCTCAGCTATCATTTCAGGACTTCCCTTTGGCATCATACTAGGGAACCCCTGTGCCCTTCTCCTGTGTGAAGCTCTTTATTCCTGGACCCCATGACTTCCTGTTTTATGGTTTACTCTCTCATTCAGTGGCATACATCATCCTATAGTTTCCAGAGAAAGGGTTCATGGGCATCTTTTTAAAGACATTGAGGGTCTGAAATGCCTTTACTTTACCTGCATACTTGATTTTTAAGTTGTTAGGTATAAATTTCTAGGTTAGAAATAATTGCCCTTACACCCTTAAAGGTATTGAATCATTTTATCCTAATTTCCAATGTTGCTATTTATTAACTTTATGATATTTCAGTTCCTGGTCCTCTATACTGTATAATGGATCTGAAAGCTTTCAGGATTTAGTCATTCTTTTAAAAATATTTATTGAGAGTCTTTTATATGTCAGGCACTGATATAAGAGGTAATATTTCTGTCGTTAAAAAAAAGGCTACTCTCATGGAGCTTACATTAGAGTAAGGGAGATACATAATGAAGATAAATAAGTAAAATACATATTATATTAGAGAATGACAAGTACTAAGAACAGAGGAAAAGGCAAGGAAGGGGATATAAAATGTAATTTTATAAAATGTAATTTCATGGTAGACCATGAAATACCTCATAGAAAAGGTGACTTCTTAGTTTAGATTTAAAGGGAGTGAGAGCCCTAACCGGTTTGGCTCAGTGGATAGAGCGTCGGCCTGCAGACTGAAGGGTCCCAGGTTTGATTCCAGTCAAGG
Organism: Myotis brandtii; assembly: GCF_000412655.1. NCBI lineage: Eukaryota > Metazoa > Chordata > Mammalia > Chiroptera > Vespertilionidae > Myotis > Myotis brandtii. The sequence continues at coordinate 193,745 of NW_005353753.1, forward strand.
GCATGTACCTTGGTTGCGGGCACATCCCCAGTGGGAGATGTGCAGGAGGCAGCTGATTGATGTTTCTCTCTCATCGATGTTTCTAACTCTCTATCCCTCTCTCTTCCTCTCTGTAAAAAAATCAATAAAATGTTTAAAAAATAAAAATAAAGGGAGTGAGAAAGAGAGCCACATGGTTCTTTGGGGGAAATACTCTAAACAGAAAGAACAGCAGGTGCAAATGCCTGAGGTTAGAGATGCCTGGCATGTGGAATAACAGCCAATTGGCTCATTGTAGCTACAGCAGAGAGAATGAGGCATAGAAAGGTAGGAGGGAAATTCAGAGAAGTAACTAAACAAGCTATAACTTTTCATCTGAATAAATGGGAAAGTTAGAATAGGGATTTGAACATGACTTGGTTTTAACAGGATCACTTTGGTGATTGTATTTACAATAGAAAAGAGGAGTGGGGCAATTGCTGAGGCAAGGAAGTAAATTAGGAGACTGTTGAAACAATCCAGGTGAGAAATGGTGGTGGCCTGGAATCAGTTGGTGGCAGTGGGAAGTAGTATGAAGTCATCAGATTTTGGATATAATTTTAAAAGTAGATCCAACAGTATTGGATGACAGATGGCATGTGAGGTGCAAAGAAGGAGGAATGTTAAATGTTTACATCAATATATTTGGCCTGAGAAATGGAAAGATGGTGCTGGGAATATTAAGGAATTTCATTGTAAGTGTAATGAGAAGCTTTTGAAGAATTTTATTTAGAGAAATGGCATGATCTGGTGTATGGTTTTATACCTCTCTCTGCTGTTGTGTGGTGAATGAATTAAAGCCAACAGGACCAACAATGAAGCTAACAACCAGTTGGAAATTTGTTGATGTGGGCTGAGCTAGCATTCCTGTTGACTTGGTCCAAGTTGATAGCAGCAGCGATAGAGTGAAGTGGAGACATTCATGCTGTGAGCTTTTAGGTTGGACCAACAGAACTTGCCAATTGGTTGAATGTAGAACATTTGGGAATCTGGGAAAGAAAAAAAAAGAGTAAATTTATTGTGTTTAGTTTAAGCAAATCATGGCATTGACTGCTGATGGGGAAGTCTGGGAGAGGAAAAAAGAAACAAAAAGAACAGGTTCATTTTTAAAAAATTAAGTTTGAACTTTCTCTTAGACATTCAAGTGGACAAGCAAAGTAGGTAGCTAGACATATGACTCTGGAGCTCAGGGAAGTGGTTAGATTTGGGGCAGTAAACTTTTTATTATTATTATGAACCATTCATTCTCCCTTCTTAACATCACTCTAATTTCATATTGAGTATTATTGAAACGTGGGGTTTGGGGTGCAAACTTCTTCTAGTGGATCCTTGTCCAACAAAGATGAAGAATAAATTCATGGACTAACAGATTTATTTTATAAAATGTAGAAGTTTATTGGAAGCATATACAAACTCCATCTTGGCAGGGGTGTCCCAAAGGGGACCCCCTGGGAAGGGGCTCCCAAATGGGAAAAGCCTATTCTCTCTCTCTCTCTCTCTCTCTCTCTCTCTCTCTCTCTCGGAAAAATCAAAAATTCAAAAATCTAAAATCTGTCTTCTGTCCCTTTGTCTCCGGTTTATATATGCTGTAGCTCTTTGTCTGACCCTGACCCTTTCTAATTGGACCTTCCTCCTTGCTTTCCTCATCGGTCACTCTGCTCAAAGCCCAGGTGGTGCCCCTCTTTTTCTCTCCCCTTATCTTGCAACATTCCTCTATCCTCTGTGAATATCCTGTTTCCAATATCCTGTGACTTTTCTTTATCCTCTGGGAATGTATCTCTCCCGCCTCCCCCATTATCCTGTATCATTTCTCTATCCTCTGTAAGATAAGCATTTTGGCATCTCCAAGCCCCCATCTATGCATTCCTCTCCCATGGACCTTCTTTATTCCATAAACCTGCCTGTTTTATCTCTAAAATTCCTTTCATTATTCCTTCCCCCTTTGTGTGGTATTTGTGGAACAGTAAATACAAGTGGTCTGTAACACACAGGTACCTGACTCTTTATCTTATCAACCTGTACAACCAAGAAGTACATTCAGAGTTTCATCTTTGAAAGAGATGCACAGTAGCCATAGCATTGTATAGTGCTTGAACCAATAGATGCAATAGACATAAATAAACCCAAGAGCATAGAGAAAAGAGGAGGCATATTAGCTCTTAAATTTTGGGGCTCAGAAGTGACATGTTCCATTTCATTTCTTCTTTCATTCTTCGGTTGGAACTAATCACCCCCACCCTGGGTAATTACAAGAGGACAGCAGGTAGACTCTTCCCAGGGGATTAAGAAGTATTGAATATGAGATGCGCTAATGGCCTTACCTGAGTTCTTTTTCCAAAAAGTTTTCATTCTTCTGATTACATCAGAAATAGCATTTTAGAGTTGATATGTGTCTTTGAGATGCTTTTAAATAAGAAGAATATGTTCCTGACAGAATTTTTCAGAAAGAGACAGAAGATCAGAAAGAAAAATCATTTGAAAAACAAGCAATTTTCCTTTAGTGTACACAAAACAATACCTTCAAAATGCAATTGCCTAATTCTTTAGCCTGAGGAACTTTCTCAATTACCTCTGTATTCGAGTACTTTTAGCTTCTTTTACAAATAACAATCCTTCCCCCAACTGCCACCACCACCAGTATCTTAACACAGAAAAGCTTTATTCCTAATTCATCCAACAATGCAGGTGTCATTGGTCAGGAGATGGCTTTCCTCTAGGTGTAATTTTTAGACCCTGGGCTCCTCACTTTTCTCTCCATCATCCGCCTAGGATGAGGTCTTTTAAGTCTAGAGGGAATAGGAGAGTGGATAGAAGTCAGGCCCACTGTTTAACAGCCTTGTCCAGAAGTAACACACACTATTCCACTGAATGGTTGAGAACTAATCACATGGCTCCATCTAGATGCAAAGGAGTCTGAGAAATGTGGTCTGTACCTGGGCAGCCACTTCCCAGCAAGGACTCAATTCTGCAGAAAAAAAGTATGAATTTTTGGTGGATTGTTAGACATCTCTGAACAACAACTAAAATACAAACTTACATAACTATTATTTAACTAGATGCCCGGTGCACAAAATTCATGCACTCGTGGTGGGGGGAGTGTCCCTCAGCCCGGCCTTGCACCCTCTCGCAGTCCGGGAGCCTTCAGGGGATGTCCAACTGCCGAGGAGGTGGGAAAGGCTCCCACCACCACCGCTGTGCTCGACAGCTGTGAGCCTGGCTTCTGGCTGAGTGCGCTCCACCTGTGGGAGCGCATTGATCACCCAGGGGCAGCTCCTGCATTGAGCATCTGCCCGCTCGACAGCTGTGAGCCCGGCTTCTGGCTGAGTGCGCTCCACCCAATGGGAGCGCATTGATCACCCAGGGGCAGTTCCTGCATTGAGCATCTGCCCTGGGTGGTCAGTGCAAGTCAAAGCGACCAGTCGTTCCAACATTCAGTCTATTTGCATATTAGCCTCTTATTATATAGGATATGGAATATCAAGTATTGAATATGTTGATAATTCATATTTAACACTCAAAACATGATGAGATTTACCCCTGGCAGGAACCAAGTCCTTGAGGAGCTTATCTTCTAAGAGAAGATAACATACACAACAGAGGTAATTTACCAAGGCAGTGAAGGGTGGTGGAAGGAGTCGATGCAGCCCTACTGGCTGTCTGGCTAACGCACTTTGTAATTGTGCTCAGTCAATTGCACTCTCTCTAGGCATTCGTGGTGCCATACAAAGTAATCTCTCCAGTGTCTTTCAAAACTGTTTGCTTCCTCAATTATGATTTAGTCTACAAATAATACACAATAGTACAAACATAGCAATTACCCAACAATCCCTATATTTGATGAATTAATAGTAATTCTTTAACTTTTTAAACTGTGCTGACTCTCCCACCTGTGCACTGACCAAAAAGTTATAAGATGTTTCTCAGATGCTAAATAGTTTCATGTGGCAATTCACATGTGAAATCTTTGAAATTAGGGAATGTGGGCTTATCCAACTCTTGATCTCCAGCTCCTTGTACATAGAAGGCTGTCATAGATGTTTGTTAAAGTAAATTGAGTAAATTCTATGGAAATCTTGTTGAATTGTAGTAAGTGAGTGAGGTTACCATAGGGATGTATGCATGATATTTTTCTAATTCAATATTTTAATTAATGTGTTAGGGGAAGATCCATATCTCAGAACATATTCATAAAATTTTAAGATGATCCTAGCTTGGGGGCAGTATCAAACACCAGGGATACCAGAAATATAATGCAAAGAAGTTAGAACTGTCTACATAAAAAGAAACTTGGCCTTCAAAAATGTAAATGACTGAATATGGAAGAGATGATATGAATTCTTTCCAAGCAGGGGAATAAAAAATAATCAGTAGAAGGGTGATAATAATTTGCAAATTAGATCTTTTTTTCATGTGATATGGCTGTAAACAGAGTCATAGCTCTTTTTGGCCTGAGTTTAGGAAGCTTCATGTAATAAGTGAACCATAAAATTAGTTGTCTTTTTCTGTGCAATGCTAAAGATTTCTAAATTTAAATTGTCCTAATTTCATCCAATATCATTAGAAATAAGAGCTAAAGTATGAATTCAGGAACCACAAATACAATTCCAATTAATAATAATGACTTTTACAGGTTGAGTAAATTGGTACCTACTACTAGCTTCCTTTGTACAAATGCCTTGAGTACAACCTACTATACTGCCTCTATAATCTGAATTAATTTTCAGAACCACCTTTCAAATGGATATTTCCTTTTATTTTACTCATGAAGAGAAGTCCAAAGAGTTCAGGTAATTTGTCAGTGTGACTTGTCAGTCCAAAAGTCACTCTGCTTCCAAATTCCATACTTAGATGAGAACAAAGAAAATAAGAATGTATTATTTTGTTAGGAATGTTACAAAGTATTTTCTTTCACCATTCTGAGCTATGAGGGTTTATGAGAGGAACTGTATCATGAAACTGCATTATATGTTCTTCTATGATATCTACACAGAAACCTTCTCCCACACTGTTGAGATGAGTTTTAAGAACATTCACCCTCATTCAGCCTGTTTCCCATCTCAAAGGCAAAAGGTCTTTCTTATCTACTTGCCACTGCTGGAATGGGAGTGACACAGCATGAACACAGGCTTCAGCATGAAACTGACAGTGATTTCATCCATATTCTTCCACTGGCTGTATGATCATGCACAGACAGGTTAATCTATCTCTTTGCATCCATTTTCTTCAATAAAATAAGGCTAATAGCTCCTATCGCTTAGAATGGCTAATGAGATAATGCATGGGACAGAGTGAGTGATCAAAAAATGGAGTTACTGCTATTGATTGAGTGATAGGTATTACACATATTTCCACAGGCTAGTACCAGTGGTGTCTCTTGGAAATCAGATTGAGAGTTTCATAGGCAGAATGGCAATAATGCCAGGCATTCCTCCACTGCACAGTTCATATTATCAGATTTAACTTATCTCTTTCCCCTTGCCCCCTCTCTCTCCTCCATCGTGCTCTTGCCTCTACCCCCTCATACTTTTACATGATTTGCATATGAATCTACCCATTGATTCACACCTCTTGTTCATGAGATAAGGAAAAATGCCTATTCAACTTTTATACCACAACATCAAATTTTATACCACAACATCTTTATTAGTAGTAAGAATTAAAAAACTACTTGATATCTACAATTGAGAAACTTCTTTAAGTAACCACCCAAAGAGTCTCTCAATTTTACATAGAAAAAAATTAACAGATACCAGGCACAAATTTATTAATTTGTTTCATATTTATGGTTTCAAATTTAAAAATCAAGGCACTGATTGATATACAAAATATCCTGATTATTTTTAATCCAGAATAAAACATTAAATAATTTAATAAAGAATGCATACAGAAAGTATAGTTTAACAGCTATTGAAATTTATTTAGCCTTAGGCAAAATTGACATACAAATCAAATAATTTTTTGCTAAAGGAATAAAATGGTAAAGATAAATAAATGAGGTGAGGGGAATGTATCTGAGAAGTACTGGTAAACTCAGTATCCAAAAGTCTACTTTCTTATAAGAAACTGTCAAAATGTGTAACATTTTATACATATATTAAGGCAGTACATAACTAAAATGGACAGAACACTTAAAATCTTTATTTGCTTCACAAATGATGTTTTGCATTGCTCTTTTGATGTTCTTTGCAATACAATGAGTAAAATGTCATTATCAAATGTCTGTGTCTAGCAGTATAAGAGAAGAGAAATATAGTTTACTAGAGTCCTGGTGCACAGATTCGTGCACCAGTGGAGTCCCTCAGTCTGTCCTGTGGGGATCAGGCTGAAACAGGCTCTCCGATATCCCCCGAGGGGTCCTGGATTGCAAGAGGGTGCTTCTCAGGTGATGCCCCCCAGAATCGAGCTCCCTCCTCTCTGGTTCCGGGTGTGTCACCCAAGAACCACAGCTGCCAAGTCACTGCAGCTTGGCAGCTCCTGCGTTGAGCTTCTGCCCCCTGGGGGTCACTGCATGTCATAGCTACCGGTCGGACAGTCACTTAGGTTTTTATATATATAGATATTAAGGCATGAGCAGAATGTACAGGCATGTGAGAATGCACACATACAGGGTGGAGCAAAAGAAAGTTCACAGTTGTGTGTATGCAAAACACAGCATTTATTCTTGTATTATTGTTTATCATTGTGTTATTTTCCATATGAACAATTATAAGCCTACTTTTGCCCTACTCTGTATAATCACCCCACATAGCATTAAACAGTTTAGGTGAAAGTGTTAACCTTCTATTTTGATATGATTGATTGAACTGGACATTTCATGATTACAATAAAAGTCACTGTATGATACGCTAATACTCTAAAGTAAAATAGAAAAAAGTCATGATCATGATATGTGAATGTGGCAATCATCAAAATGTTTTGGGCAAAGATTAGAAAACAAGATGATACCAAGAGCCATCTATTAACATTAGCACATACTGATGAACATTGGTGATGAGGAATTTGAATTTGTTTCATTTATCTTTGTTTTCTCTACAGTACCTAGTACAATGCTTTGGACATAGAAAGTTCATAATAGTTTTTGAATGCAAGGACGGTCCTATATAATAAAAGGCTAATATGCAAATTGTCCCCTCGACCAGGAGTTCAACTGGGAGTTCGTCGACCAGGGAGCGGACCCAGCTGGCCAACCGACTGCAGCCCCTCCCCTTGGGCCAGCCTGGCTTGATTGGCCCCGATTGAGGCGGGCTGGCTGGACCCAACCCATGCATGAATTTGTGCACCGGGTCTCTAGTAGTATTATAATGAGCTGTGCAGATTTAAGTTAGGAAACCAAATTTATTCCAGTGTTCTAGGCAGATCACTAAACCTGCTGAGCTGTCCATTTTGAAATAGCTGTGATTTAGTGAACTAGTTTAGTATTAGTGGAGTAACATCCCAGTGCCAGAACTGAAGCTCTTGCTTCTTGCCTTGCTGTTGGCATATTGCTCAATACATACATTAACCACAGGAAATTTATGTCAACCTTTCAAAGAGTAAATTCATTTCCCAAAACCTGTGGTTGGGAAAATGTGGTGATAGTTTGATGTCTCATTAAGATTCAGAACCATTGTCATTAAGTAAAGAAAAGTATACTGAAAAGAAAGAGCCTGCAGTCGTACAGGTGAATGAAGAGTTGAAGAAAGGCTCCAACGAAGTGGGAGAAAATTCTAGCAGCTATGTTCTTGATTCTGTGCACATGTGGGCTTCTGACCACTATAAAAATCTAAATTTTTTTCAGACTGCTTTGCAGGCTGTACACAGAAAAGGGAATTTTCTCTATGGTATCTAATACATAGTTAGGTGTTGGACATAGTAAGGTTCACAGTGGTTTTTGAACACAAGGGCAGTACAGATCAAACCCTGGGGTAGCTGAGATCTGCAGTATGATTTATCGTTGCTTTTGAATTGTTCCTTCAGATCCTCATAATAATTGCCTGAGCAAAGAAGGGAGAGGACTATGTTCCATTTTTGTTGTGGCTTATCCAAGATCACAGACTTGTAAGTTCCCTTTGTTTTTCTGCCTCCTAGATAAGTTGCTTTTCTGCTATATTCCACACTGCCTCTCTTAGCTAGAGCCTCCCACCCGACAAAGGTGTTCCTGAAAAGTATGCATCTTCCTGAATTCTAACTACTTACAGCCCAGCACATAGCTGCCTTATTTTGTGGGTGTCTACCTGGGCCTGCTTCCAGCCTTTCACTTGTCTAGTGTGAGTGTTCTTAGGTGCTGGCCTATGTAGTCTTGAACATTGAAACTGATTCATTCAGAGGGGCTTGAAAACAGTCTTCTTTTCTGTAGAATAAAGCATTCTACTACCCTGCCATGAAAACCAGCTGATCATTGCCCAGGTGGTGTATAAGGAGCTCTGGGAAGTTTTGTCCTTTCTTAGTCAGTGTCATCCTACCCTTCAACTATAAGGCATTTGGCAAAACATAAGGCTCTAAGGCAGCGGTTCTCAACCTGTGGGTCGCAACCCCATCGGGGGTCGAACTACCCTTTCACAGGGGTCACCTAAGACCATCGGAAAACACATATATAATTACATATTGTTTTTGTGATTAATCACTATGCTTGAATTATGTTCAGCTTGTAACAATGAAATTGGAGGTCACCACAACATGAGGAACTGTAGTAAAGGGTCGCGGCATTAGGAAGGTTGAGAACCACTGCCCTAGGGCATGAGATTCTCCAGGAGGATCCGGGTGGTGGGACTCCTACAGAGGTTCTAGGGGACTCACTGTCCTAAATTTAAAAATTACATTCTCCCTTTCCCTTTAGCCACACTTTCCAGAATATTTCAGAAGCATCAGTTTTTTAAACAAAAGAATATGTAGGGAGAATTATTTTTTCAGAAGAATTGAAATTTTTCCAGAGCCTGGAAGCAAATGAAAACACAAAGAGAATAAGTTGGTTAGTTATAATTGGCCTGATGAACAAGCTTGTGAACTCTGCCTCCAAGGTACCAGAATTCGTGCTGTGTCCTCTTTTGTGTTGTTTACTGGCAGAGACACTCTGACGGGGCCCCAGGCCCTGAGCATGAACAGAGAGAAGTCAAAGCCCTACGAAAAATGCCTCCTTGTATTACACCCAAACTGAGAAGGCAAACTTACCTCTGTTTCTCCCCTTCCTAACTCTCTTTGGAGTTAGTAGAAAATAGGACCAGTAGGAACACTCTCCATCCTCAGTCAAAAACCTGCTGTCCTAGGTACTTCACACCATCAAAAATGACAGTGAGATAATAAAACTAAGAATTGAAGACAGACCTTTAAATAATTTTCTACAGTTTTAGAGGAATTGTATGTAACAATATCTGGATTTTAATAAATAGCTGTTGATTGAATTAATATACCTGTTTCTACAAAGCTAAAACAAATCAAAGAAAAGAGTTCTTGAAATACTATGTTTTACTTAGGGACTACCCATGGGACAGAATCCCAAGAACAAAGACCAACCTAACAAAAAAGACAGCAGTTCCATGGACTAGAGCAGAGAAATGCTGACAAACCAAAAAGATAATCCTAGGAAACGTATGAAAAACAACAAGAAGAGGGGGGGAGGTCAGTGGATTGATTCTAGAACTAGAGATTGTGCATGTAGAATTGTGCATGTTCTGTATTTTGGAACATGACAATTGACTGTAACATTGGCTGGTGGAGTTGTAAATAAGCTTAATGTTTCTCAACACCATCAGATCCAGCCAGAAAACTTTACTAATCTAATCATAGGATGATAGTGGATCTTCCTGTTCTTCCAGCCAGAAGGCCATTTGCAATCCATGGAATAATCCAATACAGCCTTTATGTTTCTGATATGTTCAGGGGTAGGTATAATAAAGCCATCCAGAAATTTTTTTGAACAGATCAGAGCAAATACATACTTTATAAGATCAGAGATACCCTAAGACATCCCTTATTGACCTACTTAAGTCTTCCTGCGTTTGTTCATTTTACATAGGCACAACATGTATTTCAATGAGAAGCAAAGGTACAAAATGTGGCTTCAACTTTTATTTCTTAATCAAATACTAAAGGATTCTACACCTACCATGTAGAAAGCAACTTGCTTATGGTGATGGTTTAGATTTAGAGAAAAAAATTATGGATTTAGTTTTATGTAAATTTTAATTTTATATGTTACATCTGTGTTCATTTTGCAAAAGTATCTATTTATGGATGCATGAATGGATGAATGGACAGAAGATCTACAGATATATTCAGATATTGTAACATATGCTTTATCCAAAGGTGTAGGAGATTCTTTATAAGTTTTCACTAAATTTTCTAATTTTATTGTCTTGGTGTCATTCTAATATATATATTAATATACCAATATATATTTATTCTAATATAATATATATATTCTATTATAGTATATTACATATATATATATTTGTACAGTTTTATTATATATACTCATTGTCATTGAAGATCCATTTTTGTTGTAAAAGGTCATATATAAAAAGCATATCTGGTCCATCAAGAGGTATTTTTGTTTGGAGAAAAGAAGAAAAGAAAAGAATCATTTATTTTTTTCTATTTGAAACCTAGCACATACCCCAAATATGGTTATGAATAAGTTAAACAATTGTTCTATAATAAATTCCATAATATTTTTCTAGGAAGACATATTTTTTTCAGATATTAGAAAAAGCAGGAAATTATAGAAGCAAGATTCAAAATTTAGGATTGTGGTATTCATTCATACTCTCTATTACCTAGTTATGCAAGGCAAGAATCAAGAGTATATGGTAAGAGCGATGAAGAAGACCTAAGGAGAGAAGTATTAGAAATAGCAAAGGAAAGGGGAGAAGAGAAAGGAGAGTGGAGGAGAAAGAGGGAGAGAGAAACAGAAAAACAGAAAGAAAACAATGGGGAATGAGGCATTCAAAAATTAAATTAAATATCACTAAAGAAAAATGTTAGCATTTTGTTTCGGTTCTCTAAAAACAGCAAATATTGAATATTTAGAAATATTTGCTCTTGTCCAATTTCTTCAACTCTTAACAGCAATGTATTTAAAAATACTCTCACAAAGGCAAACGGGTCATTTATGAAAAACAAGTTGCTATATTTGTTCTTCACATTATTCGCATGCAAAATATTAATGAATTAAATTTACCATATTTTACAAATAGAAAGAACATAGAAATATTTAAGTCTTAAGAAAAATGCTTTTAAAATTAATGAGAACCTACAATTGCCTCTATAGTTCAGTAGTTTAATATCAGTTTGTAACAAGCTGATATTTTCACAAATCTGTATTTTAAATTAAAGCCCAAAAGGGCTATGTGCATTCATTTTGGAATAATTTGTCATTGTGGGGTGCTAACTAACCTCACTTCAGTCTGTCTGCCTCAAGTTTGCCAAGAGCTTTAGCACAGAAGCGTTGAGCACCACCACAGTCTTACTGCAAATAAATTCTTAGAGACTGAGGGGAACTCAGTGCCCTCTTAGACTGGCCTCACTTTCAGATCCCTGGCAGGGGCTCATCCAGCATTTGCAATAACACTACCAGGGATAAGGAACTCACTGAGGGCTTTCATTATTATAAAGTTCTTTCATATGCTGAATCGAAATACCCTATATAGTAAAAGCCTAATATACTAAATGTCTGGTTGTCCAGTGACCAGTTGACTGTTCAACCAATCAAAGCGTAATATGCTAATGATATGCTAAGGCCACTCAACCGCTCACTATGATGTGCACTGACCACCAGGGGGCAGACAATTGACAGGTCAACCAATCACTATGACGAGCACTGACCACCAGGGGGCAGACGCTCTGACCGGTAGGTTAGCTTGTTGCTGGGGTCCGATGGGGACTGAGCAAGATGGGCCAGATACGCCCTGGAGCCCTCCTGCTATCCCTCCCCGGCTGGCCAATCTCCCACGTCCCTTCCCGGCCTGATTGGCCCCAATCAGAACTGGGTTGAGATGGGGCTGGACACACCCTGGATCCCTCCTGCTGTCCCTCCCTGGCCCCTATTGTGCACCAGTGGGATCCCTCAGCCAGGCCATATCTTACCACACATACAAAAATTAACTCAAAATGGATAAAAGCCAAAATGTAAGATCCAAAACTGTAAAGGTTCTAGAAGAAAACATCAGGAGAAATCCTTATAACATTAGACTTGACAATGATTTATTATATATGGTGTTAAAAGCACAGGCACAAAAGCAGAAATAGACAAATGGGACTACATCAAAGTTAAAAATGTTTTTGCATCTAAGGACACAATTAACAGTTTTAAAAAGTCAATCTAAATAATGGAAGAAGATATTTGCAAATCATATATCTGATAAAGAAAATATTTGCAAATCAACCCAGATATATAAAGAACTCCTAAACTCAACATTTAAATAACTCTATTAAAACATGGGCAAAGAACTTTAATAGACTTTTCTCCAAAGATGATGTACAAATGACCCAGTATATGAAAATATGTTCAACATTACTAATTATCAGATAAATGCAAATCAAAACCTCAAAAACGATATCTTATCTCCTCACACCCATTAGAATGGCTACTATCAAATATAAATAAATAAACAAATAAATAAATGTTGGTGAGGAGATTGAGAAATTAGAACACTTGTGCACTGTTCATGGGATTATAAAAGTATGCAGCATCTATGGAAAACAGTATAGAGACTCCTCAAAATTAAAAATAGAATTATCATATGATCCAGCAATCTCAAGTATATATGGGATACCATATAACATATATGGAATACTATATGATCCAGCAAACCAGGGATACATATCACTGTTATATATCCAAAAGAATTGAAAACAAGGTCTTGAAGAGATAATTTGTATACCCATGTTTATGGCAGTACTATTAACAATAGCCAAGATGCAGAAAGCATCTCAATCATTCATCAACTAATAAATGAATAAACGAAAAGTGGTATATACAGGCAATGTAATATTATTCAGCTTTAAAAAGGAAGGAAATCCTGTCACTTGTGACAACATAGATTAACCTTAAGGAAACTATGTTAAGTGAAATAAGCCAGTCATAAAAAGACAAATACTATATGATTCTACTTATGTGAGGTACCTAGAGTAGTCAAACTCACAGAAATGGAAAATAGAATGGTGGTTACCAGGGGCTGTCATAGGAGGGAAAGGAGAGTTGTTAAATTGGTATAAAATTTTAATTTGCAAGATAAAAAAGTTCTGGAGAGCTGCTTCACAGCAATGTGAATATACTGAACACTTTTGGACTGCACACTTAAATGTGGTTAAGATGGTAAATTTCATGTTATTGTTTCTCTTTAAACCATAACATAAAAAAGGGCATCAGTAATTCCAGCTCACACTCAAGTCTCCACATTTTGCAAGGTAAAGGATTTGCAGACATGTTTTTAAACCCCTAAAATATGTTTGATTTTTTTTTTGTCTTCAGGAACATTTCAGAAATGTTTCTAAGCAGGCTAACTCTACGTAAAATTGGCAGGCAAAAAGTAGAGTTCAAAATTAATTCTCTAGCTTTTTGAAAATTAAGTTTGATTTCACAACAATTAAGTTAATTTGAAAAGCGTCTTTTTCTAGTTAACAAAAGTGAAATGTGTGTTAAGAAATCTTAAATGCTTTCATTGAAATTGAAAAAGAAGAGAGTTAATATGAAACTGCTTTTTCACCAACTATGTATATATATTTGAAACTAATTTAATTTTTACAATAAATTAAACCTTAAGTGTTTGGGAAATTGCATTCACAGATTTTAATTGGATTTGTCAAAAAATAATATGAGGGTGTTGCTGAAGACAGGAGCAAAATCGGACTACATTGGAATGGAATAGGAGAGTAGACCTGACAGTGGCAGAAATAATTTTAATAGGATTAGAGAGACTGGCTTTAGAGGTAGTTAGTTAGACAATGTGTATGTAAGACAAGGGGCTATCTTAGTGTTGTGAAAGTCATGAAATCCAGATTAAAGCAGACAAAGGCAGTAGGTTAAGCATGGAAACTGGGCTGTGGTCTGAAGGCATAGGGATCTTTAGATTAACTGTGTTGGTCTTGCTCTAGTTGATTGACTCCATATCACATACCTCTAAAATCCTATCAAGCTGTGACCTTTCTCTTTCATTCAGTCAGCAAATTGTTATTGAGTAGGTACTAGTTTGTACTAGGCATTATGTTAGACCCTGTGGATACAATGGTAAACCAAACAGACTCAGTCCCTCAAGTAGCTTACAGTTTTGTAGAAGGAGAAAAACATTACCAAATGTTTAGTGCTATGGAAAGTTAGACACAGGGTATTATGTGGTGGTACATAGTGACAAAGAATCCCTGCTTGGAGCGATGCAAAAGGCATCTTAGAGGAATCAACCAATTCAGCCATGAGGGAGAAGTCCAGGATATTTAAGCTTCTTCACTTTTTGTCCCAAATTGTAATGTTCTCTAAAGAACTTCTGAGTTTCTCTATGTCTCTTCAACACTAGAGTGCTCAAGGGTTCAGTTACCACACCTCTTCTTTTCATTTAAACTTGCTCCTTGCTGATCTCTTTTATTCTGGAGACTAAATATCATCCAAATATTGATATCTCCTAAATTAATATCTCTTTTCTAAAATCCATTCTTGCATATCCAGTTATTTACCTGTCATCTCCACTTGGTACCTAGTAGTCCTTTCAAAATCTCAATGTTTTGAAATCCTCAAATGTTCCCCCTCCCTCAATCTTATCTATCTCAGTAAATGAAAATTCCATTCTTCCAGTTGCTTATGCCAAAAATATTGAAATCATTGTGAGTCCTCTCTCTCACACCTGGTCTATTAGTAAATATTGTCATCCTACCTGTGTCTACCACCTGAGTCTAAGGTCTATCATCTCTCGCCTGGATTATTTCAGTAGCCTCCTTATTGGCCTTGTTCTCTACAATCCATCCCCACAGAGCAGCCAAGGGATCTTCCTAAAATATTATGCCACTCCTGTTATATCTCACTCAAAGTTTTAAGGTAAAGTCCTTAACATAATCTACAATTTCCTCCATAATCTCTTATCTTCTTTATCCCATTAACATTCTAATTTTCTCTCCTACAGGAATTTTTGAATTTTTGGCTATATCCTTAATGGGGACAATAGCACCACCTGGCACATAGTAAATTGACAATGAATATTTGTTGAGTGACCTCTCTCCTTTCCCACTCATGTTTCAGACAATTTCCTTCTCTCCAAGCCTAGTCCTCTGTTACCTGACCTATGCCCTGCCAGTCTTGCTTAGAATATTGGTCTCCTAAGCATTTTTCTTTTTTAAAAATATTTTTATTGATTTCAGAAAGGGAGAGGGAGAGAAAGATTGAAGCATCAAAGATGAGAGAGAATCATTGATCAGCTGCCTCCTGCATGCCCCCTACTGGGGATCGAGCCTGCAACTTGGGCATGTGCCCTGACCAGGAATTGAACCATGACCTCCTGGCTCATAGGTCGATGCTCAACCACTAAGTCACACCAGCCTGGCAGAATCTCTCTTTTTATCTACATTCTATCCTGTGTGGGGATTCTGCAGTCCTAACTCTGTTCAAGTTTTTCCATCCTAGCGTAAATAGGAAAGTAAATAAAAATCTTTTTTTCTCCAGTTTACCCTTTTAAGCAATCCATTCTCTCGCCTCTCCTTTCAGTCATGGCCAAACCATCATATATATATGAGAGAAATCTATATCCTGTGCCCCTACTTCCTACTCAATTATTGTTCTTTTATAGTCTAGCTCTTGTCATCACCATGCTACTAAAATTACTCTCTAAGGGTCACCAGGACATGCCAAATCCAATAGCCTTTCTCCCTGGAGAATTGGATGTTACTTTCAATGATCTTGAGTGTTTTTTAACATCTAAATTTTTAAAAATAATTAACAATGCTTCACTTTTATTTTGTAAACAAAAGTATGCTACGCAAATCCTTTAAGAGATCATTCTTCCTTGGCTTCTATGAAGTATGTTTGTTCTTCTAGCCCTCTGACCTCTGTTCTGTATTTTTGGAATTCCTTGTTTCCTTCCTCCTAAATATAGATGTTGCCCAAGCATCTATTTTTGGCCTTTTTCCTTGTGCATTCTTCCTTGATAACCATATACTCAAGGACTCTACTTTCAGATCTGACCTCTTTCCCAAATCTCTGGCATACATTTCTCACTGCCTCTATGTCTTTCTTTGGACATTCCACTGGCACCTTGAAGTCAAATATTTTCACAACCGATTTCATTATCTTTAGCCAAATCTGTTCTCTCTTTATGTTTTCTAATCTCAGAATTAGTTTTGATTCTTTCCTGTTTGAACATCTGAGACCAGCATTGTCTATTCTACCTTTATCTTGTTGCTCACAACTGCCACCTCTTCTCCATCCACTCTGCCACTACTCTAGCTATTACCTCTATTCTGTCTCTGGGCAGGATTGGAAAGTCTTTCTGATCAACCTTCTTGTCTTTCCTTTTCCAAACTTATTTTACACATTAGACAACTCTTCCTAAAACAAAGGTCTAGGCATGAGAATGCCTAGCTTAAAAGCCATTACTGACAATGCGTTGCCAATAGATTCAAGTCTATCTGCAGGCATTCAATATCTTCTCAATTTGGACCTTGTATACTTATTGGCAAAGAAGTTGATATCTGAGAACCCATGAAGAACTAGTGTTCTCAAAACAGCAGGCTACTTATTGAACTCACTCCCACTGTTTAACTCTCTGAGTGCGGGGGGGTGTGGGGGGTGTGGAGATAAATGGACTCCATTTTTTTTAAGGTCGCATGAGTTAATTATCTTCATCCTCCTAAGAACTTCCAACCACAGTCAGATGACAGGTTCTACTTCTCCAGTATGTTTTCAAGTTTCATGGGACTTGGTAGACTAATTGAAAGACCCTCCAATTCATCTTTATCATATGATTAACCTCTGAATATCCACTTTTATATGGGTCACGGGCACAAAAACGACTAATTTTTACATGTACTTTTAACCATCATCTTGTAAACTTGGTTTAAAAGACAAGGTCTTATGGGGTCTAAAACATAGACATAGGCATTTATTTCTCAAAATCACTGTATAAAAATTTATTGTATAGGGCCTTTGATAATCTTTAGTGGTTAATGTCTATAACTGTGACTCACAAGTAGCTGGTTATCAGTGTTGCCATTTCACTGTGGTCTCTTTAAGCTGCTTAAGTCTTTGAAACAGCTTTCCACTAATATTTCTGTTATCAGATATATGGATTTGACATTTCAAAAAGTCATAGTCGCTTTCATCTACAGTTATGATTTTCAGTAAGAGTTATAGAGTGGGAGGGAGAGGGATTGGAGAAATAGGAGAATAGGTAGATAGAAAAAGTAGAATAAAAGACAAAACTCAACTATTTTAAAATTCCTAAAATACTCAACATTGAGAAAACTTTATATATTGCATATGGGTACACAAGGTCTTAGTCTCCAATAAACATTTATTCTAATTTTAAAAGGAAAGCACAAATATAAAATACAAATAGAGATTTAAATACCTTTATAACTGCCATGAGTGGATAGACTGAGATGCAAGCAATGGTATTGGTATGTGTTAACATTGGCAAAGGAGCTGGAGGGGTCTTTTACAGAAAACAGAAAGAGATGAACATTAGGACAATAAAAGTGGTCTCTTTAAATTTCATCCATTTTACAATCAATATAAAAAGGCAGACTCAGTGGCTATTGACAAAGCCTATGATTCTCTTGCAATGGTTCCCAATATTCTGAACAGAAGAAGAAAAATATCATATGATTCACATGACTTCAGTTACCTGGCCCCTCTAAATGTTATGCTTCTCCAGATGAGAATGTGTATAATCTTAGCAGATTTACATAGATCCTATCAGCAAATAACTGTTGGTGACAAAGACTCTCTTCCTGACCAAACTTTAGTCAGGCTCCTCTGAGCCCTCTTCCTAGTTAGGCCTTGACCTCAGCCCCTGTTCTGGATGAGTCTTCATTGCCCAGTTTTTGAAAGAATTCAGGTAAGTCAGCTTAGTAAAAATCTATGGCCCTTGGATTCTGATTAGGCTTAAGATGTAAGCAAATTCCTCATCTCCTACCATATATATCTGATCACCCTGGTCTCCCTTTAGTTAGAATGTTGTTAAGTAGGTTTAGCGAGAACCTTCCCTACTCTTGATATCTCCCCTTAGTAATTTTTCCATACACTGAACCCCTCACTCTGCTCATTGACAGTAAAATCCCAATTACTCTTGTGTTTGAAATTGAGCCCAGTTCTACACTGAAGTCTCTTTTCCCCTGTTGTAAAAGTTCCTGAATAAAATCTATTCTCACTGCTTTAAACTAGTTATGCCCTGGTTCTCTGTAATAGTTACCACTTCTTTGGTATGGCATCCTATGGTACTTGCAATTATTTCAAGTTTATTAAGTCTAAAAAATACATCTCTGATTGGAATTAATTGTGGTTCACTTTCATCTTAGAAACAAAAATATGCCACACAAGTCCATTTAGAGATTGTCACAAAATTATACAAATGGTTTAAATTTTGGATCAGTGGTTTATTTGACAAGAATATAAAACACTAAGCTGAACACATTTATCAAACTTTATGAGCAGTTCAATGCCCTCCCCTATTAAAAAGAATATTTGAGTATTCTGAGTAGAGTTTGGCTATTACTGGATTTGACTTCATGAAGTGAGAGAGAAAGAAAGGCTAGAAAATTGAATCAGGAAACAGACTTTTATTCTCAGGAATTGCATGATGGAGTTTATAGCAGAAAGAAAATGAATGGTCTCAATATAGAAAGCTCTGTAGCTTCTTTTACGTCTGATGCTAGAAAAGCTGCTGCCTCCACATTTTCTACTCCTTTTCTTCAGCATAATGTGGGGTGGAGGGGCAGGGGACACACTTGTGGCCTCTAATGGCCAGATAATGGACCACAATAAAAGTTATGTGTCCCCAGCTGAAGGTGAAGACATATAATGGTTGACAAGATCCATTATCTGACTATTAGAACCTAGAGCAAGAGGAGACAATTATTAAATCAAAGAAAAAAATTTATTTTCACTTATTCAACAAAAAGACTTTTTGCTTATGTGTTATAAATTTTTCTACAAGTGCCATTTTTACCTCAAAATGATAATTCCAATAACAACTTCAACTAATGTTCATTGAGCACTTAGAATATGCAAATTGCCTTGGTAGAGAGAATGATTTGTAGAATCAGAATCCCCAATTTCAAACGCTTGCTTCAGCACTTATTTGGAGAAAGTTAAGCTTTCCATGTCTCAGTTTTCTGATAAGTAAAATGATGACAATATCAGTATATGTATCATATGATAACCAACTATGGCATATATTAAGTATCCAATAAAAGCCAGGTATATTTAGTGTTGGTGCTGTAATACTGCCATTGTTGACATGAATATATAGGAGATATATTAGTTAGATCTCTTATTAGCCCTATTTGATAAATTAAGACATATAGAGGACAAAGTGAGATATTTAATTTGCACATGTGTAAATAGAGTTTAAAGGATTCACTGACCCCTTGAAAGAAACCAAAAAATATTTTGTTTATGTGCATTTTGGTAGGTGAGAAAATTCATGGTTTTCAACAGATTCTCAAAACAGCCCTTAGAATTTTGAGCCCTTGATCCTCAAAATTCTAAGAATCCCTGATACACTAAATCACATATCATTTCACTATCTATCAAGTGATGTAGGGTGATTATAAAGCAAACATTGTTAAATCATCTCTTCTTTTTTAAATTTTTAAAAAGATAATAGAAAACTAAATAATAAAAAGTAATAGCAGATATATGTTCTGTCTGCTAAGTGCCAAAATAATGTCACATGCTATTGTCTATTTTTCATCTCTTTCTGGATATAAACCTCTTTTCTGAGACAATTTTTGAAAAAGACAAAATAAATTCAGTTACAAAGGAGGGAAGCTATGTTTTTAATGTCCTGGTAATCATTTCTTAACGATCAATAAATACACCATAAGCCATTCATTTGGCCTTTTGGAACCCCTGAAATTTGAGTTGAGATTCCCATGAACATAATCCTATCATGATACCAATATTCTCTTTTTTCATAATGCACTTGAAGGAGAATCTACTCTAACTCCCTTGCTTCTCTTTTGATAACTATTGCCTGTGCAGTGTCAGTCTCTGTTTAACTAATGTGGGGCTATTGAAGCTATTAAAACTCTGACACTAGTATTTTGGACCCAGAAAAAAGTCTAAAGTTATAATTATAATTTTAACAATAAAATATCACTCATTTTCAAGAAGAATTATAGCACAATGGTTAAGAGCCCATACTCTAAGATGGATTATAAAGGCTTACATCCCAACTATGTCATTAATTAGCTATGCAGCCATAGACACATTAATTTACCTCTTTCTGTATCAGCTTTCTTATCTGTAAAATGGAAGTAATATATACCTCACAGGATTGTTATGTAAGGACTAAATTTGTTAACATCCTATCTAATAAAGTGGGAATATGCTAATTGACCCTCACACTACCGCAAAGATGGCGGTGCCCACAGCCAATAGGAGGGAATATGCTAATTGACTGCCCCACCTTCAAAGATGACAGTGCCCACAGCCAATAGGAGGGAATATGCTAATTGACTGCCACGCCCTCAAAGATGGCAGCGCCCAGTCGCCTCAGCCCCACCAGGGCGGCAGGTACGCGGCAAGGCTGGGCCCACCCCCAGGTGGGCCCGGCCACTCTGTGCATCTGCCTCCAGTGTCCCCCAGTCCCCTCAGCCCCCCAGCCTCCCAGGGCCACAGCAGTGGTAGCAGCAGAGGTGTGATGGGGCATTGCCTTCCCCTGATCGCCAGGTCACCTCCTGCCTCTGAGGGCTCCCAGACTGTGAGAGGGGGCAGGCCGGGCTGAGGGACCCCCATCTCCAGTGCATGAATGCACTGGGCCTCTAGTATACATATATTTTATACACACAAACACACACACAGGTGGGCAAAAGTAGGTTTACAGTAGTGGGTACAAGAAAGTTTATTCTTGTATTATTTATTATTATATTATCAATAAATAGGAACAACTGTGAACCTACTTTTACCCCAACATATATCCTATATAATAAAAGCCTAATATGCAAATTGTCCACTTGGGCAGTAGTTCCACTGCTCGCTATGACATGTGCTGACCACCGGGGGGCGGCATGGACCATAACGGATGTCAGCAACATTTCGCTGGCAGTGGGCGGCAGTGGAGGCACTGCAGGCCCTAATAGGCCCTGACAAGAGCGGGACCATGGAGGGATGATGGAGCAGGTGAGCGGGCAGTGCCAGGCCAAGGTGAATGCAAGTGGGGGCCCAAGTACTGCCCAGGGCCCAGAGGTCAGCTTGGACCTGCCCTTCCATGCCAGATACTCTCACTTTGATTACCGGCCAGGTCTAGGGACTTCACCTATGCACAAATTTCATGCAATGGGCCTCTAGTTAATTATATTACTGCAGAAAAGATGTGTCAAAAAGTCAAGATGCCGCCTGTAATATAAGCTCTGTAAGTATTAGCTATTAATGTATCATTATGTGATCCATTTCTTGAGGTTTAAGAAGAAAACATCTGAGTGCTAATACTATTTTTAACCTACTGAGTCACCTTTAAATTTAGACAAACCACCAACTGTCTGGCTCCATCTTTCTTACCTACATGAGGAGATAATCCCCAAGATCATAGTGGGGTGTGAAATCAGGAATGTTCTAGTTTTTTGTAAGTTGTTGGGCCCTGGGCAAATATCAAGTTTAAACACATTGATTCAAATCTATCTACAAAATGTGTTGTGTGTTTTGAAAGCATTTTATGATTAATTGTATGTAATTAGAGAAGCAATGTGCTTAATACAGAAACTAGAAGAATTTGTAAGCCTTTTTTGTGTACAAGTTCTATAAGGAGAAAATGTGGCAAATAGATTTCCCTGAGAGATTTTCTTGTTAATTGCAGTTAAGAATCTGTTTACCTTTAGCTTAGTGTTTGTTTTGTTCTGGGCTTTTATGTGTGTGTGTGTTTTTTTTGTTTTGTTTTGTTTTTTGATTGTGTTTTGTAGTTGTTGTTTTGTTTGGTTTTTTGTTTGGTTTCTTTTGCTTTTAAATGAACTAGAATTCTGGTTCAAGGAAAGAACTGACCCCATTACTGCCTCCTTCACATTTGGAGAAGCTGAGGGTAGGCTATTGAATATTAATGGATTTTTGTTTCACAGCATTTCTTTTACAACATTCTAGGCATTTTGTGCTAGCTTTTAAGTATTTTTGTCTGAAATTTTACTGTTTTAATTTTGAAATATTGTAACAGTTAGATGGTTCTCACATTGGTTTGATTAGTCTTATATTTTTTCCTTGTTTGCATAAAATTGAAGATTTACAAAATAAATGTGTGTGACATGTGCTTGCTTAAGCCTTTTCTATTTCTGTTGCTTGTCATAATGAGCTAGAAGTGCTTTCATAACCTTACTTTATCCAGGATCTCTGGGACCACTGAAAAGACATTCAGGTTGCTTACCCCTCCACTTTGTTAGGAAAAGGAATCCAGAGCTGGCATTTGTTTTATGCTTCCTACCAGTTATCTCAGGCTGCATAATAAACCACCCTAGCACTTTTAGAGGCTTAAAACAATTATTCTTCGTTATTTATCACTATTGCATGGGTTGACTAAGTGATTCCTTTGCTGGCAATGTCTTGGCTTACATATGTGTTTGCCATCAGCTACCAGGTCAGCTGGAGTCTAGCTCAGCTGGGATTGCTGGAAAAAGACATAACAAGAGCCAATGAAATTCCACTCATGCACAATACTCCATTCATTCTTGTGTGGGGTTATCCCTATTGTTTAATTACTCAATATATATTAATTTGGCAGCTATCCTACTATGTACTAGTACTATGCTATGTTCCTAATGTTACACCAAAAACTTCACAAGATGGTTGCTACTCATCCCGAATTTAGCTATGCCATTTGGGAAAATGATCATCTTACATTTTCAGGAGCTTATAGAAAATCTATATCAACATCATCCATGATGAACAACATTATGCACCTACTGTGTGAAAAAAATAATCCTAGATTTGAGGATTTTCAAATGGTTTAAGGCAAGATTCTTGCTTATAAACTTAAAGTTTAACTCAATTGCATAGATGTAACCTAGCAATAAATAATAATAAACCTCTCAATTATTTAACATGCACTTATTGGATGTGTCCTATATACCTAGATTCTATATTAGGCACTGTGAAAACAAAAATAAATCTGATAAGAACTCTGGCTATGTGACTTAGAGTATAGTAAGAGGAAGCAGAATGTAAACAAGTTAAAAAATTAATATATGCAAGTAAAACATTAATAAAAACAGAGAAGAAATTAATCTTGTAAGTGCTCTGCCAGAAGACTAAACCAGAAATACAGGAGCTGTGTATCTTCTTGAGGGTTAAGGATCAAGATTTCCTTCAAAGAAGTGATGCTTAAGTGAAGTCTTGAGAAGTGGGCAAATGGTCTTTAGCTGACAGTAAGGTCCATGGGGTCCAGGAAGATGAAGCAGCATAAACAAAGGGAAACCATGGGAGACACTGGACCTTTAACTGGTTTAATGTGAATGAAGTCATGGATTCTGGATGAGATGAAGGAAGGGATCAAGGAAGGAAGGAAAAAAAAAAGAAATGATAAACAATGAATAAAAATGGCCAAGGACTCAATCTTGGAGGACCTTAAATGTAATCCTACAAAGTCTGAATTTTCTCCTACAGATATCAGGAATCTGTTTGAAGATTTTAATTCTGAACAGTATCATTGATAGATTTCGTTAAGCGTTACAAGAGCAAATAAGTATTTTAACCCCTAGAGTGCCGGGGAGCACAATCGCGCTCCTCCTTTCTTTCGCCAAAAGTGCCAGGAGTGCTATCAAAGCTTCGAAATGGCGTCCAGTTCTAAGTCTGCTTTTATTAGTGATGATGATATTGCTAAATATGGCAATGTAGTAAAGGTTTCCTTAAGTTTTTGAATATGTAACTTCATTTACTTGCGATTCATAATTTTTTTACTAAACTGCTGTAAAATCAGCAAAAATGCCTTGGCAATTTTAGCATAGTTCCTAGGATATTGGTTGGCACTCAAAGGGTTAAGATAACTCTGTCTTCAAAATGAAAGATGAATTGGCCAAGAAAAGACTAGAGAGAATAGTTAAATTGTGGTACTGATCTAAACAAGCTATGGTAATGACAAAGGCAGTGGCTGAAAGAATAGAGAGGAACAGATGATTCATACCTTCAACAGACATATATTGGGTGTCTACTAGGTTC
Source organism: Myotis brandtii (assembly GCF_000412655.1). Lineage (NCBI taxonomy): Eukaryota > Metazoa > Chordata > Mammalia > Chiroptera > Vespertilionidae > Myotis > Myotis brandtii. The sequence continues at coordinate 218,079 of NW_005353753.1, forward strand.
TGAGGGTATGCCAATTCTGGGAATATTGTGGCATAGAACTGACCTTGAAACTATACTAAAAAACCAATTGGAAACAGATGTAAGAAATCTTTAAGAGAAAATAAAGCAAAAATACCTGATTCCATGTGTGGAATATGAAACAAAAAGCAACAAATGAACAAACAAAGCAAAGAAACAAACAAACAAAAAACCCAAACTCATAGATACATACAATAGAATGGTGGTTACCAGAGGGAAAGGGGGGTGAAGGGAGAATGAAAGGATAAATGTGGTCAAATATAAGGTGACACAGGAGACTAGAGTTCAGGTAGTGAGCACACAATGGAGTACACAGATGTCCTATTATAAATTGTACACCTGAAATCTGTAATGTTGTTAACCAATGTCACCCCAATAAATTTAATCTTTTAAAAAGACCTGATTTCTAATTGCATGTAGTAGTGAAGGAAAGGGAAGATCACAGAAATCCCAAGCTGTGTCAATGGTGGCATCTTAACAAAGAACTATTTGGCAATTTAAACAATAGGTACCAGCAAATCAAGAAAGAATTACAGTATTTTATAAGTAAGCAAAAAATAAAATTGAAAACACAAATGTCCAAAGGAGACTTTCAGAAGCATCAGCTATAGTTATACTTAATATTGTCCTCAATTTTCAAAGATGACTCTTTGAACCAGGCTAGATATGTGTGTACAACAGGTCTGACATAATTGTTCTACTGCTTTTCATCTTGTCTGTCCTTTGTAAAACCAACTATATCTCCCTATGTGTGCTTTAATTGAACTTGACCCTAAGAGCTGATGATTCCAATTCCCTGTGCTCAATAATTGGGCCCTGTGTGTGGTTTGGGCAGGTGGCTTTGGGCACCCCACAGCTGCTGCTTATGTGGATGGATCAAATTAGAACTTTCAAATACACTGCCTACTCCTTATTTGATCATGACCATAAAGGTATATTTTCAGCTAAATTTCTATATATAAAGCCAACAATAGGAAAGCAGTCAATAATAAGAGCTTTCTACCTCTCCGTTTACATATTCACATTATCAGCTAAACACTATGCCCTGACAAAGACCCATTATTATATTCTGGGTATGTACTTCATCTATTTTTAGCATAAATATCTAATTCCTGGCACAATTATAAACCCATTACATATGATTAATACTCAGTGTTTGACATTAATCTTACCCTTAGCTTGTCATGAGGTCAATCAGGAAAGCTTTATAGAGTTCATATTCTTTACTTAGCAGTATAGGACTTTGAAAACAGTATTGAAGAGGATAAAACATTATCGGTTTCCATCAAAAGAAGAGATGTAGATGAATAAACAAATACCTGCAATATATCATTCATTCACTGAGTACCTGCCCTGTTTTTGCCTTTAAGAATACAAAAATTAATAAGACCACAGTCTACATTTCCGTAGTTGGGTGGACCATGAACTGACTATGAGCATCATGTTTGGCATGTTACATAAATTAGTTTACTCAAGTCTCCCAGGAGCCCTTTGGGAGAGCTCTATGACATTACCTCCATGACAGAGGAGGAACTACAGGCTTCAGCGACTTGCAAAAGGCCATACGGGGAGCTTGGACTGAGTTAGCATTACACATGAAAAACCTAAACTCAGTGGGCTTCCCTCAGAACTTAAGATCTTAGCATAATGTGTGAAGCTATAATAAAAATATACCACCACCAATAACAATTAAAACAGGATTATTTTTCTTTTAATGTTGCCCTTCTTTTCTTTACTACTCATCACATACCCGTTATAGCTAGGCTGCTTGAAAATATAGCGTATATTGTCAAATTATTTACCTTTCATTTACATTTCAGCCACATGACTGTCCAGATGTTTGAAGCATCCTCAACACACACATACACGCAAGTCTGTTGGCTCTGAGCCAATAATTTTTTTTTCTTATTTAAAAGTGATCTAATAGTTGTCAGTGAAATATACTCCTTCTACTTCTTGAAGGAGACAGTATAGTATGTTCAAAAACTGTGTCTTTCAGTATCAGGTTTCTCTGAATATAATCCCAGCAGAGCTTAGATTTGTGGTTGTCTCTGACCTATGCCAGTTTCTTAGGTTCCATAGGCCTTAATTTATTCATATATAAAGCAGGAATGATAATGCCCAGTATTAGGGGATGCTGAAAGATAATAATTTGTTTTGAGTATGATATAAAAATATCTTACACTTTTAGGCACTCAATAAATATATTTTTTATTAATTATCATCATCATCATTATCAAAATCTCTACTGCATTTGATAAAGTTGACAATCTCTTTCCTCTTTAAATTATTTCCTTCCTAGAGTTTATCCAGGAAATTTCTTTCTACACATTTCCTCCTTTGTTGTTCCCCTTCTCTTGTTGCTCATATTTTATATTCTAAAGTCCCCCCGTGTTTTGTTCTAGCCCTCCCCCTCCCAGCCCTACCACACTATTGTCTGTATCCACAGGTTATGAATATATGCATATAAGTTCTTTGGTTGATCTCTTCCCACTCCCCACTTCTCCCTTCCTTCTGAAATTTGTCAGTCTGTTCCATACTTCAATGTCTCTGGACATCATTTGTTTGTTCATCAATTGTTCATTAGATTCCACATATAAGTGAGATCATGTGATACTTGTCTTCCTCCAACTAGCTTATTTCACTTAGCATAATACTCTCCAAGGTCCCTCCATGCAATCTCTAAGGGCAAGAAATCCTTCTTTTTTATAGCTGCATAGTATTCCATTGTGTAAATGTCCCACATCATTTTTATCCACTCATCTACTTATGGCCACTTGGGTTGTTTCCAGATCATGGCTATTGTAAATAGTACTGATATGAACATAAGGGTGCATATATTCTTTCTGATTGGTGTTTCAGGATTCTTATTATATATTCCTAGAAGTGAGATCACTGGGTCAAATGGCAGTTCCATTTTTAATCTTTTAAGGAAACTCCATACTCTTTTCCATAATGGCTGCACCAGTCTTTCCATAGTGGCTGCACCAGTCCCTTCATACTGTTGTCCATAGTGTCTGTACCAATTTACATTCCCACCAACAGTGCACAAGGGTTATCTTTTCTCCAGATCCTTGCCAGCATTTATTATTTCTTATCTATTCTTTATCTTAATTTTTAATATTTAATTTAAATTTTTACCCCAGTATGTTTTACTTCTTATACATTTGTTTTATTATTGTTAACTTAATGATTTTAAAAATTACTAAATCATTTTAAAAATATGACTCTCTTGTGGTTTACTTTTGTATTTAGGGTCTTTTTCATTACAAAACAATAGATCTGAAATTCATTTGGACTTGTGGTATGCGGTAGAACTCTTATCTAACACAATTAGGACTAGTGGTTTGTTTAGGAGTTAGAAAAGTTATTTTGAGCAGGATCTCATGAAAAGGACATATTAAGCACTACATGTACTTTAATTCACCTGTCTAGGGCAGGGGGCCCATTCCTGGGTCCGAGAATGAATCTGCTGATCAGAGCTTCTCCAGTCTTGCCACCCCATAAAGCATAAGTCCACTTCCCTGTTAGGGTTCTTTAAAGTAGCTGGATAATTTAAAGACAGTCTATATATAGACTCTTTCTAGAGTTTCATGATGTTTTCCCCAATCTTGACATTTGTCTTATCTACCCCTAATCCGAATATTTGTTAATAAAAGACTCAATTTCATATTCACAAAAACAATCCCCTCTGCCTTTTCTCACACACGTTTCTCATACATGTTTTATGTGTAGCATTTAAGTACTAGTAACAGTTAATTTATGTGACATTGACCAGTACAACCACATTAACAGGAACAAACCACCTGAGTCTTGGAAAGCTTGTTCCACAACTAGTAGGTGCAACAGGGCACAGGTAAGGGGGAGTCGCTTCCAGTCTGAGTATCCAGCATGCATGGCTACCGCCAGGACACTTCTCCCTCCCAGATGGAAAGGAGGGTCAGGGTTAACCATTGAGATGGCTAAGTTAAGAGCAGTAAAGAGGACTCCTACATTCATTCCTCTGTGACTTTTGTCGGGTCATTTCACTCTCATGCCTCCCTTTCTTCATCTGTAAAACTAAAATGATATTATATTAACATTTATCCTAATGGGTAATTGTGACAACTAAATAAGCAATATATGGAAAATGCTTTAATGCTTGCATGGCACATAATAAGCATTCAAACTTAAAAGGAATAGAAGTAAAAAAAATAAGATAAAAATAAATGCTATTATTTATGAAAGTTTGAAGTTATCTTATGTCTCAATATATTGTCATTTTTGTTTTTGCTTCTGTTGATGCTGCCATTTTTATGTGAGTATAGCTGACATTTACTGAATACTTACTATATGATTGGCCCCAGGAGTAATATGGCAAGTGCATTATTTCACTTCATAACTTGACTAAAGTGACCCAGGTATTACTTAGTTGAGCTGCAAGAAATTCAATTATTTTTTACTATTTATTAGTTGGTTTGTTTATGGCATTCCTTTCTCAAAAAGGAAATATTTTCCAAAAATATTTTAAAATTTGGCTTAGAAGGATGCATTGAATACAATAAGAGTGACTTAAGTAGAAACAAATATAAACTACCAATAAAAACATAACTTTTAAAAAATACCTTTAAATATAGGTTTACTAGAGGCCTGATGCACGAAATTCGTGCAAGAGTAGGCCTTCCTTCCTGTGGCTGCCAGCACCAGCTTCCCTCTGGCACCCAGGATCCAGTATTCCCCTGCAGCCCTGGCTTTGTCTGGAAGGTCATCTGGAAGGATGTCCAGTCTAATTAGCATATTATACTTTTATTATTATAGATAAAGTTTCCTGCTTACTTACAATTTCCAAATCTAGAGGTAAGTAAAGTAAGTTTTTACTTCATAATTAGAAATAATATTTCACAATAAAGAAAAATGTTTAAAACTCATAGGTGTTTTATTTTGTTATCAGGAGGCTAATTCACTACTCATTCTCATATGCCACAAGCTATTAAAAAAAGCAAAAGATTCCATTCATATAAGTAACTGTCAGAATGAGGTATAAAACTAAATCAAAACTCTAGTTTACCAATGGACTTATCTCTCCTACTATAAAGATTAATCAGAGGAAATTCTTACCTATCACACTTGTATTTTCTATCTGACCCTTTATCCAGTGATGACTATGTTTTATGCCTTCTTCTGGATACCACTAGTCTGGGCACTAAGTCAATGTGAAAATTAAGCTGGCAATCCAGAACACATTGATTTATGATGTTGCATTTTCCTTTACATTTCATAATATTTTGAGCATTCATAAATTAAACACAAAATCAATTTAAATTAAAAGTTAAGGGGGCAGTAGCCCTCAGGTAGATGTTTAATAGCTTATTAGTTTTCTGAAACATATAAGAAATACTAAACTTTATATTGGTGTTATTATTGTTTAATATTTCTTGCACACTAACAAGGTACCATCAATTTCTGTTTACTCAAGACCAAATTATCCAGTTTTAAAATGGTGTAGGCTGCCCAATTCTGCAATTAAACCTTTGGTCATTTATTTCATTCTGAATTTTAGCTCTTCAAGAGAAAATATGTTGGAGGAAAAATCTCATTGTATTTGAAAGCTTTATTAAAACTTAGAAACAACTCCTCAAATTGGGAAATTATTTGTTTGCAATTATTTAGACTTTAAAAGTCACACTTTTGCATGACAATGAATGATAAGGGAATGTTTATTAAACAATGTTCTGAGAAAGACTATGTGCAGTATGTCCATAATTATTTTATTTGCATTATATATTCATGTGTTCAATTAACACACATTCACGAGATTTCTAATATGTACATAGCAGCAGAAGTAAAGTAAACAGAAAGCAGACATAGGTGGGCCTGACTTCATGGAGCCTGCATTCTAGTGACAAATAGACAACAATGAATTATTTAACTAAAATTAAACAGAAAAACTTCATAGTAGTATTGTGTGGTAGCTACTACTCTAAGTGTTCTCTGTATGGCACTAATGTTGGTGACATCCTCCTACCAAACTTATTAGGCAAATACAGCTTTTATCTCCATTTTATGGATTTGGGAACTGAACTGAGGCACAACCAGGTTAAATAACTTGTAATAAGACCAACAACTAGGATGTAATGATGCCAGGACTTGGAGCCAGGCAGTTGGCATCAAGGTGTAGGTGCTGAGCACCTTGGGCTCTCTCCAGTGAGAGGCATGTTATGTTGGGGATGAATTTGGTGCTATGACAGGAACACATGCTGTCTGGGAAATCAAGCAAGATTTTTTTCAAGGAAATTACAGTTGGAATGAAATCTAAAGGCTGAGTGAGAACGAACCAGGCATTGCTGTGGAGAGGGTATGCTAACTCAGGTGGAAGGACCAGGACTGCCCAAATGAGTTAAAATGTGAGGAGCATGGGGCAGTAGAGGAACCGGGAGAAACTCAGAGTGGCTGACGTGCAGGAGGTCGGGACGTGGATTAGTATAGCTGGGGGAAAGCCCAGAAAAATCTCTCTGAACTTGGCAGCCTATGATTTCCCCCATTATTTGTATATTTAGACTTTCTTTTCATCAATGGATCTCAATTTTAGCTGCGATTAGAATCACCTGGGGAGCTTTATACCTCACCCCAGATCAATTACATCTGAATCTCTGGAGGTGGGATCCAATAGCGTCTAACAAAAATATAAAAAATATTTTTATGATGATCAAGTGTGGTTTTGAATTTTGACTGTGTTAATTTGCTGAGGTGAAGTAGAGCAGTATCTGATGGGGGCTGATACGAGTTGCATAAACACTCAGGCAAAGAAAATATTTGCCCCATAACTTCGGCGCAACTGGATACAGACTGCAAATTCTCTGGCTGTGCTGACCGCTTTCCAGAAATGTTGTCAATCCCCGGACAATAGAAGAGAAGATCAGCCAAAGTATTGGGATAATGTATGCCTATGGTCGAGGAACCTCCCTTCTCAACAGTGCCCCAACCACACTTTCTGGCCTGAGGGGTACAGGTTTGGGAACGTGGATGGAAACAGAGCAAGCTCCTGAGATAACCAGGAAGTGTATGTTCCTTGGGCACCACTAAACAGAAAAGAACTGGGAGAGATGGTGACCCATCAACAACCTGTCCTGAGGGACAGTCCAGTGGTAGCGGCTGGGTCTGTTGCAGATGTGAGTCTCCATCCCAAAATATTCAGGAAGCCTTTAAGACAGAACCAAATTAAGATAATTCAGCATGTGTAAGAACTAAAATGATTATGATACCTCCCAAAATAAAATAAAAAATGTTTATTTTATAACACAAGATAAAACTTAAGGTTATGCTGAAAGTATTGGAATGTAAGAATCTGGATGTTTATTAAAGCTGAACTCTCTTTTTTCTCCTCCTTTTCCTACTCCTCTTCCTCCTCCTCCTCCTCCTCCTCCTCC
>NW_005353753.1:225523-226646 GCF_000412655.1 Myotis brandtii
CTCCTCCTCTTCCTTCTCCTCCTCTCTTTCTCTCTCTCTCTCTCTCTCTCTCTCTCTCGCTTGGTAATTCTAAGGTTGAATGAAGGATCTTAAGGTAAGGGCAAGATAGATTGCATATGTTTTGTGGGTTTTTCTGAAGAAAGAGTTGAAACGGGGCTGAAATGGATTTGAAATATCAGTATGGAGCTATTTCTGTATGCCAGGTGAGAGATGACAGTAGCTTGTTGGAGTAGAGTCTAGTGGCAATAGAATAGGAAGAAGGGAAAAGAGAATGAAGTTTGGCAATAAGCATTAAAGATAACTAAAGCAAAAGAGACAATGACAGATAAATGGAAAGATGCACATCTAATTATGCATCTAAGATTGACTGGAAAATATTTCAAAATGTTGGTAATGATTACCTCTGGGTAGATGGCATCACTGTGCCATTCTAAGAATAAAAATAGTGAGCACTAACTGGGTTCTGTTCCAGGCAAATCCTGGTCCCTTTGCTCACATTATTTACTTAATATTATATACATACTCTGTTTGGGGTATGTTTGGGAATGTTTCTTGAAGCAGATAAAATGAAAATATTATTGACTATTTCAACTATTTTTTTAACTCTAAAATTAATATATTATTGAGGTGAACTAAAATTATAACTCATTTTAATTCAGACATAAATAGTAGCAATAATGAAAATAATAGTTGCTAAAATTTACTGTGTAGCAAACTGTGCTAGGTATTTTACACATATCAACTCATTAAATTCTTAAAACAGTTCATTAGGGGGAATACTATAATTATCTCTATTTTACAAGTGAAAGAACTATGTCTCAGGTTAAGTATGTTTTCCCAAGTCATTTACCCATCTGATTCCAGAGGCTCTGAAATTAAGGAGTGAAATGCAGAAGTTAGTGCTTCCGCATCGACCTATTAACCAGGAGGTCACGGTTCAATTCCCAGTCAGGACACATGCCCAGGTTTCGGTGTGCATCTTTCCATTTATCTGTCATCGTCTTATTTGCTTTATTTACTCTCCATGATGGGATGTAAAGGAGTCTTGGATTTTTCAAAAATGGAAGGACAGCAAACAGTGTATAATCTCTCAAATATGTCCTGTCATTCTTAGAGAAGAGGG
>NW_005353753.1:226750-230714 GCF_000412655.1 Myotis brandtii
AAGGGAAATGGGGGGGGGGGGGAGCTGGGAGGAGGGGCCTCCGGCAGTTGGCCAGCTGGCCCTGCCTCCCAGTCAAGGGGACAATTTGCATATTAGCCTTTTATTATATAGTATTCTAAACATCTTACCAATTGCAATCAATGAAAGTGAAGGCCTGTGGTAGGGGGTAGGGGCAGGATGGGAGAGGTCAACGGGGGAAAAGGAAGACATATGTAATACTTTCAACAGTAAAGATTAAAATCATCGTCTTATTTGCTTTATTTACTCTCCATGATGGGATGTAAAGGAGTCTTGGATTTTTCAAAAATGGAAGGACAGCAAACAGTGTATAATCTCTCAAATATGTCCTGTCATTCTTAGAGAAGAGGGCAAAACCCACTATTATATAAGTGTGGCTAGGTCTTTATAATTAGACTAGAGGCCTGGTGCATGGATTTGTGCATGGATGGGGTCTGGCCGGCCCGCCCTGATTGGGGAAGGGTAATTGGGGGGGGGGGCAGCTGGGAGGAGGGGCCTCGGGCAGTTGGCCGGCCTGCCCAGCCTCCCGGTCAAGGGGACAATTTGCATATTAGCCTTTTATTATATAGGATTCTAAACATTTTACCAATTGCAATCGACGAAAGTGAAGGCGTGAGGTAGGGGGGCAGGATGGGAGAGGTCAACGGGGGAAAAGGAAGACATATGTAATACTTTCAACAGTAAAGATTAAAAATAAATAAACATAATCATTGTTCTGCTAAAAAAGAAAAGCCAGTAAATACATTTGTTTGTAGAGATGCCTGGAATAATTTTACTAAAAGCAAAATATAGTTATTTTAAGGTGATAGTGTTTATTAACCACCTCACAATTCTAACTGTAGATTCTCATGGGTAGTAATTGATGTCAGAGGACTAAAACTGAAATTCAAATGGGGTCTGGCCGGCCCGCCCTGATTGGGGAAGGGTAATTGGGGGGGGGGGCAGCTGGGAGGAGGGGCCTCGGGCAGTTGGCCGGCCTGCCCAGCCTCCCGGTCAAGGGGACAATTTGCATATTAGCCTTTTATTATATAGGATTCTAAACATTTTACCAATTGCAATCGACGAAAGTGAAGGCGTGAGGTAGGGGGTGGGGGCAGGATGGGAGAGGTCAACAGGGGAAAAGGAAGACATATGTAATACTTTCAACAACAAAAATTAAAAATAAATAAACTTAATCATTGTTCTGCTAAAAAAGAAAAAAGAAAAGCCAGTAAATACATTTGATTGTAGAGATGCTTGGAATAATTGTACTAAAAGCAGAATAAAGTCATTTTAAGGTTATACTGTATATTAACCACCTCACAATTCTAACTATAGATTCTCATGAGTAGTAATTGATGTCAGAGGACTAAAACTGAAATTCAAGTGGAACAAAGGACTACATGTTGAGAAGAAGGAAAAGTGGGCTGTTTATAAAAGTAATGTTTGCCTGGCCAGTGTTGCTCAATGGTTTAGCATTGACCTATGAACCAGGAGGTTATGGTGCAATTCCCAGTCAGGGCACATGCCCAGGTTTTGGGCTCAGTCCCAGTAGGGGGCTTGCAGGAGACAGCCTATCAGTGATCCTCTGTTATCATTGATGTTTCTATCTCTCCCTCTCCCTTCCTCTCTGAAATCAATTTAAAAATATTTACAAAAATATACCAAATTTTAAACTCCCAAAGATTAAATTTGAGGAACTCAAATGCTCACCTGAGTTTTCAATGTTTTTAGAGCCGAGTATATGTGATCAGTGATAGAATGTCAGTATTTAAGAGTGTTATCATGTATAAAAGACCACATCAAATCTAGTTTCATTGCAATTCATTACAAAAGCATCTTTGACCAAAGTGATTTTGTTCATTATTTCAGCTAGAAAAAATAAAATTGGTATTGCCATAAAGAAAGAATATGTGGTCTTAACTCTTGCTCCTGTATACCCAAAATGTAGTTTTTTAGACATAAAGAACTTCAAAAGGATAAAGCTGCAACCCCCAATTCTTAAATTAACACAATTATTTGAAGTAATTCATCACCAAGCAAAGAAGCTTTTTTAAAGTTTTTAGTACTTTCATTTTTTCTTGATCTTGATCCAGATCCTAGAAAGAAGAAAAGCAATTATGTTTTTCTCTCTTGATACCATTGTAATTAGGTAATTATTAATAACTAGAGGCCCCATGCACGAAATTCGTTCATGGGTGGGGTCCCTAGGCCTGGCCGGCGATCAGGGCCAATCAGGGCCAATCAGGGCCAGGCTGAAGAGGAGGCAACAATCACCAGGCCAGGTGTGGAAGGAATGGATGCTGGATGCCAATGCCGCCATCTTTGGCGCCCCGCTACTGCTCGGTTCTCCACCTCACCCCCTCCTCCTTCCCTCACCACTGCACCACCACCATGGTGGGCAGGCAGTGGGCTGATTGGGGCCTACTACCAGGGGGAGAGAACTGACACTCAGCCCCACTGGGAAAGAGGCCGCATCCACTACCACCCACCCCCAGTTCCCCATCCCAGCCTGGGGGCCATCCCTGATTGGGCAATCATGGCCTGCAGGCCAGGGGCAGGAACCACAGGATGTTTGCCAGCTTTGTTCATTATTTCAGCTAGAAAAAATAAAATTGGTATTGCCATAAAGAAAGAATATGTGGTCTTAACTCTTGCTCCTGTATACCCAAAATGTAGTTTTTTAGACATAAAGAACTTCAAAAGGATAAAGCTGCAACCCCCAATTCTTAAATTAACACAATTATTTGAAGTAATTCATCACCAAGCAAAGAAGTTTTTTTAAAGTTTTTGGTACTTTCATTTTTTCTTGATCTTGATCCAGAGCCTAGAAAGAAGAAAAGCAATTATGTTTTCCTCTCTTGATACCATTGCAATTAGGTAATTATTAATAGCTAGAGGCCCCATGCATGAAATTCGTTCATGGGAGGGGTCCCTAGGCCTGGCCAGTGATCAGGGCCAGGCTGATCAGGGCCAGGCCGAAGAGGAGGCAACAGTCACCGGGCCAGGTGTGGAAGGAATGGATGCTGGATGCCAATGCCGCCATCTTTGACGCCCTGCTACTGCTCGGTTCCCCACCTCATCCCTTCCTCCTTCCCTCACCACCACACTGCCACCATGGCGGGCAGGCAGTGGGCTGATCGGGGCCTGCCAGCCAGGGGGAGGGAACTGGCCTTTAGCCCCCCTGGGAAAGAGGCCGTGTCCACTACCACCCACCCCTGGTTCCCCATCCCAGGCCAGGGACCATCCCTGATTGGGTGATCAGGGCCTGCAGGCCAGGGGCAGGAACCACAGGAGGTTGGCCAGCTGGAGGGGAGGGACTGTTGGCTGTGGGAGTGCACTGACCACCAGGGGGAAGCTCCTGCGTTGAGCATCTGCCCCCTGGTGGTCAGTGCATGTCATAGCGATCGGTCATTCTGGACATTCCAGTTGTTCCAGTCGTTCTGGTCATTCTGGTTGCTTAGGCTTTTATATAGAGAGACTAGAGGCCCGGTGCACAAAAATTTGTGCACTTGGGTTGGGGGGGAGGTCCCTCAGCCCGGCCTGTGCCCTCTCACAGTCTGGGACCCCTCGGGGGATGTCCACCTGCTGGCTTAGGCCCATTCCCTGGGGGATCAGGCCTAAGCTGGCAGTCAGACATTCCTCTGGCAGCCCGGGAGCCCTTGTGGGATGTCCACTTGCCAGCAGGGAGCAGGCCTAAGCTGTAGTCGGACATCCTTAGCACTGCTGAGGAGGCAGGAGAGGCTCCCACCACCACCACTGTACTGGAAGCCATCAGCCTGACTTGTGGCTGAGCAGAGCTCCTCCATGTGGGAGCTCACTGACCACCAGAGGGCAGCTCCTGCATTGAGCGTCTACCCCCTGGTGGTCAGTGTGTGTCATAGTGACCAGTCATTCCCAGTCTTTCTGCTGTTAGGGTCAGTTTGCATATTACCCTTTTACTATATAGGATAGAGGCCTGGTGCAC
>NW_005353753.1:233313-234656 GCF_000412655.1 Myotis brandtii
GGAAGCGGGAGAAGCTCCCACCACTGCCGCTGCGCTTGCCAGCTGTGAGCCTGGCTTTTGGCTGAGCAGAAGTGGGAGTGCCCTGACCACCAGGGGGAAGCTCCTGTGTTGAGCATCTGCCTCCTGGTGGTCAGTGCTTGTCATAGCAATCGCTCATTCTGGACATTCCGGTTGTTCCAGTCGTTCTGGTCATTCTGGTTGCTTAGGCTTTTATATATAGAGATAGGAAAGCAGCAAAAGGGAGGCCAGACATTATAGGCATGTCATTTTGGCAGCTTCACCAGGAAGCTGAAATTTCAAACTCCCCACTGGCCCATTCCCTATAGATCACGGGGGAAGGAGTCCAACAAAGGGGACATGGATGCATGTGCAGTGAAGTTGGGGTAACCTAGGGAAGGCACTTGTCGATCAAACCTGGGAACAGAAATCATTGCCTAGAAGAGGTGGACCCAATACAAGCCCTCAAAATTTGGGGATATATAATCCACCACACAAAGAAGTTTTCTCTCTTGACTCTTGGCTCATAGCTCTCTTGGCTTTCTTGGCTTCCTTGCATTTGCCCATGTTCCCTCCATAGCCATGTGGCCCTGTGGGCCCCACATGCAATGGACTGATGGACTGCAACTGGGAACACAAACTAAACTAGCCCGATGCTGGATTGGATTGCTCCAACATGGAACTGAAGCTCTGGACACTGGCTCTGATTTTAGCTCTGCTGAAACACCAGCTGCACTTCTTCCTTGGTGGGACAAAGGGAAATAGGAAAGTCAGGGGTTTGATTTCATGGAAATATAGCTTTCTACAATAGCTCCTCCTCCTGTGCCAGTCTCAGAAAATATTGGGATATCATAAGAAATCAACTCCCATCAGCAACAGGTGGGGACAAGGACCTCTCCCCACCAGTAACACTTTTCTTATTGTCTTTAATTTTTAAACTTAGACACATGCAAACACCCCATGAGAACATTCAAATAACACTCTCCCACCTAATATGGTTTCAAACTTAACTTAAAAACATAGGAATGCACCTGTGTCTCAAGTTTTAAATTTATATTAAAGAAGGCAACAGTCACCGGGCCGGGTGTGGAAGGAACAAATGCTGGATGCCAATCACACGTGTACTTTAGGAAGCCAGGTGTATTAAAAGGTGACTGCTTTACTTAGGGCTAAGCAAGTGTAGGAGATGTGCTCCTAACCAAGTTTTTAAACAGACGGATTTTTGTTGGGAAATTTAACAAATTTTGAGATATATTAGAAAAAAAATCTGGGAAAAGTACCTCATCAAAAATTAATGGGCATTGCCTTGTTAGAACTCTATGCTATTGACAGAGCCTGGTAAAAAA
>NW_005353753.1:235610-238657 GCF_000412655.1 Myotis brandtii
GGCTCTGGGAGTGCCCTGACCACCAGGGGGAAGCTCCTGTGTTGAGCATCTGCCTCCTGGTGGTCAGTGCTTGTCATAGCAATCGCTCATTCTGGACATTCCGGTTGTTCCAGTCGTTCTGGTCATTCTGGTTGCTTAGGCTTTTATATATAGAGATAGGAAAGCAGCAAAAGGGAGGCCAGACATTATAGGCATGTCATTTTGGCAGCTTCACCAGGAAGCTGAAATTTCAAACTCCCCACTGGCCCATTCCCTATAGATCACGGGGGAAGGAGTCCAACAAAGGGGACATGGATGCATGTGCAGTGAAGTTGGGGTAACCTAGGGAAGGCACTTGTCGATCAAACCTGGGAACAGAAATCATTGCCTAGAAGAGGTGGACCCAATACAAGCCCTCAAAATTTGGGGATATATAATCCACCACACAAAGAAGTTTTCTCTCTTGACTCTTGGCTCATAGCTCTCTTGGCTTTCTTGGCTTCCTTGCATTTGCCCATGTTCCCTCCATAGCCATGTGGCCCTGTGGGCCCCACATGCAATGGACTGATGGACTGCAACTGGGAACACAAACTAAACTAGCCCGATGCTGGATTGGATTGCTCCAACATGGAACTGAAGCTCTGGACACTGGCTCTGATTTTAGCTCTGCTGAAACACCAGCTGCACTTCTTCCTTGGTGGGACAAAGGGAAATAGGAAAGTCAGGGGTTTGATTTCATGGAAATATAGCTTTCTACAATAGCTCCTCCTCCTGTGCCAGTCTCAGAAAATATTGGGATATCATAAGAATTCAACTCCCATTAGCAACAGGTGGGGACAAGGACCTCTCCCCACCAGTAACACTTTTCTTATTGTCTTTAATTTTTAAACTTAGACACATGCAAACACCCCATGAGAACATTCAAATAACACTCTCCCACCTAATATGGTTTCAAACTTAATTTAAAAACATAGGAATGCACCTGTTTCTCACGTTTTAAATTTATATTAAAGGAGGCAACAGTCACCGGGCCGGGTGTGGAAGGAACGAATGCTGGATGCCAATCACACGTGTACTTTAGGAAGCCAGGTGTATTAAAAGGTGACTGCTTTACTTAGGGTTAAGCAAGTGTAGGAGATGTGCTCCTAACCAACTTTTTAAACAGATGGATTTTTGTTGGGAAATTTAACAAATTTTGAAATATATTAGAAAAAAATCTGGGAAAAGTACCTCATCAAAAATTAATGGGCATTGCCTTGTTAGAACTCTATGCTATTGACAGAGCCTGGTAAAAAATAAAATAAAATGTTCAAGCAACATTTTCTTAACCATTTAATCTCTGAACAAGCACATAATTCATCTTGTAATTGCCCTATGTATACAGCATACATTTTTATTTTATCTTTAAGGCTATATTGTTGTTTATTAATATTAGAGACCATTAATCATTCTCTTTTATTTTACCCAGTAATAGTTGTTCTGTCACCATTTAATTTTTTAAAAATCAATTGGCCAATTAAATAAAACAGCCCAGTTGAGTGTATAGCAAGTAAATAGAACTACCTTGCAACAACCATGTCTGTCAATCACGTGTTTGTAATTATCTGGCCCTGGAAATTTAGAGATATGGGTAGAAGGAGACAGAGATTATCTAGTCCAACCTCCTCGCTTTGTTACCAAACTCAAGGGTCAAGAGGTCATCGCTTAGGGTGCTCCATTCAAAAACCAGACATGGTTGTTGCAAGGTAGTTCTATTTACTTGCAGCAAGCAAAGGAGACAAGGGTTCATCTCTGGGAGGGGAAACTTAGCATTGCTTATAGTCACAATTTGATCAATTACACATTGGTTTCTCTTTGCAGTTGGCTGCATTAATCTGGTTGAGTTCCTGTGAAATCCATCCTTTTTACAGCTGGCCTGCAAAAGACTGCTACATTTTAACATTTAGCAAGAATAACATTTAGTAAGAATGATCCAGACCTTGAGACCCTTGTTCTAACAACTTTGAAGTAGAGAAGTGAGTCCAAAAGAAGCTAAGTGACTTGCTGTGGTAGGCAGAATTCCAAGATTTCTCTCCTCCCTGATGTACACATCCCACATAATCATGATGGATTTTACTTTCATGATCAGCCTATGCTATGTTTGCCTTAAAATAGAGAGATTATTTGGGTGCGTGTGACCTAATCATATAAACCTTATAAAAGAAGAGAGTTTTCTTCCACTAGTTAGAGAGGGAGGGAGGGAGAAAGGGAGGGAGGAGGGAGGGAGGGAGTAAGGGGGAGAGATTTGAAAGACAAGAAGGATTTAATGCACTATTCCTGGCTTAAATGGGAGGGATCCACGTGGCAAGGGATGTATGTGGGAAGCCTTAGGAAACAGGAATCTCAATCTTACAGCTAAAAGGAAATGTATTCTGTCTACAACCAGTGAAATCGATAGAGAACCCCAAGTCCCAGAGGATAACTGTTACCCTGAATGACACCTTGATTTCAGCCCAGAGAGATCTTGAGCCGAGAACTCAGTTACATCATGCCTAGATTTCTGACCTACACCCCTGTGAGCTGACAAATGGCAGTTGTTTTAAACTGATGAATTTGTATTTTTGTGTTACCCAGTGAGAGAAAACTAATACATTCATTTAAGATTCTATTGTTAACTAGAGGCCCGGTGCACAAAAATTTGTGCACTCGGGGGGGGTCCCCCCCAGCCTGGCCTGTGCTCTTTCACAGTCTGGGACCCCTCGGGAGATAACGACCTGCTGGCTTAGGCCTGCTCCCGGGTGGCAGAGGGCAGGCCAAATCCCTAGATGCAGCCCCTGGTCAGGCTCAGAGCAGGGCCAATTGGGGAGTTGGGGCACCGCCCCCTGTCATGCACAGAGCAGGGCAGGTCTGGAGGTTGCGATGCCACCCTCAGCCACGCTCAGGGTAGGGCCGATTGGGGGGTTGGGGCACCGCCCCTGTCACACTCAAGGTAGGGTCGATGGGGAGGTTGTGGCGCCACCCCCTGTGATGCACAGAGCAGGGCCGATCAGGGGGTTGGGGCTCCGTACCCTGTCACACACAGAGCAGGG
>NW_005353753.1:240158-244027 GCF_000412655.1 Myotis brandtii
GGAGGGGTGGGGGCAGTGGGGGGATAAGGACACATATGTAATACCTTAATCAATAAAAAAAATGAAAATAAAAAATAGCGAGATTACTAATTCCTAAACAATAAGAGGATGTGAAAATTAAGAGTTATAATCGTTCAAACATTAATTCTGAATAAATGAAACTATTTCAGAGGGAATGATATATCTCTTCTATCAAATTACAAAACTAGAAGCAAAAAGGAAGCTATTCCTACTTTCCAATCCTCTCAAATCTGGTGGTATTAACTAGAAACTATGGATATAAACTCTGAATATAATATCCTAAAAACATGATCACCCCATTAAGACTTAAGGAATAGCCTAGCTGACGTTGTTCAGTGGTTGGGCATCAACCTATTAACCAGGAGGTCTCAGTTCAACTCCTGGTCAGGGCACATGCCTAGGTTGTGAGCTCAATCCTCAGTGTGGGGCATGTAGGAGGCAGCCAATCAATAGTTCTCTCTTATCATTGAGGTTTCTCTCGCTCCCTTCCTCTCTCTGAAATCAATAATACATATATATATATATATTTTTAATAAAAGAGTGAAGGAACATTTTTGTCAAGTACAAAATTTCCCATTCTAGTGTATGAAATTATTGTGAAGGAAAATGTTATGATATCAAATTCAAAATAAACCCCAGGCCCTAGCCGTTCACCCAGTTAGAAAAGTTCTTTCACTTTCTCTTATTCCTGAATCCAATTTAGAAATTACTTGCTCAAAGTGAAAAAGGTCTTACCAAGTACTTATATCTTTCTCAGTGTATCTGAGGCATGGAATCATGTGTGCATTGATTTCCAATATCAATTAGTACCAATTTCCATACATCAGACAGTGTGAAAAATCTTGTCATTTCTACCACAGGCACTCAAACCATTGTGACTTGGCTGATGAGGGAAATAGTGGCTTCGTCTTTCCTGTGGAGTGCCATCTTTATTAGACTTTGTAAACTGCAGCAGTTGAAATCTTTAACCAGCCATTACTAATAAGCATATGTTAATTGTAGGAGAGATCATAAGCAGGTCAATTAGGAGGCAAAGACTGGAACCGAAGGATACATTCAGCTGGAGGGAAAATCAGGGCAGGTGTCGGCCAACGTGGTCTGCCCTGGCGGGAGCTCTAACCATCTTGGATAGGAGCTCATTTAATGTTTTGATTTGCTGAATTTGCATTTCAAATTTTCATTCCTAATAGACAATATAGTCAGTCTTTGTTAATGAGGACTCTGATTACATGTGCCATTATAATTGGGAATTAGCCGACCAGCCTTGTTTTGGAGATTAAACCCAAAGCAAATTGGATTAAATTCAGTGTGACTGAAACCTTCTCTCTCTCTCTCTCTCTCTCTCTCTCTCTTTTTTTTTGTCTTGAGTGAAAAGTGAGGGGGGAAAAAGCCATTTGTTCCAGGCATCTGGCTCATACCGTTATTATATTTTTTAGAACTTTGATTATTATTAACTTTAAAAGAAATTCTTTGACGGGGGGAAAAAAGCCATTTGTTCCAGGCATCTGGCTCATACCATTATTATATTTTTTAGGACTTTGATTATTATTAACTTTAAAAGAAATTCTTTGACAGAGTTAATATATTGTCTTTAAAACATGTGTTTATTAAATTTTCCTCCATTGACAGAGCAGATCATTCAATATTCAGAATTAATTATAGAATACATACACATATAGTGATGTATTTGTTATATTTTTATAAGCATCCTATCTAAAAAACAACAATGGAGGAGTGCTGTTTCAAAATGAGCTTGAGGTAAAATTATACAACCTGTTTTCACAACAGTATTATTTGGAATCATTGCATTGTAATCTAACTAGTCTGTGGAATTTGTTCCATTAGAATTTGCCATATTATCTAAAGTGCAAAGAACAAATAAAGAAATTGTGCATTGATGTTGTCAATTTACTAGAACACATCTTACCATAACAATTGCAATGCAATTTTTATATTTTAAGTTGACACTCTCATAACCCCCATAAGTGGCATATAGCTTAGGGTTATGTGGTCTTTCTTTATTCTCTTGGGTAATTTAATATTGTAATCCAGTTACACTCCAAAATTTTCATTATTAAGCTTAGGACCAATTCTTCAAAAACTACCACTAATCCCAAATCATTGGAAAAGCGTGCTTATTAATTCCCATGAGGCTCAGTTAGATGTTTGTTTGGTTATAGGCCAGCTTAATTACACAACAAAAGAAGATCTTCACAAGATGAAGAGAAATTCAAATATTTTCTGAGTGAATATTGGCCTTTGAAGCCACATAAATGAGGGTAGACCTGGATACTAACAATGAGGTACACTTTTTCAGCTACAAAAGGTTAATATGTGGGGAAATGAAGAAAGGGAAACCTTTTACACAGGGATACGGCTGTCCCTCCATTGCACTGTTTACAGAGGGAAGTAATCTTGATGGAAAGTAGCTATGCAAATAAAAGTTAAGGTATTACTGTCATGCAGAGATCTTTTACAATGGGAACAAAAGAAAGTGGTATAATTTTTAGGAATGTGAATTTGATTATAGAAGGATCCGGAATTATTTCTTCAGGGAGGCTTAGAAATTCTTTTATCACTCAATTTCTTTATGTGTCACAGGCGGGTGTCTGATTTGATGAGATGGGGAAAGTAATGGAAGTTGCTGAAATACAGGTTTGCCTTGAGAATAAATGAGCTTTTATTGCTTGTGCACATTTTTCTGGGTGAAAAATGACTTGTTTCAGTAAAACTAATAGATAATTGCAATTTAAAACATGTATGAGTTCTGATTTTTTACAAAGAATGTAAAGTACTCAATACTAAATCATCCTACATATAATAAGATAATTTGAAATTTTATTGAGTTCCATAAGAGTGGACTGCATTCCTCTTTAACATCAATGCCTGACACAAGGATGCATTAAGAATCTTACAGTGTTTGGAGTTACCATAACAGTAATTGTCACTGTCAACGTTTATTGTCACTGACAAGTAAGTTCCCTTTGTCAGGTAAAAGAAGGCTGTTTTAGTGATGTATTTATTTTAAGATCAGTAGTTTCACATATTTATTTAATCATATTCCAAATTATTTTATTTAGGTTTTAATAATACTTAACACTGTGGTACACATAATAACTTCTTAGTACTGAAGAGAGTAGATTTTTTAAAAGGTGAAATTTGGTTCTCACTTATTTTCCATAAATGCTCTAAGGTAATGATGTGAGATATTTGGAAAATGACACTGATTTTAAGTTTTGGTAATTCCATCTGATTAATCTAGTAAATATAGTTTGGCATGCATGAGGATTATTAGCTACCTTTTTATTTTTGATATCTTGAAACTTTATTTCTACAAATAGCTTTCAAGTTCTTATTTAAAAAAAGTCATTGTGCTTAAAAGTAAATTTTAAAAATAGAAAAGTTCAATAAGACTAGCACTTAAAATTCTGCTTCCTTGAGTTTCTTCCAAAATAACTAAAATGTACTTTTATGGCATTGATTAAGATTTTGATGACTACTTTCTAAGCACTTTATTATATATATATAATATTTTACAGAGTGAATCATAATAGAGTATATATGTTAATCTCTAACGACTTTTTATCCATAATATTTTATGGAACCTTTCTATGTCAAAAATTAAGGTCTACAATTTAGAAATTGGTAGGTAATTTGCTTAAATTGTTAATGAAATATGACATCAATTTGGTGAAATTAATCTGGCATTTTATAAATGATACTAGAGGCCCGGTGCACAAATATTTGTGCACTCGGGGGGGGGGGGGGGGGGGGCCCCCAGCCTGGCCTGTGCCCTCTCGTAGTCTGGGACCCCTCGGGAGATAATGACCTGCTGGCTTAGGCCTGCT
>NW_005353753.1:246709-250694 GCF_000412655.1 Myotis brandtii
GTTGGAATCTGCAGCAAGCAAGCCTCGTGCTCGCTTCAGTGCCTGGCTGCCGGCCGCCATCTTGGCTGACAGTTCATTTGCATATACTCACTGATTAGCCAATGAAAAGGGTAGCGGTCGTACGCCAATTACCATGTTTCTCTTTTATTAGTGTAGATAGGATAGACTGGGCTGGAATGGGATGGAAATGTAAGAGTGCCCTCACTGTTTGTGTAAAGGTAAGAGTTTTTAAATAAAATTTGCCCCACTTGTACATGTTTGCTTAGTGAAATCATGCACTAAATCACAAAGTAAAATATATTTTATACTATGGACTACAATAAAAATAAAGTTGAGGGCCCACATCCAAATAAGAGTAGGGCAGGAAATTTTTACAAACCATATACTGTACCTACACACCCAATGATGCAGAGATGATTTTTACAGGAGCATGGACCCAGCTCATTTCACTTTTCCTCTCTCCCAACCATGTACAAAACTTCTTCCATAATAATTACTTCCAATTTCTGCTATAATCAATCACTATTATTGATGAACGTGTATTGTGTTCCTGTGGTGTATTTTGGCAGACAGATCAAAAAGGAAAACTGCAGCCCTGGCTGGTTTGGTTCAGTGGATGGAGCGTCGACCTACGGACTGAAGCGGGGAGGGCATGTGGGAGGCAGCCCATTGATGATTCCCTGTCATCATTGATGTTTCTATCTCTCTCCCTCTCCCTTCCCTTCCTCTCTGAAATCAATAAAAATATATTTAATTTTAAAAAAGTGAAAAAGTTCTTGAAATGGATGGTGGTTTTTTTTGCATACAATGTGAAAGTACTTAATGCCACAGAACTACACTTAAAATAGTTAAAATGATAAATTATGTCTGCAGTACAGGGTTTACTCAGCAGATTTAGGGGTTGTCCCAATTTAGAGGACTTTTAAAACTGGCCCTTGGCTCCTAGCATATAAACTCTGAGCCCATAGGATTTCCTGCCTGATAAGAGTGACTTTGTATACCTGAGACCTTGGGCCATGCCAGATAGTTTGTGCTAACAGCTCTCACATTTATAATAGTTTAGAGTGAATGCCTGTTTTTGTTATGCCTGAAACTTTTGGTCATGCTGTATCAGTTTGATAGCTAGGGAACTGGAGTCTGAGTAACTAAGGTTAGTCATTTGGGTGTTCCATGTGACTGACACCTCCGCCCACAAATAAAAACACTGTATACCAAGACTTGGTTGAGCTTCCCTGAGTTGGCAACACTTGGCCTGTATTGTCACATATCGTCGCTGGGAGACTAAATACTGTCCCTGTGACTCTACTGAGAGAGGGCAACTAGAAACTTGTGTCTGCTTTCTCCTGGACTGCATTCAATGCACCTTTTCTTTGCTGATTTTAATCTATATCCTTTTGCTGTAATAAACAATAAGTATAAGTAGAAGATCTTCTACTGAGTTCGATGAGTCCTAGTAAGACATCGAACGTAGGGGCAGTCCTGAGAACTCCCAATTAAAAAAAAAGTGGCCCTAATTGGTTTGGCTGAGTGGATAGAGTGTCGGCCTGCAGACTGAAGGGTCCCAGGTTCGATTCCGGTCAAGGGCATGTACCCTGGTTGCAGGCATATCCCCAGTAGGGGGTGTGCAGGAGGCAGCTGATCGATGTTTCTCTCTCAAAGATGTTTCTAACTCTCTATCCCTCTCCCTTCCTCTCTGTAAAAAAACAATAAAATATATATTTTTTTAAAAAGTGATCAAGCTCATTATTTTTAATGGCCATAAAGTGTCCTATGTTATAGACATACTATAAATTACTTTACCTAAACTGCAGTCGGACATCCCTCCCACAATCCGGGACCACTGGCTCCTAACTGCTCACCTGCCTGCCTGCCTGATCGCCCCTAACTGCCCTGGACAGCCTGATCACCCCTAACCACTTCTGCCTGCCGGCCTGATAGCCCCTAACTGTCCCCCCTGTTGGTCTGGTCACCCCCAGCTGCCCCCTGCCAGCCTGGTTGCCCCCAACTGCCCCCCCTTCCAGCCTGGTCACCCCCAAATGCGCCTCCTCTACCAGCCTGGTTGCACCTAACTGTTCCCCCGGCTGGCCTGGTCGCCCCTTACTGTCTTCCCCTGCTAGCCTAGTCTTATATGTATATAATTGTTTGCTTTGTAAGTGGCTAAAACTGTGCCTGGTCATTTTATTTAAACTGTTATTTTGCTTAAGAAAACATTTCTTCTATTCTAAGGTATTGCCAAATAAAATGTAGCCCAAATTTTGTCATTGAAACTTTTAAGAATAATAGAATTTAACCATAAAGTGGCAAAAAAAAGTTATACAGATTATACAATTGCTAAATTGTTTTACAGTTACTATATACAACTTTATTAAAACAAAATGACGGGTTTCATTTATCAATGTCTTATAGTTAACAATGAAGCATCAGTTCTTCCTCATCCCCAATTTAAAAGCAGCCTTATCTTAGTCAAATGCATTAGCATTAGGTTCACTGAGAGACACTTACTTAACATGTTTGCCTAACTTACCATGTTTGCCTACTATGTTCAATTAATTTAATTTTTTCCAATATGTTTCCATAACAATTGGCTAGTTAGAAACAATAGAGAGAAAAGAGGGAGAGAAAGAAAGAGAAGTCTAGTATTGAGTTGGGTACTTGGTCAGATACAAAAATATTTAAGGACTCTAGATCACCATTAATGCTAGAGAATCAGAGAGTAATAAATGAAGTGTTTTTTCAGTATTTTTGAGAGACATTTTTCTCCCTTCAATTAGAGGCATATTACTCTTTAGGGACTCAACTATGCATTGTATTACTTCTGAAACTGAGAGATTATTTTATCAGGTGCATCATACTACTGCTAATATTAAGTATTATTGTTGTTTTTGCTATTACTATAATAAATATTAGTAGGAGACTAGAGGCCCGGTGCATGAAATTCGTACACTGGGGGGGGGGTGTCCCTCAGCCCAGCCTGCACCCTCTCCAATATGCGACCCCTCTCATAATCCGGGACTGCTGGATCCCAACCGCTCACCTGCCTGCCAGCCTGATCACCCCCTAACTACTCCCCTTGGCACTGTCAGTGGGTCAAGCGGCAACTGCCAGCCCCAATTGCCCCTGAGGGCTTCTCCACCTCCCCCTGCTCATGAGGTGTGATCAAGGCAGCAGCCAACACTCGCACCCATTGCTGGTGCTGTCACCAATTTCCCCACGCTGTTAGCAGGTACGAGCAGGTCCTACATGATCAGCACATGGGAGTGGTGGCAGCAGGAGTGGGGCTGCCAGCAGACAGAGACTTGGGGTTTGTGGGGGGAGGTTAAGTGGGGGTGTGGAGGATGGGCAAGACCCACCCTTGTGCCAACCACAGCCTCGCGGCCCACAGTTCCTTTCAAGGTGCACAAGTTCTTGCACTGGGCCCCTAGTATATGATAATATACAAGTTGATTAAAAATGCCTAGACTCCAACAAGTCAATGGGAAAAAAAAACATGAAGATAAAGTTCACAAAATACAAATATAAATGAGTAATAACATTTTAAAGTGTGTAAAGGAAAATAAAATATCTCAGAGATATAATTTTTACTTAGTCTATCAGCATTTATTAAATGAGAACATCTTTTGCTGATGAGAATATCAACTGGTATAATCTTTCTGAAGGACACATTTGATAAGCTATATCAAATGTTTAAAAAACGGTTATACTTTTGATGTAAGAATTTTGTTTCTGGTCATCTTTTTTTAGGGAAATAATATTCTAAGTAAATAAGACAAAATAGTGAGAAAAAATAATACAAAAAGTTCTTAGAAATAGTATCCTATCTAATAATAGACAAACATGGTAATTAACCGTACCTCCAACACGTTTCCCATTGGCTAATCAGGGCGATATGCAAATTAACTGCCAACCAAGATGGCGGCCGGCAGCCAGGCAGCTGAAGCGAACAGGAGGCTTGCTTGCTCCAGTGATGGAGGAAGCCAAGGTTCCC
>NW_005353753.1:251564-265801 GCF_000412655.1 Myotis brandtii
CCCCCCCCCAGAGTGCACAAATTTTTGTGCACCGGGCCTCTAGTCATCATTTATAAAGAAAATCTATAGCCCAGAGAAGTGTTCAACAACATTGCTATAGTTAAATTATGGTAAATTAGATAAAATGTTTGAAAATTTCTAATTTCTAATGTTAATATAAAAACCAGAGATAAATTATATGTACAGAAGATCCTCATTTATGAAATAATAATACATGGAGGAAGAATGAAAGTGCATATTTATAGCAGTATTGTGTGCTTTTAACTTTTTTAAAAAACTTTTCCTGTAAATCCTACATTTTGGTCAATGAATCTTAACTTATGTGATTTTAAAAAATCTATTTAAAATATAAACTAAAAATTTTAATGTGTTTATGTCACACAATGTGAAAATATATTTTAAGTTCAATGGTTAGGCAATAACTCTTTCTTAGAGTGTTAGTATCTTTTTTCATATATTTCAAGATGGTGCCAGGGGATAGAGATTACTGCCTATTGGTTTCAGCTTGCTTCATCAGAACATGTTCCTGGATTGTTCTGAGATACCGTATAGCCCCTTCTGGGGGCATCAGGAACACTCACCAATGTGATCTCACTGGTAGACCCTATCCTACATCAGAAATACAATCATTCCTTCCTTTGTGCTTCCACAACATTTTAATCTCTCTGTTACCAATGAAGAAAATGCATCATAGTTATGGTTTCATGCTGAGTGCCTCTGCTAAACTATGAATTGCTTAAGGACTATCAGCCATGTTTGTTTTGTTTTTATATGGTAGTCACCACTTACGAGAGAGAGAGAGAGAAAGAGAGAGAGAGAGAGAGAGAAACTGACCTGTCATAAGCCCTCAAAAGAGTCCTGAATACCCTGCCTGTGTGGCTCAGTTGGTTGGAGCATCATCCTGTATACTGAAAGGTTGCGGGTTCTATTCCAGGGCAGGGCACACACCCAGGTTTAGGGTTGGATTCCAGGTTGGGGTCCATGCAGGAGGCAACTGATTGATGTTTCTCTCTCACATGGATGTTTCTCTCTTTCTCTCCCTCCTGTCTCTCTAAAAGCAATAAAAACATATATATTATTGGGTGAGAATTAAAAACAATTTTTTAAAAAGATTCCATAAAAAAAAAAAGAATGAATAAGTGAATCAAGAGCACCAACTCTATCATTTACTGTGCCAGCTGCAACTCTGGGTAGGGGCTCTAAGACACCATTTACTTCTCCCTAAACTTGCATGTTTATAGAGCCTGTTAGGAAGGCTTCCTAAGAAAGAAGCAAAATCACATGGGTGAAGACTCTTTGTAAACTGCAAATTACTACAAAAATATTCCAGTATATTCATTGACTAAGTTGTTCTCCTTCATACACCTAAATGCTCCCAGAAGAGACATAGAACTTCAGTCATCAACCATTTAGCAATGAGAAAATATATGTGAAAATATTTTAAACATGAAAATAATACTATATAATAAAAAGGTAATATACAAATTGACCACCATGCCCTCACAAAAGATGGCCACCCCCATGTGGGCACAAGATGGCCACCCCCATGTGTTCAAAAGATGGCCAGCAGGGGAGGGCAGTTAGGGGTGACCAGGCCAGCAGAGGAGGGCAGTTGGGGGGGACCAGGCCGGCAGGGGAGGCCAGTTTGGAGCTACTGGGCCAGCAGGGGAGGGCAGTTGGGAGCAACCAGGCTGGCAGGAGAGGGCAGTTGGGGGTGACTGGGCCAGCAGGGGAGGGCAGTTGGGGGCGACTGAGCCTGCAGGGGAGGGGCAGCAGTTGGGGGCTACTTGGCTGGCAGGGGAAGGCAGTTCGGGGGGACTGGGCCAGCAGGGGAGGGAAGTTGGGGGCAATTGAGCAGGCAGTCGCCGCTTGACCCACTGACAGTGCCAAGTGATCGGGGCCAGTGCCGGGCACCAGCAGCAGGTGCAAGCACCAGGCAGGACAGCGGCGCGCAGGAACAAAGAATTTTCAGTAACCACCAGAGGCTCGCCCTGATGACAGTGACCAACAACCCGCCTTGGTCTGGTGCCCCTGCTCACCTGCTCCACCATCCCACCATGGCTGATGCCTACCATGTTCCATGCTCTGCCTCCTGCTGTTGACACCTGCCATGTTCCGCATGCACCACCTGGTGGTCAGCGCACGTCATAGTGACTGGTTGTTCGGTGGTTCCACCATTCGGTCTATTTGCATATTAGGGCTTTATAAAGAGAGACTAGAGGCCCTATGCACAAAATTCATGCACAGGAAGGGGGTCCCTCAGCCCAGCCTGCATGCTTTCCAATCTGGGATCCCTCTCACAATCCAGAACTACTGGCTCCTAACCACTCACCTGCCAGCTTGCCTGATGCCCCTAACTGCTCCCCTGCTGGCCTAATCCCCCTAACTGCTCTCCCCTCCTGGCCTGGTCCCCCTAACTGCCTATCTGCTCTTCCTTCCTGGCCTGATCCCCCTAACTGCCTATCTGTTCTTCCCTCTGGCCTGATCCCCCTAACTGCCTATCTGTTCTTCCTTCCTGGCCTGATCCCCCTAACTGCCTATCTGCTCTCCCTTCCTCTCCGAGCCCTTTAGACCTCCGGCACAGGCATGCTGAGAGCTCTCTGCTGCGGCCCCACCCCGTCCTGATTGGTCATTATGTGATGGCTTCCCACACAATTTGCATATTCCTCTATTATTAGTATAGATTAGTGATACTAATTCTTTATAGTACTTGCTATCAATATTTTTCTCCACTTATTTTTTTTTTATTATACTAGATAATGCTTTTAAGGTAGAGACTTTAGAGTTGAACCTACACATCTTTTTCACTGTGGCATCTTCCATTAGAGTGACATGTTGGCAGTTTTATAGTGATCAATCCTAAGTAAGCCAGAGCAGAAATAAAGCCAGGATTTCAACAGACTTCAACTGATCTCTATGATACTAACTGCTATGAGAGGAAATGTAGGACACTAATGCATAGACCTATGGTAAGAAGGATCTAAACTCCAGAATTCATTTCACAATTTTCCTTTTGTACCCTGATAAGCAAAATGGAGAATAATCAACTGTATATACACAATGAATACGTACATGAATCAGTGAGTTGGGTTAGTAATAATCCTATATAATAAAACCCTAATATGCAATTCAACTGAACAGCAGAACAATCAGCAGAACGACCAGTCACTATGACATGCACTGACCACCAGGAGCTCCTGTGTTGAGCATCTGACTGGGAGGTGAATGGCAGTGGTGAGCAGGGGGGGCGGGGCCAGCAAGCAGGCAGCACCAGGCCGCCAGCCAAGGCAGGTGCCAGTGTGTGTGTGGGGGGGGGTGATTGCCCTGCCCGCCAGTCACCCCACAGATGGCCCTGATCACCAGCCAGGCAAGGCTCCTCTAACACTGAAAAAACAGGATGATGCAGCAATGACATGCATGGACTCTGGCTTGCACATTTTGTGGTCAGCCCTGATTCTGACACTTAAAACTGTGTGACAAAGCAAATTACTTAACTTCTCTCTGCTTCAGTTTTTCCACCCATAAGATGGGGAAAATGGTACTACTGCCTCAGAAGGATCATGTTATGTACTTTTTATAATCAGGGCAAAAAATGTAGCTGCCCATACAACAGCAAGATGCCTTTCACCTGTATGAAAAGTATGGATGGTGCATGCAGTGTCCTAGATTTTGAGAGGGATGTCTGACTGCCGGTTTAGGCCTGAAATCCCCCGAAGGGGTCCCGAATTGCAAGAGGGTGCAAGCCAGGCTGAGGGACCCCTCCCCCATATGAATTTTGTGCACTGGGCCTCTAGTTTGCACAATGAAAAGGTATTCTGCTTAAATAAATGATATCAATTGAGAGGTAGCTCAATTTTGTTCAACATTTTTATCAGTAACTTGGATAAAGGTATAGAAGGCTTACACTACAAATTTATAGATGGCATAATGGCTCATAATTTCATCACAACTTCAGAATCTTAAAAGATCTGTAGTAATGTTCTTAAATCTAGCAAGCTAAGATTTAAAGAGAATGAATATGATTCTGCACTGAGGATCCATAACACCTCAACTCTAAGTGTGGAATATAGGAAACAGTGTGATAGCTAAGGATACAACAGTGGGTCTACAGTCTCCCTCCGCTCCCCACCCCTCCCCCCACCACCTTATTTAAAGACAATACCTCAATTTGAGATAAATATGTCATATAACTCCCTTGACATTTTATAAAATTGGTCTCCCCTTTATAGGAGTCAAACATTAGAAACAAAGAAGAAAAAATAGTACAAAAAGTTCTTAGACTAATTTCACTTTAAACTTTTAAAATAACAGACTTAGGCCTTCACTAGAAAGTGGACAAACTGGAGCTCACTAGGAAGAGAAACAAGAAGTGAGTGGGCTTAAACTCAAGCCAATAAAGGAATGACAGGATATTTACACTTTGTATTCTTCAGTCTGGGGAAGTTCCTGAGATGTTCTTTGTTTTTCAAAACCTTGAAACTTTTCATGTATCGTTGGCCATTTGTATGCCTTCTTTGGAAAATGTCTATGTAGGACCTTTACCCATTTTTAAATTAGATAATTTTCTTGTTGGCTACTGAGTTGTATGACTTCCTTATACATTTTGGATATTAACCCCTTATCTGATATGTGGCTTACAATTATTTTCTCCCATTTCATAGGTTGCCTTTTCATCTGGTTAATGGTTTCCTTTGCTGTGCAGAAGCTTTTTTAGTTTTATATAGCTCCACTTGTTTATTTTTGCATTTTTTGCCTTTGCTTTTATGTCAAATAAAAAAAATCATTGCCAAGACCAATGTTAAGTAGTGTACCCTCTATGTTTTCTTCTAGGAGTTTTATGGTTTCAGGTTTTACCATTATGTCTTTAATTCATGATCAGCTGATTTTTGGGTATGGTATATAATAAGGGCCCAGTTTCATTATTTTGCATGTGACTATCCAGTTTTCCTAGCACCATTTATTAAAGAAACTATTCTTTTCTTATTCTATATTAGAAAGTAACTTAAGTGTTCTCTCTCTCACACAAACACAAAGAAGGTAATAGATGTGAGGTAATAGATGTGTTAATTAACTCAATGGGGGGAATCATTTTACAATGTATATACATCAAATCATCACTTTGCAAACTTTAAGTATCTTACAATTTAATTTGTCAATTAGACCTCAATAAAGTTGCAAAATAAGATAAACTTTTGAAGAATACTGGCCAGATACTTTGTAGAATGTTCCTCAATTTGAGCTTGTCTAAATTTCTTCCTGATTAAATTTAGGTTATGCATTTTTAGCAAGATTTCTACAGAAGTGATGTTGTGCCCTTCTCAGTGCATCATATTAGGAGGTACTTGATATTAATATGCTTTATTGCTGGGGAGGTTAAGTTCAATTAGATGTTAAAAGTGGTGTCTGCCAGGTCTCACCACTCTAAACTAACTAGTTTCCCCTTTACCTTTGTAGAGATGTTGACAATAGGTAAGTATTCAGATTCTCATCATACTTTCACCTGCAAATTTTAGTATCTATTAGTGCTTTCTGCTTACAACAATTACTTTGATGTGTCTGTCAAATTTCTATGATGCTTCTCTTCACATCATTCTTTCCACATATATTAATGATGATGCTACTACAAGGAAGAGTTTTACTCTCCCCTACTTAATTATTGGTTCAATTGTTTTTATCTTAGTAGAAAGCTCATAGATATTTATTTTATTTAATAAGTTATAATCCATTTTCTCTGGACTTGGCCATGGAAATTATTTTATACTAGTGACCCAGTGCACAGATTTATGCACACTGAAAGGAAATTAATTAGAAGAAAGATTTGTGCGACAATTACATTACTGCAAAAACTTACATGTCAAAATAGTATATATAATATAGTATTATAAAATTAAAACATGCATGTGATTGGCGCCAGCGAGAGCTTTATAGCTTTATATGTATCGCACATGCACGAGTCAATGTCTCTTTTTAAATTGCCAGTGTGCATCATATACACTGGTCAGTTGGTTGGACAGTCGGACAGTCGGACGGATGGACAGTTGGTCACTTAGCCTTTTATATATATATATATATATAATTAGCTCCAGTGTCCTTTCAACATCCTTTCAAAGTATGTTTATTATTTTTTGAGCACTTGCTTAATTTCTGGAGTCAGAAACATTACAAGCCTCATTTGGTATTTTTTCCTGTCCCAACTGTAGAATCAGCCATTTCTCCAAGAAATCTGGTTTCTTTTCCTGGAGCATGGCAATAAAAACTAAGATCTGGGTGCTAGCTGTGCTCCTTATCACTGAGGTATATTATTCTAGGTCCTCTGAGCAGAAATAATTTAGAAATACATCTGTACACACACACACACACACACACACACACACACACACACACACCATATATTCATACAGATACTTCTGTTTCTATTGCAACACTATGGCTGATTCTAACCTGCCCCTTCCCTTGCTTGTATTTTCTCTTCTTACCATGAGAAACTTAACTCTCATTAGCCACAGTGCATTTATACATTTATTTCATCACAGATTGGACAACATTTCAGAATCAATAACTCATACTCATTTAAAAAACAAATATAATAACTAGTGCACAATATTTTCACACAACTCAAGTCTTTTGCCTCAGTATATTTAATCAAAATACTGTTTTCTAAACTGACTTTGATCAGTTCTTTTATTTCTTTTAGTGTGGTTTTATTATTTGTTTGTAATACAGTTAGGTGAATTTGTTATTATATGGGTTTTATTTTAAGTTCTGCCCTTTGCCTAGATGCTTTTCATTTTTATGTGGGTGAAACATACAGTTTAAAAACATTTTTCTGCACCTTGGTTGAAGAAGAATTCAATGGTGAATTCATCTAGTATTTATATGGCATTATTTTTCACATTTTGATATATTTGGAGTTTATTCTTACATACTAGAGGCCTGGTGCACAAAATTCATGCACTGGAGGGGAGTGTCCCTCAGCCCAGCCTGCACCCTCTCCAATCTGGGATCCCTCTCACAATCCAGGACTGCTGGCTCCCAAACACTCACCTGCCTGCCTGATTGTCCCTAACCGCTTCTGCCTGCCAGCCTGGTCACCCCTAACCACTCCCCTGCCAGCCTGATTGACGCCTAACTGCTCCCCTGCTGGCCCGGTCACCTCCACTGCCCTCCCCTGCTGGACCGATCGCCCCCAACTGCCCTCCCCTGCTGGCCATCTTGTGGTGGCCATCTTGTGATGACACAGGGTAGCCAACTTGTGATGACATGGGCGCAGCCATCTTGTGACCACATGGGGGAGGCCATCTTGTGTGATGGCATGACAGTCAATTTGCATATTAGCTCTTTATTATATAGGATGGTATAAGGAATGGATCTATTTTTATGTGTTTCTACATGGCTACTCCATGTCATTATTTTAAAAATTATCTTTACCCAAGTGATATGAGCTACTACTTTTATTACATAGTAAATTTACTTATATCCTTGAGTTTACTTCTGGGTTTTTGTTCTGTTCTGTTGGTCTATTTGTCTTCTTATGTGCCAGTACAATAGTGTTAAATACAGAGACTTTATAGTATGTTTTAATGTCTGTCAGTTTTTTCTCAGTGTTTTTCTGAGCAGTATTTCATTTTTGTCATTCCATATGAACTCTAGTATCAACTTGTTTACGTCCATTTTAAAAAGCACCAACATAGAATTTTAACTTAAGTATGAAGTCTATTGGGAGACAAACTTTAGCTTAAACATTTTAATATATTTTTCCAAAGACAGAACCTATTACATTCTTATTGGTAGAGATGTTCAAACACTGATAGATTGGACTAGTGCTTCTCAAACTTTAATGTGCATATGAACTTCCGGAGGATCTTGTTTTATTTAATCACCATGGCAGAGGTGGAAGAATTCATCAGTCCCTGGAACTCCTGGGCATAGTCCATCCAAAGTCCCACAATTAATACTGGGAACAAGTCAATATGGCATAAATATTAACAAATATAAATATGCATATTTTAACCTTATTTTATGCAACTGCGTATTCATTCAAATAAATAGTAGTTATATAAATGTTCTTGTGAATAACTTTCCTCTTTATTTGAAACCTATCAGACCTTGAATCCTATAGGAAAAGCAAAGGATTTGAAGAAAACCATTTGACATAAAGTATGGTGATAAAAACACATGAGCTTTGGAATCAGAAAACTGCTTTTCAGTCAAGGTTTTGCCACTTTCTGAGCAACATTGGGCAATGCCCTTACCCTATGCAAACTCCGTGTACTTATCTACCAAATGTGGATAACCATAGAATATACTTTCTAAGGCTATTTTGAGGACTAAATGAGATAACGTCTGGAAGCCACTTGGATACTCCATAAGTGGTTGCTATTATTGCTGGAAGTTCATGCTTATTTAGAGATAGACCAAGTGCACAATGCTTTCCCCTTCAGGTTTCTCCTTAGGCATGTTTGACAAGGTCCTATTATCTATGAAGGATTCAACTTTATTGCCTTCCCGGGAAGTCTTGATTGACCAGCCATGGGCTCTATCAAAATCAGAGGAGCTGGTTTCCACTAGAACTCCCCAGACACAGATATCTTTAAAGGCCAAAGCTTTGTGTTTAGTGCATTTAGATCTTTAACATTCTTTATTTAACAGAGGAGCATGTTGAATACATAATTTTTTTCTAGACTTTTATTGAGCAGATTTTTAAGCAGGAAGAAAATCTTATCTTTTTTATGATTTTTCAGACATTGGTTATAACAAAATATTTGTGAGCTAGTTAAGAATACCAACTATTTTATTTAACACCAACTATTTTAAAAGGGTTTTGCATACCATAGCTTTAGATTATGTTATTAAATTATTCCAGTTTCCACTCTCTATTTTATGAACTCTTATACATGATGCATGTTAGCCTCAAAGAAAACCCAAACATCTAGCTTATTGGGGAAGGCAAACAAGGAGTAACACATACACACACATACACACACACACACACCAAACACACACACACACACACACACCAAAAAAACACACACACACACACACACACACCTGAGAGAGACAATTGAGTTCTACATGACATAATCACTTAGGTATATATCCACAGCAGAATAATAGGAATGAATATAGTAAAGGCTTGATAAAGGTTTATTAAAATAATGACTAGAGGAATTAGTTAATTAATGAATTGGGTAAATATAAGAGTATGAAAAATTTCCATAAATGTGAGTATACAACCATATGCTACATATCTTCTAAGATCTCCTTAATTATCACAGTTACATATTATTTTGAGATTATTTAATAAAGCCCCTCACCCTTTTAACATAAATACCATTGCTGTTTTAAGCAGATAGGGGTTAATAAAGGATTCTACCAGATATTTATTTTTCCTACAGGGGTAGCAGATGTACACAAGGAATCAGTTACTTAATCCCCCTAATCACCCACTTCTTCCCTCCCTCTTCATTCTTTGCTTGGAAACTTCAACATTCCCCAGTGTGCTAATAGCTGACCCTGGAAACTGGCAGAAACCAAAACCTTCTCTTGAAAGCAGCAGGCTCCATATGGTTGCTTCAAGCATGGAGGGTGACCCTGCCAAGTCCCCTGCAAAGGGATTTTACCGAGCAGAGAGACAAATGCGTCCCTTTAAATGTTAGTCATTGAGCCAGGGAGAAGAATCCGCCTTCCTGATGAAAGACAGTTAAAGTACTTTTCAGCCTCTGATCTGCAACCTATAGGAAGTTTTGTACAATGGCGGCTCAATGCCAAGCATTAAAAATAAATGCTCTCATCAGATGATTAGCCCTAAAAGTCTTCCCTCAAAAAATGATAGAGCTGTCAGTTACAATCGAACATACATATGCATATTTGAAAACAGGGAGACCAAGAATAACTTTGAGTAGATGAAACCAGCACTATTCTACATGTGTGTGAGGGTAACAGAGGCTATGACATAGCATATGAAGTCAATGGTGGAGTTGTTATTATTTATACATGAGTAAAGATTACAAATGCAAGCCCCAGCTCAGATCTCTCACCCCCTGGATCTGTGAAACCTGTCACTCAGTCTCCCGCGGTGTGTCTTCCTGTCTCGGAGCCATTGGACCACCTGCTGCCAAGACTCTCATCTACTGCATCGCCCGAAGGCCTCGATGATAACAGCATTGATTCCAATGTACATCTAATTACTTCTCATCATCTATTCATTTCACAATAGTGTAGTGAAACATCTGTCACATCATAAACTCTTTAGTAGCCTTATCAAACCACCAAAACACACTCCGCTGCCAGTTGGCAGCTTCCTCGGTTTCCCGTTTATTAATATGATGCAAACATTTCCAGGTTTTTTTTTGCAGCTTTAGATGAATTTCCCCAATGACCAGTGAAGCAGAACTGGGCAAACTGCAGTTTAAATGTCTGTGCATTACCTATTGAGGGGCAAATCCCGGTGTCACACAGAAATCAGTTAAAATAGCATTCTTTCCTTGGAGGGATCATCTCTAAATAAAGTTCTTTCATTCATAACAGTGAAAGGCAGGCCCCCTTCCTTGGCTTCCATGTGTCTGATTAATTTACTAAAATAAGCCATGGAGACATTATTGCCCATAAATAGGATATTGCACAGGAAAGCCTCTTACCTTCATCTGTTTTACTTTACCTTTGGGGAAATTATGCTCTTTTCTTTTTCTCTTCATTTTAATTTTCTCTCGTCACCCTTTTTCTTCCTCCCAATTCCCTTTTGTCTCCAGTAAAAAATCTAGTAAAGAGATCTATCATGTTGATTAGCAAATGCTGCCTCCTATTCAGTGCTAACATCTATGCAATGTTCTAGGTACAATACTGATACAGCATCTTCTGCAGAAGGTATCAATCACCAGACACTGACTGCTAGTGAACTTACTTCTGCTCATCCTTTGAGACCCAGTTGAACATCACCTGCTTAGGCAACTTTCCCAGGGAAAATTACTCAGACTTCTCTTTATACCTTCATTACAGCTCAACATCTCTACTCATGCACTTAACATGATGATTGAGAATCACTGATGTGCATGTCTGACTTTTCCTAGATGATAAAACTCTCAAGGGTAAAGATGATGACTTTTTCAGGTTTGTATCCCACGAAACTTTCTGGGTGTCTGATACCCCCAGACAATGTCAAATAGATGTAGAAGACTTTCTAGTTCACTTAAGAGAATTTAAAAACTGCAGAGCCCTAGCCTGTTTGGCTCAGTGGATAGAGCCTCAGCCTGCGGACTGAAGAGTCCCGGGTTCGATTCCAGTCAAGGGCATGTACCTCGGTGCAGGCTCCTCCTTGGCCCTGGCTCTGGTTCGGGCTCATGCAGAAGGCAGACAATCGATGTGTTTCTCTCACATTGCTATTTCTCTCTGTCTTTCCCTCTCTCTTCCACTCTCTCTAAATATCAATGGAAACATGTTGAGGAAAAAAAACAAAAAACTGCAGAGATTCAAGAGCTCCTTTACATTTATTTTGAACAACGTAAATTTACTCTCTGTATTCCACTCCAGTAATAACAGCCAATGCTTACAAGTGCCAGGCATGCTCTAAGTACTTCACATGTCTCAGCCCATTTCATCCTCACAGCATCCTATGAGGAAGGTATTATTATGACCCACATTTTAGGATCAAGGAATTGAGATGCAGAGCGCCTGAGTAGCTTGCCCAAGGTCACACAACTGGAAAAAAGTGAGGCTCAGTGGTCTGGCTCCAGAGTCCCTGCTCTTAATTCTTACACTATATCACCTCTTCCATAGCTACACTGTCCTGTTAACTGCAGGTGGTTCTCACATCATCTGATCGGTAGCCCTTTTTTGAGCAATTCTAAAAAGCTCCACAGAGAGAGAAGGCCTATTTCCCAAACTGTCCATAGGACACGTGTGTGGCCCTCTTCTTCCGTATGGCATTTTGCCAAGAGGACTCAGCACTGCTTTCGATATTACAAGATGGGCCATTTCCCATGTCTGTAGAGAGAACTTGAGCTCTCTTCCATATTTCCAGTATTGGTTTGAGTAAATCATATAAACTCTACTAAACAATACTTTTTAAAATATTTTTTTGTTGTTGTTTTGTTTTTGTTTGTTTTTGTTTTTACTTTACATAGATGTTAGAATATTCTTTAGATATATTCCTGGAATTCATCAGAATATAAGTTTATTTCCTACAAAATGTTAGATAGAGACAGCATAACTATGGGTGACCATTATTATTCTGGATTGTATTTAGTGCTAATGACCCAGAGATAAAAGGCTCTGTTTCATATTACAGATCCCCCAAGATAACAATTCTGAGTCCCCAAGGGTAAAGACTGAAGAGAAATCAACTCTTTGTTTCTATTGTCTCTCCATATGATGTGTACCTTATAGCTGCTTGTATCAAAATATTTAAAAATCATTTAATTGACAGGCTAGATCTGCACATTAGCATATTCCAACATAGTATATCACCCTGTGAACTATAACCTGGCCTATTCCAAAAATCATAAATCCTGGAAGGACCAGGTGTGAGCATGGCAGCAGAATGAATGAAAGCGTGCTCTCACAGCACATCAGAGAGTAAATGGATTCTACATTTTTACTGTCTTAAACCATACATTTCTGGTAATAATATACAGGAACTAGATTTCAGGCATTCTTTTGATCTTCTTTCCGGGAGTTATCACTCCAACTTTCTCTCCACCAGCCAGATTCTGGCAAGAATAAAAGGGAAGCTCTTCATCCTTTTATGCTTTCAACAAAATATTTGATTATCCCCTACTATGTGTCAAGCTTGTTCTAGATACTGGAGATATTGTAGCTCTTAGGGCTTGGGAAAAGAATGGATAATGATAGGTTGTACATTGTAATCATGATTGTTGTTTTTAACCATCACATCAATTATTTTATGTTACAAAGCGAAAAGATATTAACTTAGAACATGTTCAAATGTATTGTTGCTATGCGAAAACTATTGCAAAGAAAATCTCCATTTTATCCATATCAATTTGAGAAGAAATAATTGTTATTTTATCTATAAACTATAATACATACATTTTGTTGAATGTTTGCCTTTTCTATGCTTCATTCGGGGTTGAAAGGGGAAAAAATGGAGGCGAGACGGGGAGAAAAGCAAATGAGCATTCATTAAGTGACAAAATTGTTCTAAGTGTTTTTACATCCAGAATCTAATGTATGCCCTTCATGTCATCTCTTAGAATGTGCTGGATCGCCCAACTATTTCTTCTGCCGCAAGGTTTATGGTGTATCAATGACAGTGTGTAGTCCTTTCTTATTCTATCACTTAAAAAACACCTTGGCCTGGCTAGCATGGCTCAGTGGTTGAGCGCCAACCTGTGAACCAGGAGGTCATGGTTCGATTCCTGGTCAGGACACATGCCTGGGTTATGGGCTCAATCTCCAGTGGAGGTTATGCAGGAGGCAGCTGATCAATGGTTCTCTCTCATCAGTGATGTTTCTATATAAAGCTGACACTAGACATGTATTCCCCAATGGACTTGAGAGCCATAGTTTCCCCTAGAGGCTGGCTCACTAGTAAACTACAAGAACTGACATTTTATCACTTTCGCCAATGAGATGTATTTCTGGGCTCCATCCCCTGTTCCCTCTAACTCCTTTTCATGCAGGTCTTTCACTCCATTCTGTTGGAGCTTCATTTCATTGTTATTAACTCTAGAGTTGAATGGATTCTACATTTTTACTATCTTAAACCATAGATTTCTGAAGTACCCAAAGGACTTAATTTGAATCTATTTCCACTTTAAAGCAGTCTCAAGGAATGGGATCTAATGGCAGAACTATGCACGGCCCTGGGATAAACTTATTTTTCATGAACATAATTGTTATTTATTGAACAGTGTGTAGATCATTGCTTTAATATTCAGTGACCCCTAACTTGGGGAAATGGTTTCCAGACATTAATTTTCCTTTAGTCTAAGAGTGATCACCTCCACTACACTCTTTCCACTGACCAGTGTCTGCGGAGAATCATGAGAAGTTCTTCCTTCTTTCATGCATTCAAGCATTAATTAATTAGCATTTACTATGTGCCAGACACTGTTTTAGGCACTGAGGGTAAGGTAGCTAATAAGTAGACAATAAGAGCCCTGCCTTCGTGGAACATTACTACTAATAGAGGAAGATATAAAAGAAACAAGAAAACTAATAAATAATTTCAGGTACTGATAAGTGTTGTGATTATATATAAATATATATAT
The DNA here is from genome assembly GCF_000412655.1 of Myotis brandtii. Classification (NCBI taxonomy): domain Eukaryota; kingdom Metazoa; phylum Chordata; class Mammalia; order Chiroptera; family Vespertilionidae; genus Myotis; species Myotis brandtii. The sequence goes on from NW_005353753.1 coordinate 265,793, forward strand.
ATATATATA
>NW_005353753.1:265935-290680 GCF_000412655.1 Myotis brandtii
GTGATATATATTGTGATATATATATATATTTGGGTGTCCCAAAAATGCATAACTCAACTTTGAAAAGGAAATGTATTTTAATCAACACTGCCTTTATAATTGTTAAAATGTGTGTATACATTTTGGGCCAACACCCTATTTTTAGGAGAAGTGAAAAGGAATAACTAGAGAAGGCTACTTTCAAAAAGACCTATCTGTGGAGGTAATATTTGAGAAGAAACAACTAGGCAAGAACCTGGAAAAGAAATTTCCAAACAGAAAGAGCTATACATGCTAAAGCCCTCAGGCAAGAGCAAGCTTGTTCAAGACACAAAGACAAAAGTGAACAACATACAAATAAGATCTGAGAGGTAAGTAGAAAACAGATCAAGGGAATATGAATTTTATTCTCTGTGATAGTAAACAAATGGAGAGTTTTTAAGCAGAGATAGCTAATATGATTTACAGTTTAAAAAGTCATTGCAGCCACTCTAAAAAGTGATCTGCAGGGGACAAGAGTGGTGCATATTGAAAAGTTAGTGGTGGTCCAGGCAAGACATGGTGGCCACCTGAGCTAGAGTGGTGGCAATAGAGATGGAATGTAATAGGCTAATTTGGGGTATATTTTGATGGTGGGAGATTTGCTGATAGGTGGGATGCTAAGCGGGAGAAAAGAAGTAGTTGAGTATGACAATAACCCTAGTAAGGATATGAAGGGACGTTACTAGTGGGTCTGAAGAATACCTTAGGCAAGACACATTCCTGGGATGAGGCCTTTCTCCTCTGAGCTTGTACAGCGCATAGTTCATTATTCCATGACTGGCACTTATCCTGTGGTGTGGTGATAACACCTATTTCTCCCACTTGGCTTAGAGTTCCAAGAAAATAAGGACCATGTCTTATTTGTCTTCACATAATAATTGAGTTAATGAAAGAATGGAGAAAATTTACCTCTATCTCCCAGATAAGTTTGTCTTTCTTCTCTTCAGGCTATTACACAAGCATATGAGTTTGCTCCTGTGGGATACAGAATGATGTATACATCTTGCTCACCTGGGAGGTTTCAAATATAAATTGCTCCCACATGTAGAAGAAGCTGGGCCACAGAAAACTGTGTGCTTTCTTACCACCTACTTTCTCACAACACTCCAGGCAAGAAGTCTTTGCTCAGCTTGTATTTTCAGTGATGTTTTTGCTTTTGATTGGAAATGAAGGCAACAAAGAGCTGATAATAGACATTTTTATACAGAAAGAGTCTGCAAAGCAATTAGCACAGACCTGGCTCATAGTAGGTGTGTAATAAATAGGAACTATTATTATTTAAAGAATGATTATCACTAACTCCGATTCAATACTGCTTTCCGATTTTAATATTTTAAAGTTATTGGTCCATTTTTCTAATACATCCTACTGAGAAGAAACCTTCATAGTATGGCTTTAATATGATTAAAAAGGTAGGCCAGATAGTATGGCCAGAGAATACAGCAACAGAGAGTTAGTCATAAACATAGGACATGATTCATTGTTCTGCCCTTCACTGAGCACTCACCATGTGGCAGACGCCCTGCTCTGTTGCAAAAATAGATGAGTCTGACACACTTCTTGCCCTCGGGAGTCTCCCAATCTAGGAAGATAAGTAGAAATGTAATCAAATAAGTATAATACAAAATGACACTAATTGTATATACCAGAATAAGATCCAGAAAAGGCTGTGGTCAATTATGTTTTATGGTGGGTGATGGGAGGAGAAAAGATCAGGAGAAGCTACACAAAGAAGGTGAAATTTGAGAAGGATTTTGAAATATGACCAAGGGGTCAAGCATGGGTAGGGCAGTCTGGCCAGAGGGAAACAGCATATGTCATCAATGTATTTGAGAGACACTTAGGCCAATGTTCCCACAGACTATACTAATGTTGCTACTTTTATTACCAAGATAGAATTTGATTTCCATTCAGTAATGAAGATTGGAGTACCAACACTAATAAATGAGATTTTACTAAAATATTTTCAACAGAGTGCTCCTTGTGCTGTATTTTATGAGATCTTGTAGGAAAATTAATTCTCTATCAAAAAATGGGTAAATACTAGATTTAATAAAATTGAACAGCTTTCTCAAATGCAGTACCACTTAGAGCTCTTAGGCTATGTGACTAGCTTAGAGGAAGAAATAGTATGCAGTGTTTTCAAACATATTTGGTCATAGAATTATTTTTCCCACTGATCCTCTAGGAATAATATTCTGAAGAACAGACTTTTAAAAGACAATAGAACCAAGCAAGCTGCTCACATATTATTTAACCTCTAGCCTCTTTGAGCCTCAGTGTGGTTCTCTGAAAAATAGATCTGGTACTACTTTCCTCCAACTTTCTTCACACAGTTTCCATAACCATCATTTGCTCCATGACTGAACCAATATGTCAAGGAAAGAGGCCAGGTGGCACTTCCTCCAGATGGGCAGGCTAGGCCTGTGTATTAGTTTGTTAGGACTGTCATAACAAAGTATCACACACTGGGTTTCTTAAGCAACAGAAATGTATTTTCTCACTTTTCCAGAGGATAGAAGTCCAAGATCAAGGTGTTGGCATAGTTGGTTTCTTTTGAGGCCTCTCTCCTTGACTTGTAGATAGCCACCTTCTCCCTGTGTCTTGGCCTTCCCTCATACATGTATGTGTCCTAATATCTTCCTATAAAGACACCATTAATATTGAATTAAGGCCTAACCCAAAGACCTCATTTTAACTCAATCAGTCACATTCTCAGTCATATTCTGAAGTATGGGGGGTTATATGTCAACATATGAATTGGAGGGGGGAGGGACACCATTAAGCCTATAACAGTCTAGTCCACAAGTGTGCAGAACTCTAAACTCAAGATCTCCAATTACTCAAAGTTGATTAGTTCTAATCAAATGTACATAAGAAGGGCTATAAAATAAAAAGAAAGCTAGTAGTATATCCACTTTATTCAACTAATATTGTACTCCATTTTGTACCAGATCCCTAGGCCGGATACAGAGATACAAAGGTTAATAATACAGACACAATTCTTGCTCCCACAAAGCTTAAAGTCTAGTCTGAGGACTGTCATAAGCATGAAAAATGTTCATGGAAAGTTAAATGGCTATATGAATTCAGAGCAGTGTTAACTTGGTAGTTGGTAAATGCTGGAGGGCTATTACATCATCTCTACTAGTAACATCAATTAGCTGTACCATGTGTCCTCTTCATTGAGGATTTCAGAGGCATAATTACATGTTAACACTCATCTTTATCGGTTTTATACCCATATCTGACTTTTAGTTAACCAATTATTCTTCTTCAGCAAGCCTACATTTCAGACCTGAATATATTGTCTAATCACTTGGATAGGGCTTGGACATCTCACATGTTAATATGCACTTTTTAGGGCAAGATACTTCTAGAGATATCCATTCAACACTTTTTTGTTGATTTTTTTACTAGCTTAATTCTTAGAAGGTGGTCATTTTCTTTAATCCCAAATTATAATGTGTTTTATTGTAGTCACCTACATACTATTTGTAATATTTACTTGCCAAAAAATTAATTCATGTCATAGATTTATGCACTTAGTGATAAAGGTCAGTTTTGGCCTGTACTATTGAAGTAACCATCCTAAGATTCATCAGGCTTTTTTTTTTTCCTATATTTCTTATTAGGACCAATGAATATTCAAACATCACCTTGCCCTTGCTAGGAGAGTTGTCCTGTACACCAAAAAGGCTGCAGGTTCGATTTCCAGTCAGGACACATACCTAGGTTGTGGGTTCAATAGCCGATTGGGACGCATATAGGAGGCAACCAATCAATGTTTCTCTTTCACATTGATGTTTCTCTCTCTTTTTCTCCCTTCCTGTCTCTAAACATATCCTTGGCTGAGGTTAAAAAAAAATCGCTTAACGTTTAACTTTTTTTTTTACAATAGAAATAAAATGGAACCAAAATGGTTATTTTAGCAATAACTAATATACTTGGTCACATCCTATCCTTCACTATCAAAGTTCACTTTTATTTGGAACCCTCCATAGGCTTTGAACTTGTACTGCATGTTTCCATCATTATTCCCATAAAGTAGGGTGACCAGCCATCCTGGTTTTCCTGGGATTGAGGGTTTCATAAGATGTGGACTTTCATTGCTAAAACTGAGAAATTCCTGGGCAAACTAGAAGGATCCTGTCACACTCCACAGAGGGACAGATAAATATACTGAATACAAATCCCAAGGACTTAAAAGAAATTCTGCCCCAAATGCTCTCCAGTTCCCATACCTTCTTCTCTTCTTCTTTCTCTTTTCAACCTTCACAATGTAGGTCAACTGTCACTTTCTCTGTAAGCTTTATCTATTGGCTTCCTCCTCCAATTGCAGAGGTAATAGGCCCACTAAGGACTCACTGCACTTCTCCATGCCTCCCATGACTAATTCTAATTATCTACTTCCTTGGCTCCCCTTCACTAGGCAAGATTCCCAATGGGACTGAACATACCTTACTCATAGTACCAGCCTTAGTACCAGCCTAGTTTTTGACACTTAGTAATAAGCCTTTACTTAAATAAATAAGTACAGAAGAAAAGTATTTTCCTAAACCTCTAAGTTGATTAAAATCATATAATTGAGGATTAAAACGAATTATGTAGGTAATCTGGTCCAGTTACTCATTGTGATTTGGAATCAGTTAACCTGGGGTCAAAATACTTTTCCTTATTATCTGTACCCCCTGAACAACTAACTGAGCCATGTTGAGTCCATTTGCTCATCTGTGCAAGAGACAATAATTTCTCCTCAAGATGTTGGGTCCATTACATAAGAGGACATTTGTAAGAGAAAGCTTGGAAACTAGAGGGCACAAACAAATGCCAGGCATTATTATTATTACTACTATTATTACTACTACTACTACTATTATTCACTGAAGAAGGAAAAAATGCTACTGTAAGCCTCTGCAAAATCTCCTCCAAGGACCATGCATCTCCTGCCAGAACTTGATCTCTCTGATTTAGGAATTTATCCGAGTTCCTCAACTGTTTCTCATGTAATATAATTGTTATCACTACCCCTTCCACTCTAAATAGTAGCCAGTTTGTTTGGGTCTCTCAGACCTAAACTTGAGCACAATAGTTCAGATGTGGTCTGGCAGTAATATCATTCCTAGATTCTAGACTCCATACATCTGTTACTTGAACCTAGGCACCCTTTAGCTGTTTTAGCAGCAGTTTTGTTTAGCATTACTGGCCCACATTGACACTCAATCAGAAAATAACATCATTCTTTCTATTTTTTTCTTTTCCTCCCCCCCCCACCTTTTTTATTATTATTTTGACATCCTCTGGCACCCAAAGGAAGATGCCCTTGAGCTGCCTTTTCTTTTCTTGGGGAGACTATAGAACTAATGAATGGAAAATGTGCAAAAAAATAAAACAGCAGTTCTTTGTCTTTTTTCAGGCCAAGAGAAAAAACTGACTAAATATGTGTTCTTTGCATTTTCCGCTTATGATTGGCAGCACTAAGATTCATTTCCCCATGTGCTTGTTTTGAATGTACAAGTTTATCTGGCTTTAGGTTCCGAACACTCACTAATGCTTTGATGCACTGAGACACAGTTCCCACTGGAAGGGCTTTTATTAAGTGGACAGCTAGGGTGTCACAGGCAAGATATTTGCTCAGTACATTAATTTAGAGAGGGAAAGGTTTCTGTGTAACTTAACCGGGCCGAACAGCTATTTCCACTTTACCTGAATAAAGTATTTTCATGTTTTATCACACTAGTTTGCAACTGCAAAAGCTTCGCTCAGTTTTTAAGAGTAGCTATGAACTGTCAGGATACATTATTTGGAATGAGGCCTGATAGCTCCAGGCTTGAAAGTAAAATACATTTTATTGTTTAAAAGCATTTCTCTAGCACCGCACTTCCATCCCCCCTCCCAAACCCCACCCGTCCCATAGCCCCTCATAGGCACCCCTCTTCTGGTTTGGAATGAGATGCACTATGAACATTCTGAAATGGCTCAATCTGCACTAAATAACACTGCAGGAAGGAAATCGAAAGGGGAGTTTTCTTTTCTTATTCAGAATGAATAATGAGAAAGCCTTGAGTCGTTTTGTATGAGAGAGGAGAAGATTGCACAGGAGATAGTGGGCATGCTGCAGTGTTGGAAGCAAACACAGTTTTTAAATTCCCAGGTAATATCCTGAGAGAGATTATCAGGCATGTACCCTTGGTGTGTGGAATTTCCTTAAAGCCTCTAGCCCATCAGAAAAAGAAGAAAAAGGAGGAGGAGGAGGAGGAGGAGAAGGAGAAGGAGAAGGAGAAGGAGAAGGAGAAGGAGAAGGAGAAGGAGAAGGAGAAGGAGAAGGAGAAGGAGAAGGAGAAGGAGAAGGAGAAGGAGAAGGAGAAGGAGAAGGAGAAGGAGAAGGAGAAGGAGAAGGAGAAGGAGAAGGAGAAGGAGAAGGAGAAGGAGAAGGAGAAGGAGAAGGAGAAGGAGAAGGAGAAGGAGAAGGAGAAGGAGAAGGAGAAGGAGAAGGAGAAGGAGAAGGAGAAGGAGAAGGAGAAGGAGAAGGAGAAGGAGAAGGAGAAGGAGAAGGAGAAGGAGAAGGAGAAGGAGAAGGAGAAGGAGAAGGAGAAGGAGAAGGAGGAGGAGGAGGAGGAGAAGGAGGAGAAGGAGGAGGAGAAGGAGGAGAAGGCGAAGAAGAAGACAGCACAGTGAAAGTCTTCTCTTTACAATACTTACTCCTAGAATCCTCTAGTCTTTGATGCAATCTCAGTCAGGTTCCAAATTCTGTGTTTCTGGGCTTTGATATAATTTTGTTTGCCCGAGAAGGGTTTTTCTAGGATCTCTAAAGTCACCTTAAATATCATACACATCCTTGGGTTCTCCCTCATATATTTTGAGGGCTGATATTCTAGGGAACATGAGAAGAGGCGTCTTACATTGGCCAATGGGCAACTCTTCTCCAGAAATTTACAGCTACCGTTATCTTACCATAGTGTCAACATCGCTGAAGAGAGGCAGGCTTCTGTTCAGAGCATACACTGCTGAAAAGAACAAACTGGGGAAAAATTAACTCACAAATGACAATCTTTTGTTGTTAATGACATTCTATAATAGAAGCCTAATCTCCTACATATATTATCATCTGGCAAACTAGTTACACATTTAATAAGATTTTGCTGTATAAATTATAAATGAAATAAACCATTCTGTCACCATGGTGTGCAATGAATACACCACATGTTATATGTAAATATATTAGTCATTTGCCTTTTGTTTGTGTGTCACTGAATTCCATTCTGTTTATGGTGTATTTTCTATTCCCTATGGGTTCCAACCAACATCATTTCAACTATACACATATCGGCCTTTAAAGTGGAATTATGTTGTTATTGTCCTTTTCCTGCCCAGTTTTAATAACACCTGCTTTTGTGCCAGTTTCATCTACTGCCGCAAATTGTAATTCAACAGAGAACAACAACAAAAACGGCAAAAAAACCCAAGCACCCTAACAGCAACTGTGACTGCAGAAAGGAGCTGTGTGATATATTGACACAATACAGAAAACATATTGAAACAATTTTTATTCTCATTATTTTCCCCCAAATTAAAAATCCCTCATAAAGCAAGTGTACATATTCTGCACGTTTCCCCTACTCCCAACTAAACCCAACCTTTAATGAGATAATTAAAAAAAAAAAACAGAACCAGTGGTTCAGCCTTTCTTTCAAGTGGTGGCATTTTTATTTAAGCAGAGAAGCATAAATGCATGAAGGATGCAAATGTGGGCTCTTTCAATGGCTCACCACAGCGTGACAGCTGTGGACGGATCGAGACAAAAGCAGTGACTGCTCCAAGAAAATGATGGCTTAGGCATCTCCAGCCCAATCAATAATCTGGCATGTTGAGGTCAATCACTGAATGGCCATATTCCGTTCGAGCCAGTCAAAGATTATTAGTTTGACACCCAGAGGCTATTGCTTTCTGCTGTGGATGGCGGAGAGAGCCTGTGCGTGTCTCTTCAGAACCAAGTGGAGAAAGCCTCACTATTTGTAACAACGGAAACACTGGCACAGGATTTTCAGAGATTCCATATTTGTTAGGAGTAATGCCCTACAGTGTTCTCCAGGCTGAGTAATTCTTCTCCCCAAATTGTCACTGCACTCATTTTGTGTTCTACCCATTTTTTTAAAATGTTTTAACCCCCTACGATGTTGCAGACCCTATCGTAGGACCTGCGGACACAAGAGGTATAAGATAAACGTATGCTCATAGAGGGGTGAGTCTGGAAAAGTCTCCAAAGGTATTAATACTCTAAATATTTCCCTTTGCATTCCCAGTTTTCTACATCCCCCTCCCCCAAATTTCCCACATTCCGTCTTGACAGATACATGGACAAAGAGAAGAGTGGCAGCTAGACCATCATTGTTTTAGATTATTTGTCATCAATAGTATTCTGATCTGACCAAGGAGAATGGTTACAAGTAGGTTCCAGAAAACATCTTACTGTTTTATAAACTACTAAGAGGGCAATAGAATTAACCAAAGGGAAGCTATTTCTAACTGACCTGCTCGTTCCACCTCTGCAGCCCAACGATAGTTCCACCTGTGGGACTCATATATGCTTGCTAACAGGAAACAGTTTGCGGTGAGGAGAGCTCCGCAGGAGTAGATAGAGTAGGGCTCTTGCTGTCTGCTATTTCACAGCCATGTTTTACTGTTTCTCCTGGATGGCACGCCACAGAGTGTAATAAATCTCAGTTTGTTTATATTCTGTGTCTGTATTTGCACTTTGGTGATTATATTTGAATTCATGCAAGATCCTTTTTTTTTTTAAGAACTCGAGCATAATCTTCTCATTAATCCTGTCCTGTTTGTCTGTTATTAATAGGCCACTGTACAATGTATTCTGCTGCAAAACTCCACCAGGCATGACTAATTCAGATAATTAATTTGCTAGAACATTAACACCATCAAATGAGCCTGCTAAACCGGTAAATTTAAAGTAAATTAAACTTAATTTGCAGGTTATTGCAATTAAGTCTGCCTTGTCTTTCTGAGGGATTTCAACACCCTCAGTATTTAAGAGGCAATCATAATGCATGCAAGTGGGCGGGCTCTTTGGCTAATTAACACAAGAGTCTAATCTGCTTTTCAATTAGGGTGGATGTTTATAATGTGCTGGTGACAGTGTTGCGATTCAGTGCAGCATAACAGGAGTGCATGGCATAATTATAGCTGAAAAGAAAAGCTCATGCCGGGCCTTTTTAGGGGTTAATGAGACATTGGCAGCTTCCAGCTGAGGAGATCGAGCCAGTTTAGTGTGGCTTCAAGAGGAAACCACCCATAGGGGTTTCCTTTGAAGTGTCAAAAGGTCCCCTTGTTCTGGGTGGCTTATGTTTCATTTGTCTGAGTGGCATATCAAAAATTGATGAGCTGCCAGCAGCAGTCCCTATGACATTAATTCACCAATTGTGTTTCTAATAGTTTCATCCTTAAATAAATTTGGATGATGAGAATGGTAAGGAGAGTCAAGGTTCTGAAAACAATGAGGAGGGCCAGGCTGTCACAGGGAGTTTATACAGCACAGATAAATGTAGCAGCAGCAAATGCTGAAGACACACCTGACCTGCTGTGCCCTGGGTTATTCGCTGGGGGAAGACAAAGATGTATGATGCCTGTGCCTTCCGCTGAACAACAGTTGCTCAAAACACTAATAAAGACGTGGCGTTCACTGGCGCCTGGTTGAACTTCTAACTGCACAGGAGAGGAATCTTAGATTAGCACGTCAGAAGATGAAGCTCCTCGGAGGGTGAGACAGCTCCTCAGAAATACTCTTAACTAAGCCCCCTGTACACCAGGGCAGAGGCTGAGGGGACACAGCCCAGCATTAATGTTATAAGATAATGCCTATGTTTGTGGTAAAGAAATAAATGCTCCCTCGTTCATGTCTGCCGGTAAACACAAAACCGAGGTGGTGGGAGGCTCCATTGGAAACTGAATGTGTGGCAGTGTATTCGTGGAGAAACCCTCTTCCAGTGCAGTTATAGGCACTGAAAGCATGTACTGGTAGATGTTCTGTAGTTATACAATGAGGAAAAGAGAACTTGGAAATGATAGCTCTTTCTGGGATAATGACCATACATGACATGCCCAAAAGTTATCTGTGCTGGAATGACCAAGGTCACAATCTCAAATGGAAAGTTAGAGACATCAAAATTCATGCAAAAATAAAGGTTCTCACCACCACTGGGCTACATGTGTTGTTGTTGTTTTTTTAAGAATACCAAATTATGTATGACTAGAGACCCAGTGCACAGGATTCATGCACTGGTGGGGGGGCATGGCCTGCGGGGATTGGCCCTCTGTGGGAGCGCCACTCATCTTGGTCAGCTGAGTAGCTGTGGACCTGCCCTCTGAACGGCTGCTCCTGCTGTGGGAGTGCCGCTCAGCTGAGCGGTGCTCCACTGTGGGAGCACACTGACCACCAGTAGAAAGCTCCTGCATTGAGCATCTGCCCCCTGGTGGTCAGTGCGCATCATAGCGACTGTTGTTCTGGTCATCCTGCCATTCAGTCGCTGGGCTTTTATTATATAGGATTATTATAAAAGACATTCCAGCTCTGGCCAGTGTGGCTTAGTAGTAGAGTGTTGGCCTGTGCATGGAAGGGTCTCAGGTTCAGTTCCTAGCTGGGGTGGGTATGGGATTCAATTAGTCATGTGTCTCTCTCACATCGATGTTTTTCCCTCTCCTCCTCCTCTCTGTCTCTCCTCTCTCTCTCTCTCTCTCTCTCTCTCTCTCTTCCTCTCTTCCTCCCTTCCTCCCTCCCTCCCTTCCACTCTCTCTAAGAGTCAATGGGAAAATATCCTTGATGAGGATTAACAACAAAAAAAGTCATTCCAAAGATGGTCCTTCTTTTGGCCTTCCTGTAACATGCGTGAAGTAAGTTACAGCTGGGTAAAAGACCACCGTTTCATAGATGTGAATGAGACAGTCAAATGATTTATTACAGTTACTTGAAAAAGATCAATTACCCGAATGAATTGCAAAATCTCCTTAACTAGTTCTGATATAGGCATAGCCAAAGAAAGTCATGACATATTACAACAGGTATTGCTGAGTAAATGTATTTGTGAACAGAACAAACAGTGATCTTCCATCCATGAAGATTACACATAGTAGGCAGGAAACCATCAGTTATTGGTAAATGCAAAGATGACTATAAAACAGAATACTATGACTTTTAAGCTGAGCTCAAAATGATACTGAAAAGTTTTAAGTAGGAAATTACCTAATTTATAGTTTCAAAAGATCACTTTGGTTGCTGTCAGGAAAACAGAAATCAAAGGGTGTGACACTATAAGAATGGAAGCAATGAGACCATTTAGAAGACTATTCATGTCCTCCGGAAACTATCACCAAGCTAGTCCAATCTTTTGGATTTGAAATATGATTTAGAGGTAGATTCAGCAAGTCTTGCTGTATAGGGTATTGAAATGATGAATAAATTAGTAGACATTTACATGGCAATGTCAAGTTGGAAGTTGAATATATGAGTCTGGATATTAAGGGAGACGACAGAGCTAAAGATATAAAATAGGGAGGCATCATCCTGCAGTTGGTATTCAAAAACATGTACTGGCTGATTACCCCTGTAGAGAGTATGTTAGAGTAGAGGAAGAGTCCTAGGGTAAAGTTACACAGAGAGAGCAGCCTGCAAAGGAGATAGAAGCTGAATGACCACTAAGGTAGGAAAGAAACAAAAACACATGAATACAAAGAAGGGTGACACTGGAAACAAAATAAAATGTTTCTAGAAAAGGGGAGCAGTCAGCTGTATTGAATTGTAATGAGAAGCTGAATAAGACAAAAAGAGACAAAATGTCCATTGGATTTAGCATCATGGAGGTCAACCATGACCTTGTCTGGATCCATTTCAATAATGTGTAAGGCCAGAAGGAATGCTGGTTGGGGCACATTGAGGAGAGAATGCGAGATGAGGAAATGCAGACAGTGTCTACGGTTTGTGAAGGTAAAAAAGAAATGGACCTGTGGCCAGACGGAATATGAGAGCCCAAAAGATAGTTTAAAATTGAGAAAGAGCATATGTGTCCATGTTGATAGCAATGATCCAGGAAAGAGGGAAACATTAATTACAGAGAGAGAAAAAAGGGCGTGGGACCCAGTGCACATGAAATCTTGGCCTTTGGTGAGAGTAGAAGCTCTTCAGCTTGACAACTGATGAAGAATCTGGAACTGGGTTATTTCACTGACCATAATGTCCTCAAGGTTCATCTATTTTGTGGAATATTACAGAATTTCCTTCTTTTTAAGACTGAATAATATTCCATTGTATGTATATACCACATTTTCTTTATCCACTCACCTGTTGATGGACATTTACATTGTTTCAACATCTTGGCGATTGTGAATAGTACTGCAGTGATCATAGGAGTGCTAATATTTCTTCAAGATCTTGATTTCAATTAGTTTGAATAAATACCCAGAAGTAGAATTACTGGATCATTTGGTAGTTCTACTTTTTTTTTTAGGAACTTCATTTCTGTTTTCCATGCACTTAAAATAGACATTATTATTATACTGAAATGAAAGTATGTAAAGCACTTTAATATTTTAAAAAATACATCTTAATTTTTAAAATATAGAATTTACATTTAAGTAGATATTTAAATTGATAGCTACTCTTTTGTCCTTTGTTCTGCTCTTACACTAGTAATAACTACATTGATATAACATATTAAAATTTATAAACTGTTTTCATCCATAATAGCTCATTGGATCTTCACAACCATATAAGCCACATAGCATTACTCACCAAGTAGTAGATTAATTAATTGCATTCACACTAGTTAAGTGAATTGCCCTAGTTCACAGCTATAGAAAAGCAGATTGTAACTCAGGACTTCCAACTTCAGATCCCAGATCTTTCTACTCAGCACCGTCAACAATTAGATGAAGACTCTTTGAAATCTGGATGAGTGAGAAATCAGCAAAGTTGTAGGTACTATTTCTATGAATCTGGTTGACAGGGTGCTAATTTACAATGGGAGGAGAGAGAAGTTAGAACAGAGTATAAAATCAAGAACCTGAATTGCTTTTTCACTCAAAAAACTGACTGTAGAGAGAACTTTGTTCATATCTATGAGTCAGGGTGGCCTAGAATGGAGATTGTACTGTAGTTACTAAAAACCCAAAGTCTAAGTACCTTAAAAAAAACAACTAAGTTAATTCTCACTCATGTGACAGGGCCTGTGATCAATGTAATCACTCAGATTATGGATATCCACACCACAGAATCAGGAAAAAGAGGGCTGGTGAGCAATGACCGCTCTCCTCCCCCGAGTTATCTTTTTCCTCAGTCCCCCAGACTGTCCTGCTAAATAAGTGGTATCATCACATCTCCAGGCACCCAGGTTCCAAATCTGGGGCTCCTTTTAATTCTATCCTATCCAGACCTTGCTAATCAGTTAACAAGTCCTGTAGATTTTTCCTTTCTTATATTTCTGATTTCAGTGTCTTCATTTGAGGAATAATCTCTTAAGGTCAATGCATATTGTATAAGAGAGCTTCTGCTATAAACACAACTTGAGAAAATAGTTATTGACTTCATGCAAGACCCATGTTTTTGTTCTAGAAGAACACCAGAAAGAGCACAAACCTTGGCATCAGAAGGCTTTAAATTTTTATTCTGTGATGTTCTCTGTAATATTTTTTAATTCATTTAATTTCTTTTTTTTGAAATATTAAATGAACTTTATTTTGTCATTATTTTTAATTAATTTTTATTTTAAAATTATAATGCCATACCTACTTGAATAAGAGGAATTATGGCATAAATTAAATAACAGTAGCTAAACTAGAAAAAGATAAAAATTACTTTAAAGAGAAAACCATGCAGACATTCTGCTGTGGTTGCAAGTGTTCAGTACCCAGCGGCTGTGGAAACTTGAGTCAAACCTACAGGTGACCCTGGATTCTTGAACTCTTACTGCATGACCCTCCTCCTTCCTGGGGGTCCTGATGACTCAGGGGGGTCCCCTGACACTTCCAGGCCTCTGTGGGCTGTAGGAAAGGCTGGAACTTGGACTTGACCTTGGCCAGCATTTGCCTGTTGTGATCATTTTCTTTCCTTAGCTCCTTGAACTTTCCCTCAGTTGACATGACTGCTATCCAGGTTTCTTGAGCCATTTTCACATAGAAGATGGTTTCTGAAAGTTCTTCTCTCCAATTCCTTGCCCATGTCTTTGGTCATCTTCTTGTAGAGGCTGTGAATCTGACATGCAGAGTTCATGTCTCTACACATGTTGAGAAGTTTCTTCTCCATTTTGAAGCAGTTCATTTCCTCATCAGTTTGGTTTTGTGTTTTTTTCTGAAGTTTGATTAAATGATCTTCAAGTGATTCAGGCAGAACTAGAAGCTTCAGCTGCCAAATCTCATTTTCTAGGTTTGAATTTTCATGCTGCAATGATGAATCCTCCATTTGGAGATTTGTTAGCAGTCCTGTGAACTCTTCATTCATTTGCTTTTTCTCCCACAATTGTCTGGCTAGTTCGCAATGTTCCTCTTCAGGACTTTGAAGGGACACATTGAAGTTGGCATTATCAGGGACACTCTCCAGATCAACTTATGACTGAAGGACAGATAGACCGCTGTTTTCTGCTTCCCTGTTTTGTTCGACCTTGCACTTCACATCACTAAGTAATCTCTAAGGAAATCAGGCAAAGGGATGGTCTGGAGCAGTTTTTCAGCCACTGATATTAATGGGCTGTTTTTATCTTTCAGGACCTGCTTCATTCATTTGGATTGCTCCAGCGTGTCTTTCTCCCCCTCCTTTTCCTGGACTCTTCACCTCTATCTCATAATTTCTTGGTGGCACAGTTGTGGATTTTCTGAAAAATGAAGGTTTTCATTGAAATCATTTGTTATTTTCTTCTGAAGTTGTTCTCCATTGATCTCTGTGATTTTGAGATGGGCTTTTCATCAGGCAGCTGGGAAAGTTGAGAAGACTGGCTTTTCCATGCCTTTTCCAGAGCCAAACATGTCCTAAAGTGATGACCGGTTCAAGTTTGTGTTCAATACTAACAAGCACAAGGTCTGTAACATGGGAGGACTGCGCCCTGTGGACTGAGAGAGCCATCAGCTTGTGGCATTGGTCCAATATTCTCACTACATCTCCCACAGACTTCATCACGAGCAGTATGCCTTTTGTCTATGCCTTCACATTTCCTCAAGTGTGCCATCTCTTTACTATCAAAGACACCACCACCACCACCATAGCACATACCAGGATCTCCCGGGGAAATGCATGGAGACCTGGGACGTGTCTCAGGCTTTCAGCAATCACCAGCAGAGCACCACACAGGTCCTCCAGGAGCATCCTGAAGGTTGATGCGGTGGCAGACGGTAGGCCCTCCATGGCTTTTGGGGCTCACAGCTCTATCTTCTAGTGCCAGTGTCCTGTGGGCCACAACTGACCACTCAGAACCCAAGGGTGTTCTGTCTATTAGGTAAACAGGTACCCAGCAGCCAGGACATATCCGTTGGGTTGGGGGAGAAGAGGCCAGCAGGTTCTAGAAAACACTTTTCCCTAACTTAGCTCTGAAACAGCAAGTAATCTGTTCAATACTAACAAGCACGAGGTCTGTCCCATGTATACAGGCACTGGGGCAGGTGGAGCGGCTGACTGCAGTCTGAGTATAGAGAGTTCACATATAAGCCTTTGCCTCCCTCATAAAGTGTCCCTTACTATTTTTTTACAAATATATTTTCATTAATTTCAGAGAGGAAGGGAGAGAGAGAGAGAGATAGAAGCATCAATGATGGGAGAGAATCATTGATCGGCTGCCTCCTACATACCCCACACTGGGGATCAAGCCCGGAACCCAGGCATGTGCCCTGACCTGGAATTGAACCGTGACCTCCTGGTTCATAGGTTGATGCTCAACCACTGAGCCACACAGGCTGGGCTACCCCTTACTATTAACACTTGCATTAGGGTGGTGCGTTTGTTATAATTGATGAACCAATATTGTTACAGTACTGTCAACCAACATCCATAATTTACATTAGGGTTCACCCTTTGTGTTGTTGTGTAGTTCTATGAGCTTTAACAAATGCAGAATGTCATGCATCCCCATTACAGTATCATACAGAATAGTATCACAGTCCAAAAAATCCCCTGTGCCCCACATGTTCATCCCTCACCCTCTCCTCTTGAACCTGTGGAAACCACTCATGACTTTTCTGATTTGGAAGGCTGCTTTATCTGATATTAATACAGCTACTCTTGCTTTTTAATTTGTAAATTGTAATTTGACATTCAATATTATTTTGTACTAGTTTCAGGTGTACAGAATAGTGGTTAAACAATTATGTAATTTATAAAAATCAGCCCCCTGATAAGTCTAGTACCCACCTGGCAACCATACATAGTTCTTACAATATTATCAACTATATTCCCTATGCTGTACTTTACATCCCCATGACTATTTTCTAACTACCAAATTTGTATTTTTTTAATCTCTTCACCTTTTTTTTTTTGCCCAGTCCCCCAATTCCCCACCCATCTGGCAAATATCAGCTTGTTCTCTGTATCTCTGAGTCTGTTTCTGTTTTGTTTGTTTGTTTGTTTACTTTGTTCTTTAGATTCCATATATAAGTGAAATCATATGGGATTTGTCTTTGTCTGACTTATTTAGCTTCGCGTAATACCTCCATGTCCATCCATGCTTCCACAAGTGGTAAGATTTCATTCTTTTTTGTGACTAACATTCTATTGTAGATGTACCACATCATCTTTATCCAACTGTCCATTGATGGGCACTTAGGCTGTCTTTCCATATCTTGGCTGTTGTAAATGACACTGCAATGAAGAAAGGGGAACATATCTTTTTTTCAAATAAGTGTTTTGTTTTTTTCAGATAAATATCCAGAAGTGGAATTGCTGGGTCATAATGTAGTTCTGTTTTTAATTTTTTGAGGAACCTCCATACTGTTTTCCATAGTGGCTGCACCAATTTACAACCCCACCAACAGTGCCTGAGGGTTCTCTTTTCTCCAAGTCCTCACCAATACTTCTTGTTTGTTCATTTATTGATGATAGCCATCTGACAGGTGGGAGGTGATATCTCATTGTGATTTTAATTTGCATTTCTCTGATGATTAGTGATGTTGAGCAGCTTTTCATATGTCCATTGTCTATCTGTATGTCTGTCCTCTTTGGAGCAATGTCTATTCAGGTCCTCTGCCCATTTTTTAATTGGGTTGTTTTTTGTTGTTAGCTTATATGAGTTCTTTATAACTTTTGTATATTAACCCCTTATCAGATGTATCATTGGTGAATATGTTCTCCCATTCATTAGATTGTCTTTTCATTTTGTTTATGGTTTCCTTTGCTGTGCAAAAACTTTTTAGTTTCATGTAGTCCAATTTGTTTATTTTTTGTTTGTTTGTTTTCCTTGCCTGAGGAGATATATCAGAAAAAATTTTTTACTAATAGCTGTGTCAGAGAGCTTACTTCTATGTTTACTACTAAGAATTCTATGGTTTTGGGTCTTACATTTACATCTTTAATCTATTTTGAGTTATTCTTGTGTATGGTGTAAGTTGGTGATCTAGTTTCATTTTTCTCCATGTGTCTGTTCAATTTTCCCAACACCATTTATTAAATAGACTGTCTTTACCCCATTGTATATTCTTGCCTCCTTTGTCATAGATTAATTTATTATATAGATATGGGTTTATTTCTGAGCTCTCTGTTCTGTTCCATTGATTTTTGTGTCTGTTTTTATGCCAGTACTTTGAATATTAAATCCTTGTTTTGATATCAGGTAGTATGATACCTTCAACTTTGTTCTTCTTTCTCATGATTACCATGACTATTTGGGGTTTTGGTTTGGTTTCTTATAAATTTAAAATTACTTGCTCTAGTTCTATGAAAAGTGCCATTGGTATTCTGATAGGGATGGCATTGAATGTATAGATTGCTTTGGGGAATATGGACATTTTAATTATGTTAATTCTTCCTGTTCTTGAGCACAGTATATGCTTCAATTTATTGATATCTTCTTCAATTTTTTTCTTCTGTGTCTTATATTTTTCCAAATTCAGGTTTTTTATCTTCTAGGTTAAATTTATTCCTAGGTATTTTAATCTTTTTGATGTATCAACTGGTTGCCTCCCACATGTGCCCTGAGCAGGGTCAGGTCCAGGGAGCGAATCTGCAACCCAAGCACGTGCCCTTGATCATTTATATTGTTTTTTAGACTCCATTTTGTTTATTTCCACTCTAATCTTTATTATTTCCTACTTTCTACTCACTTTGGGTTCTATTTGTTGTTCTTTTTCTAGTTCAGTTAGGTGTAAAGTTAGATTGTTTATTTGAGATTTTTCTTGTTTCTTGAAGTAGGCCTGTATTGCTATGAGTTTCCCTCTGAGGACTATTTTTGCTGTGTCTCATAGATTTGGGGTCATTGTGTTTTCATTTTCATTTGTCTCAAGGTATTGATTCTTTATCTCATTGTAAACCCACTCTTTGTTTAGTAGTATGATATTTAGCCTCCCTGTGTTTTTCAGGGTTTGTTTATTTGTTTCTAGTTTCATACCATTGTAGTCAAAGAAGATGCTTGATATGATTTCAATCTTCTTAAATTTTTTGAGGCTTATTTTGCGGCCTAACACATGATTTATTCTTGAAAATGTCCCATATGCACTTGAAAAGAACATATATTCTGTTGTTTTGGGGTAAAATGCTCTAAAAAAATATCAATTAAATCCATGTGGTCTCATGTGTCATTTAAAGTTGCTGTTTCCTTGATTTTTTTGTCTGGAAGATCTACTTATTAATATCAATGGGATGTTAAAGTACCCTACCATGACTGTTACCGTCCATCTCTCTATGTTCATCAATATTTGGTTTATATATTTAGGTGCTTCTACGTTGGATGCATAAATGGTTACAATGGTTATATTTGCTTGTTGGATTGACCCCTTTATCATTATGTAATCTCCTTCTTTGTCTCTTATTATAGCCCTTGTTCTAAAGTCTATTTTGTCTGGTATAAGTATTTCTACCCCACCTTTTTTTCATTTCCATTTGTATGAAATTTCTTTTTTCATCCCTATACTTTCAGTCTGTGTGTGTCTTTTGATCTTAAGTGGGTTTCTTATAATCAGCATTTGTATGAGTCTTGTTTTCTTATCCATTCAGCTACTCTGTGTCTTTTGATTAGAGCATTTAATTCATTTACCTTTAAAGTGCTTATTGATAGGTCATAGCTATTACAATTTTATTTTTTATATTTATGTTCTCCCCCCTCCTTTCTCTTCTTAAAGAAGATCATTTAGCATTTTTTAATAATAAATGATAAACACTATCTTTTTTTGTCTGTGTAGCTCTTTATCTATTCTTCAGTTTTAAATGATAACCTTGCTGGGTAGAGTATTTTTGGTTGTAGGTCCTTGCTTTTCCTCACTTTGAATATATTGTGCTAATTCCTCCTAGCTTGGGAAGTTTTTGTTGAGAAATCAGATGATAGTCCAATGAGAGCCCCCTTGTAGGTAACTAACAACTTTTATCTTGCTTCTTTTATGTCTCCCCTCTCCTTCTTTGTCTTTAATCTTTGGCAGTTTAATTATGATATGTCTTGGTGTGGGTTTCTTTGGGTTCATTTGGTTTGGGACTCTTGAACTTCTTGGACTTGTATGTCTATTTTCCTTGCCAGGTTAGGGAAGTTTTCACTCATAATTTTTTCAAATAAGTTTTCAATTCCTTGCACTCTTTCTTCTCCTTCAGGTACCCCTATGATGTGAATGTTGTTATGTTTGATGTTGTCCCAAAGGTCCCTTAGACTATTCTCATTTTTTAAAGTTTTCTCTGGTTGCTATTCGAATAAGGTGTTTTCTGCTACTGTATCTTCCAAATCACTGATTTGATTCTCTTATTCATCTTCTGCTGTTGATTCCTTTCAGTGTATTCATTATTTCATTTATTGTATTTGTCATTTCTGACTGGTTCTTTTTTATGGTTTCTATGTCCCTTTTTTATAATTACTATATTTTTGTTGAAGTTCTCACTAAGTTCCTTTTGCAAACTTGTGGCCAGGCTTTTGAACTCTGTATCTGGGAGATTGTTGCCTACATTTCATTTAGTTCTTTTTCTGAAGTTTTCACCTGTTCTTTCATTTGGGACATGTTTCTTTGTCTCCTCATTTTGGCTGCCTCTCTGTGTTTGTTTCTGTGTATTCAGTAGATCAGCTATGTCTCTCAGTCTTAGCAAGGTGGCCATATGTCATAGGTGTCCTATGGGGCCCAATGGCACAGTCTCCCTGATCACCTGAGCTGGGCACTTTAAGAGTGCCCCATGTGTGTGTGTGTGTGTGTGTGTGTGTGTGTGTGTGTGTCCTCCAGTTGTAGAACAGTCTTGAATGCTGTTGGCATGTCAGTAGGTGGGATTTGCCCTCAGGCTGACTAGCTGTGAAGATTGACCATGACCACAGCATACAAGCTGCTCTATAGGGGCTGACCCTACAGAGCAGGTGGTATTTGCCCTAGTGGGATCTGGTGGCTGCTGAGACCACCCTTTGAGTATGTTTTTTGTGGAGCTACTTATGTGGTGATCTGAAGCCAGCCACTGGGTGTGTTAATCATGGAACCTCTTAGGAGAGGCTCTAGTGCATACCAAGGTCAGTCACTGCCTGTGGCTGGCCCAGGGCCACTTGGTGAAAGTTACAAAGTTATCTGCATATGGTAGCTGCCTGTACTGGACTTGGAGGCACATGAGAAAGGCCACCCTGCAACCGAGGTTGGCTTCCACCTGTATTGGGCCTAGGGCAGCTCAGCAAAAGATACAGGGCACCCTGAGGTCTACCACCACCTCTGGCTGCCCATGAGTCTCAGCTGTGGAAAGATCCTCAGGCTGTTTATGAGGTGGATTAGGCAGGGTCTCAGAGAGTCACCAGTGTGCGGCTAGTCTTGTTCACCAGGACAATGCAGATTCAGATTTTGTGCAGAGCTGAGCCTGGGGCCATTAAACAAAAGGCACAGAGCACACCCAGGCTAGTCACCATCTGCCTGGGACCCTCAGACCTTTGGGAATTTTTCAAGAAAGACTCCAGTGTGGACCAAGGTTGACTTTCTGCCATCAACATAGACTCTGGTGGTCCTCAAATTGGGTGGGTGGGGTCTCAAATAAGCCAATGTGGGTTCAGATTTAGTTGTGTAGGAAGAGGGCTCAAAACAGTGACAATGGCCACTATTCCTTGAGCCTTTGCCCTGAAGCCACACAGCTCAGTTTCTCTAAGTAAGTCTCTGGTGGCTCCCTAGTCTGGTGCCTCCTGCGCTGGAGCCCAGGGTGAGTTCAAGTGAGCAAATAAGTCTGTGCTTTAAGAACATATCTGGCCCTAACCGGTTTGGCTCAGTGGGTAGAGTGTCGGCCTACAGACCAAAGGATCCCGGGTTCTGTTCCAGTCAAGGGCATATACCTCAGTTGGAGGTTCCTCTTCAGCTCAGGCCCTGGTCAGGGCTCGTGCAGGAGGCAAACAATCAATATGTTTCTCTCATATCGATGTTTCTCTCTGTCTTTCCTTCTCTCTTCCACTGTCTCTAAAAATAAATGGAAAAAATATCCTCGGACGAGGAAAAACATAAAAATAACATATCTGGTTTTCCAGCAGGCTTCCATCTCACCTGGATGGCCAGAATCCCCACTGGTTTTCACAGCCAGATGTTGTGGGGGCTTCTCTTCCTGGCACTGATATTCTGGGCTGAGGAGCCCAGTGTGGGGTTAGGGCAGGTCACTTAATTTCTGTAAGCATGGATTTCTATATCTGTAAAATGGGTATAATAGAATTCTTATGCCACAATGTTGTAGTGAGGATTAAATGTTGTCATAGGTGCTAAAGTACTTTGTAAGTTATAAAACCCTATACACATGGTAGGAATTATCAATATTAATATTAATGTGAGCCAGGCAGTAATAATCTTGAAGCAATTAGCAGCTGTTAATACACTAAACATAACCATAATAGGATTTACTTGTCCTAATGAACTATGGAATGGCTTTACTTAAAGGGCAAAGCAATCTTAATTTATTCAAGCATCCATTAAGCACATATTATACAGTGGTTGCTATGCTAGGTGCAATAGACTATGCAAGCCTAAAAAGATAGTTTCTATCCTCATGGACACTAATAATAATAATCTAAGACAAGACTGTGTTATATGGCAAAAACAGAAAAAGTTAAAATAATTTGAGATATTTAAAGAGGAAAGGCTACTTGCAACAGGAGCCATCAAGGAAGATTTAAGTGAGGTGTAGTATCTCAGCTGGACACTTAAGGGATAAGGTTTCAACAAGTGAAGGCTGTAACTGTGTATGGAACATGGCCAAGTCTGAGTAAAGAGAGCAGTGCCACCTCATACTAGCTTTGTGACTCTGCACATTGATTTAACTTCCAAACGTGTAGGTCTGGGGTGAGGAGTTAGAAGTAAAACGTGAAAGCAAAGCTTCTCAGACTTTAATGTGTTAACGCACATGGAGAGCTTGTTACAATGCATGTCTGGGTGCAGCCAGAGCTGCTGCCTTTCTAAGGAGCTCCCAGGTGATGCTGGTGCAGTAGATCTGTGGGCCTCCCTTGAGAAGTGGGATGTAAATGCCTTTGTCCAGTGCCTAGAACTTAATAGTGCCTGCTGGATAAATGTTCCTGTTCATGGAATTATTCCCAAATCACTGAATGGTGGAAGATAAAATCCAAGATATAAAAGTGTAGGACCTGTTCACCAAAGTTTGCCTGGAATTCCTACAGATTTCTCACATCAAAACATATTTTTCAAACATGAAGAAATCACAATTCCTAAATGAAAAAGATAAAGGAGAGCAATCTCCTTTATTTTTTACCTTTACCTTTAAGAATCAGCCTTTAATGTGGAGTATAGATATTTTTCATTTAGAAATCAATACTACCTCTACTTAAACAAATGTTTGGCTCTTTTAATAGCCATAATAATCATTTGAAGCTCTGATTCATCAGTTTTTAAACAATTTGAGAACAAAAGTGATGACAATAGCAAAGCATTACTTTGTCAGGCTATAGTTAATATCCATTTTAATTAGGCCACAAGAATATTTTAATTCTCATATAACATTTCTCATTATAATAATTCTCACAAAACACTTAAATGTACTTCAAACAAGTCTATCTTTCTATACATGTGCCCATTGTTGTAGTTGTCTTATAATATTACCAGGGGCCCAGTGCATGAATTCGTGCACCTTGACAGGAACTGTGGGCTGCGAGGCTGCAGTGGGCACAGGGGGGGGGTCACAGCTCATCCTCTGTGCCCCTGCCCGGCCCCTCCTGCCATGGCCCCCCCTGGCTCCCTGTCTGCCATCAACCCCTGCTGCCACTGCTCCCATGCGCTGCACCAGCCCCACTTCACCCACTGACAATGCAGAGCGATTGGGGCCAGCACTAGCAGCAGGTGTGAGTGGGGCCTATGCTATCAGTGGGTACCAGCGGTGGCTGCTGCCCTGATTGCCCCTCAGAAGCTGGGGGAGGTGGAGAAGCCCTCAGGGGTGATCGGGGCTGGCAGCTACCACTCGCACCCACTGATGACGCCAAGCCATCGGGACTGGTGCCGGGCGCCGGCAGTGGTGTGAGCAGCAGCTCTGGCGCTGGCAACGAGTGCAAGCGGTGCCAGCAGCAGGTGTTAATGCCCGGTGGGACCGCAGCATGTGGGAGCAAAGTATTTTCAGTAACCACCAGAGGCTCATCCCGATTACAGCGACTGGTGCCCACCTTGGTCTGGCACCCCCGGTCACCTACTCCACCATCCTGCCACAGCCGATGCCCGCCATGTTCTGTGCTCTGCCACCTGCTGCTGACGCCTGCCATGTTCCACGCCCCCCTGGTGGTCAGCGCACATTATAGTGACTGGTTGTTTGGTTGGTCCACCTTTCGGTCTATTTGCATATTAGGGTTTTATAATATAGATATTGAGATACACTTCCCTCTAAATTCTCACCACATCATGGAACGTAATAAGAGCCACCTAATTGATGAGATTCACATTCCTGACCAGGTGGCATCCCAGATAAACATGGATAATTTGGCTGGCATTATAGCACTCTTCAAGCTGAGATTTAATCACTTGCTTAAAAACACAGGGGCATACTTACTTGGTATCTCTTCTGTTTTAAGAAAGAGAAAGCAATTTAGAAAAATAGATGATGTGTAAAAGATGAAATTCTATGACTTGAGCAGAATAACTTTAAGAATTCTTGAGATAATAGTGTTTGGTCAGATCAGTAAGCATGATGAGTGCTTTTACATGGCAGCACCATCCACTGAAGTCCAGAAATAGCAGCTATGGCCATGCCTGCACACAGACTTTGCTAATCAATTTGGTCCAATGTGACAGTTGGAGCAGGCCTCAGAACCTGTGCCGACACAGAGCGGGATCATACACGATTCACTAGGCTGAATAACTAGTTACCCTTCTCAAGTTTCATTTTCCAAACACATATAATATCTTTCCTTCTGAAGGCTCTAAATTAAATTTTAAAACACTGATAATTACCTACAGAGGACCTACTGTGTGCAAATGACAATGATAATGTAGATGATGATGATAAATATGATAAAAATATTTCTGGCCCTAACCGGTTTGGCTCAGTGGATAGAGCGTCGGCCTGTGAACTGAAGTGTCCCAGGTTTGATTCCGGTCGGGGGCATGTACCTTG
>NW_005353753.1:290766-294255 GCF_000412655.1 Myotis brandtii
ATAAAATATATTTTTAAAAAATATATATTTCTGGAAGATAGAAAGGTATATGTTTTCCCCTGCAGTAGCTTATAAATGAGGCATCAAGAAAGTAAACATAAACATACACGGAAAGAATGCTTATGACATTCATGATAGCAATAATGACAAACCATCTGTTTGGGCTATGAGAATGTTTATATTACAGTGTCTTTATCTTTGATTTTTATGAAATAAGCCTTTAAAACTAAAGGAGAAATGAGAGCAATTTGAAAGAAAAAGAAATATGCAATCTTTAGTGCATGGTACAGTAGTTTTCTTTATTTTCTTTCTAAAAAGCATGGTGCAAGGATTGTTCTGGAATGCAAATCATCATAAATTCTGGCCTACAAGTGCATGACTAATCTAATTGCAGGCAGAGAGGATCGTGTGCTAATGCTCTCACTAGAGATCTGTACTAAATGATTTGCTCAGAGAGCAATTGATGCCCCTAGAAAACTTTGAAAAATGTTCTAGTTAGAAACAACTTTGTCCATGTCATATATTTTCTGTTTTTATCTCCATCATTTTTATTCTTTAGGACATTCGGATGAAAATTTCATCTCTTTTGCTAGAGGGTTCATATGCTTCTGCTTATTCCTCACCTGAAATCATGAGCTCATTTTGACAGTATAAGATGCCAAATTGGGTGTCATGGAAATCATAGTGCAGAACCCCAACCCCCAGTCACTACTCAGACAAGAAAAAAGAAAGAAAAAATAGAAAGGCCAGTAATTTGTCTTCAGAGCATGAAACCCATTACTTATAAATTTTTGTTAATTATATATTGAGATAAATATAGAATCATATTTCTACCAGCCGTGGAAATAGACAAGCTATTAAAAATTTATTGGTGTAAAAAAACTATAAAAATTATTAAAAACTTTATTGGTGTCCTTAAGATTTGGATGATATAAAATAATTAATCACTATATATGCCTGCAGTCTTTTGAGATCCTCAAAAACATTACTGTAGAATTGCAAATACTGCAGTGAGTATAGCAGCAGCTCTATTCAACTCTCCTTTATCTATTCAAATGGGGGAAACATTACTTTAAATAATATAGAAAAGCTGTTGACCTGCCACACTGCACACCTCCATTGTTGTGTGCCACTTCACCTCACCGAGCACTTGCCAGGCAATTCAGCCTGCCCAGAAACCTCAATGTGCAGAATCCAATGTTGTTAGTGCTCAGAACATCATTACCCAACTCCATCTAGAAGAGCCAAAATTAACTAGTGGACTTGAAGTAGGGAAGAAATTTGTATAAAGGAATAAAATAGAGGAACTTATAGATTAGGAAGGCAATAAAATTGAATTGATTTCACGAGTACATATGGAATACCTTAACATAGATACCATGAAGATTATCATTGACCAATATATAAGCATCATAAAATATTTTTAAAGAAGTAATAGAAATTCAATACATTTTGCCCCTCTGTTATAGTTTATTTCATATTGGCTGGGTTTTCTTGGGATATCAATATACCAGGAGACTTAAGCTATTTCAGTTATCAGATAATATCAGTTTCTAGACCTATAGCCTGGGTAAATGTAATTGAGACTAACAGAAGTTTTGAAGGCCAAAGAACATCTTTGACTTATATATCAGTTAAAAATATATCCAACAAAACTTTTTTTAGTACTTTCTTTGTTGCTACTCACTAAATTAGGCAAAGAGTACTCAAAAATAAATAAGGCCAATTTCTTGCCCGTTTGCTTTTCACAATCAATTGTGAGATACATATAATTGAAATCCAAAGAAATAAACACTGGAAGAGAGTTACAGTCAAAATGCCATGAATGTACAGAGGAGAGAGCAATTAACTTAGCATGGGAAGTTAAAAAAGGGATAAAAGATGACTATTAAAGTGGGCCCTATTAAAAGAATGAAATTGGAAAAGAAAATGGGGGAAAATGACATTTTAGACTAAGTAAATATCCTATGTAGAAAATCAAAACTGTGAAAAAAAAATGTTCTCTGTTATGGGAAAAGTATACATCTGATTTTTTGTTCGTGTTTGTTGTTTTTGTTTTTTTAAAGCCTGAGTTATAACATTAGAAATGTAGGTGAAAGATGGTTAGGAAATGGATGGAATATAATGTTTAAATGGATGTCATCCTAAAAAAAAATTTAAATCATTTTGAATTAAAATTTTTCATAGGAGAGACCTATAAGATCAGATCTGTGTTTCTGAAAGAGAAATCGTGGGCAGTCTAAAGAATAAATTTGAGGTAGGCGGGGCAGATAGCAGAAAGACAATTCAGGATACTAGTTTAATAGACCAATCAAGACAGGATGATAACCTGAACTAAAACAGTGAGACCAGGAATAAAGAACATGGAATGTTGACTGATGAGGAATATGGGATGAGAGAGAAAATACGTTGGGGGAAAATATAGCATTCTGAGCAAAAAGTGAAAGGACATCAATATAGATAAGGAATTCCAAAGAATATGTTTTAAGGGAAAATATGTACTGGACAGGTTTCACTAATTGCTGTAACAAACAATCTGAAATTTTTAATAGCTTAAGAAATAGAACTGTTTCATTTGTTTAAATTTCATTATTAAGGATGGGATGTCTCTGCTCCACGCAGTCACTGAAGGATTTAAGTTTCTTCCCTCTATGGTCATACCCAGAGGACAGGGAGGTAGAGGGTGGAAAGTAAATGTAGGTTTTATGGACTAGACCTAGACATGTGCACATAACTTTAATCAACACTCTTTTAATCAAACTCCATCATTTTACTACACCTAACTGAAAAAAAAAGGCTGGGAAATATGGTCTGGAGATATAACAAGGAGAAAGAAGGAAATTAAATAATTTGTTGAAAAACTAACCAGTCTCTGCCATAGGTTAAGTGAAGATATCCAGAAAGCAGGTGGATCTCTAGAATTCAAGAAAAGCTATAATGGGAGATAAAGATACAGAAATCATAACTATACAGAAGAAAGAGATAGTGTGGTCAAGGGACAGTATGTACCTTAAGAAAAGAAGTTACTTCTACAAAAGTACCTACTACACAGAGTGGATCTGAAAATTAGGTATAGTTATTATACGACAATTCTCTATCCTTGCTTTCTGAATCATGGTCTTTTGGGGAACAGAGCAGTGTGATCTCATAAGAACATAGATGTGTGAGTGTTTCTGTCCCTGATCAATAAAATATCTATCTATCTATCGACCTATCTATTGCTACAGATTATATATATATATATATATTCTGATAAAACACTGTAGAAGACACTGTACTAGGAACTTGGGATCTGGCTGTAAACATAAGCCTTTGTGGACCTAACGTTCTTTCTATAGCATTAAAACGAAATAAGCCAGTCAGAGAAAGGTAAGTATACATGATCTCACTCATATGTAGAATCTAATGAACAAAATAAACTGATAAATAAAATAGAAACAGAGACATGGAAGCATGGAACAGACTGATGAATTTCAGAGGGAAGGCAGG
>NW_005353753.1:294309-322156 GCF_000412655.1 Myotis brandtii
GGGGCACGGGGGGGGGGGGGGGGGGGGCGGGGAGGGGTAGAAGGGGTTAATGGGGAGAAAAACATAAACAATCAAAGGAGACATCTGTAATACTTTCAACAATAAATATATATTAAAAATTAAAAACAAATTGCTCCATTATTTCTATGATTTTGTGATAAAAGAACAAATCAGAAGTACAGGATGGGATGAAATAATAGAAAAACTACTGACTGGTCTACTTTGACAGAGGAGACTTATGAGAGACTTTCATGTGGGCCCCAAAGATGAATAAGTTATAAACTCCAGCCCTTAAAAAAAATAGCTGGTGACACCCTTTCCTGTGCCCTTTTAAGGTTGACGCAGTGCCTTAAGAGGCTAACACAGAAGGGTAAACTGAGTCTCCATAAAACCCAGAGGAGAGATGGTAAAACTCCTCTTTGGATCCTGTCTGGAGTCACAGCTAAAAAAAAATAGCTGGTGAGAGGAAAGTGTAAGACCTTCATATAAACAAGTATATTACAGAACAGAAAGCTAAAAGAAAGATATACATAAAATGCTTTTGAATGTCTGGGAGGGAGAGATGCCTCATGTAGGGAAGAAAGATGTCCAACAAGAAAACACTGGTCTTGCCATGTGCATCCAAGGACACAATGTAGAAATGTGGTGCGGCTGGTCTTCTGGGGGCAGAAAGGGCCAGGCTAATTACAACTGTGGGAGGTGAAGCAGCATAAAAATGTTTAGGAAATAATTTTACTCTAATATACAGAGGGTGGGGGAAACAGATAACCAGTTGAAAAGATCATGGAAACAGATACTAAAGGGCTGGATTGGATTGAAGAGACAATAGACCAGTGGTTTTCAACCTTTTTCATCTCATGGCACACATAAACTAATTACTAAACTGTAGCACACCAAAAAAATATATTAGCTGGACTGTGTGGCTCAGTGGTTGAGCATCTACCCATGAACCAAGATGTCATGGTTTGATTCCCGGTTGAACATACCTGGGTTTTGGGCTTGATCCCTAGTGAGAGGCATGCAGGATCAATGATTCTCTCTCATCATTGATGTTTCTATCTCTTTCTCCCTTCCTCTCTGAAATCAATAAAATAAATATATTATATACATGATATGATATGATGATATGATATGATATGATATGATATGATATTTTGAACAATTTGACAAAAATAGTTATAATTTTGATTCATTCGCGCTAGACAACTATTGTTTTGTTGGCTGTTGTAATTTTTTATTTGACAATCCAAGGGAAAAGAGGTCTGACTCCTCACTGAACAGTCGGGTATTACATGTTTTAAAAATTCTTGTGGTACACAGGTTGAAAACCACTGTAATAGACTAAAGAAAATCACCTCAAAAGAGATCATGTGTGAATTGGATTATTGCAGTGGCCATGAAGGAAGGCAGTGAGTCACAGGAATTAGAAGCGATAGGACATCACATTTTTCAGCAAGTATTTATTAAGCGCCTACTATGCACCAAATATTATTAGATTCTGGGGTCAAAACATTCTTTCCTTTCTCATTAATGCTTCAGGGAACAAAAGAGTGTCCATCTACACAGACTTCATATGCTGTAGTTCTTTCTTCCCTGCTTGGTGTTCTAGAAAGTTGTTACTGTTGTTCAATTCTTTGTACCCCACATGTCTTACAGTTATTGTCTTTTTACCAATTTGTCTGTAATAGCTAGCTGCTTTAGTGAGAAGTGAAATAGTGTCAAGCACTAGATATACTGAGCTCCACACGTACGCAGCTAGGTACTGCCATGTCACACTATATACATGTTATCTTGGCCTAACAGACTTTATATTTGCACGAACTGTGAACTGGCAGTTGGTATTTATATACAGCCTGTCCCCCAGGGCTGACCCATGGGCATGCGAGGCTTCCGGAGCTGGCAGCCCTCTATGAATGCTGATTGTGTAATGTGTTTTTATAGAAACAGATCCTAATGTGTGTTTCAAACTTGGAGCTATCTATCTATGTACTCCTTCATTTAAAATAAAACACAAAGATGTTTAGCTGTGCAAATAGGAAAGGTGCTTCCAAATAGGTTTCAATTTGGGCCACTCTCCATAAATCTTTTCTGATATCTTTGCTTTCTGTTTTCAAAAGAAAAAAAAAAGAAAAGCTATTGGAATGTGAGCATATTAGAGTTTTTGTTGGTTATTCACAGTGTGAAATGAGCATCACTAAATAAAGCAACAGCCAAATAAATACATTCTGGTTACAAAGAGAACCCACTGTAGGCTGAAGTCTTAAATCTAATTAAGGAATTTCCAAATTCTGTATCTTTAAAACCTTACAACAACAACAAAAAATACATTTCACTCGGGACCTGTGAATTGCTAGCTCCGTACATAAAAGAAACAGCTTGTTCTAAAGCTGAACTTCAGTAAATTACAGAGGCGGCGTCTTTCATAACCCCATTTCGAGGGAGCATTTGTCTGTTGAAACCTTTGGGTAGTAATGCCTGTGAGCATTTCTCACTGCCAACGGCTTCTTCACTAAGGGGTTAAATAAATATCATGCACAATTCTGAAGTCATTGTGTTGCTTTCGATAATTAAAACCTGAAATGAAAATGGTTACCGAAAGTGGTTTATACATGAATAACTAGAAAATATAGGCTCAAGAAAAGTGGATTTTAGCAATAGGTACTCTCCCATGTCCATGCAAATAGCTGCTTGCTGGGTACACACATTTTGTAAATTTAAGATGGAAATCAGGCTGAAACTAGGATAACAAAGAAAGCTTCTCTGTTGCTGTTGTAGAACAGAATAATCTTAATATGTTTCTGCATACCCAAAGAACAGATGTTTCTTTACTCATTCTTCCCTTTATCTATTTAGAAAGATATAAAGAGAAAAGAAAATTTTGAAATACTTCCAAATAGTACAAAATGTTCATGACTTGAAAAAATTTTGAAAAAAATAAATCTATGTTTTTGTCAGTCCTTGGGCTATGTATATCTATACACTTGGATGACAATTAAACACTGGACTATCTGGATGGGGAAAATATCCAATTACTCAATATTTGATCTACAAAATGATGGGAATATTTGACATTTGTAAAGAAAAATACTGTTTCTCTTTTCAACAGTATTTTTGTCACATAGCCATAATTTTAAAAATATATAATAATCTAGGACTTGCTGCCTTAAGATTGACTTTTGCAACAATTTTGTGAAGCAAATGGATTTAGGCCCCTATAATGCAAATTATAATTCAGTTATGTACTTTACTTTGTGTAGATGTGCTTAAAATACAGCCTTAATGCTGTTCAAGTTCATGAAAGATTGTGCTCTGAAGTCTTAAAATATTGTAAAATGATCTTTCTCTTCATATATTTAACTTTAAATTTACTTAAAGAAATATCACTGCAAATTATTTTTACCATATATTGTTATATCTTGCATTTTCAATTTCTAACTTCTATACTTATGCTATTCTTGACAAGTGAAGAATTAGAAAGCTTGTTAATTGGATTTTATATAATAGTTGCCATAGACATATGCTTGTGTGCATATATTTTATACATGTTTATATGTGTATGCACATACACACATATATGTATATAACTTATATGCACCTTACAAACTCACATAGGTTTACAGATAAATCCACATTCATATAGGTGCTTTGTTGCATTCATGTGATCAGCTACAAATATGCTAGCTTGGCCTTTTTTCTTTTTAAACAAAGAGCCAGACTTGCCTCTGGCCACACTGTGCACTCTGTAGAACATACACCCAACTTCAAAAGGGCCATGTAAGCGATGAGCTTTTGAAGCCAGACAGAAGGCATATGTCTACATGCCTTAAGGCGCAGGGTCAACCAATGCCCTGTGGTCACACACAAGGCGTGTCTCTGTGATCAAACTCGCATCAAAAAGTCTCAAACTACTCGCTCCTATGTTATTTCTATCCATACACATGAAAGCTAATTTTTATAAAAAGCATCATGATGGCCCTATAAGTCATTACCTCTTGCAGTAGCAGTTCATGGGCTAAGCAAATCACTTATGGTGCTAATTTCTAATAATAGCTCATAGTAGTTATTGGGCTTTTACAATATGCCAGGCCCTCTCATAGTTTTACATCTATTTCTTATTTGATGTGATATAATTACTCCCATGTATTGATTTTATATCTGTTTAAACCTTGTCATATCTCTGACCAATGCTGAGAGAAGTAACAACCAGTGAATGACAAAGCTGGGCTAGCAGCCAAGGTTTTCGTATCTCCAAAACTTATGTCTACAATCTTTAAAAATTTAAATGGTTACATGTATTGAACACTGAAAACGTACCAAATGTTGTGCTAAGTACTTTGCATACATCATATCTCTGGTACTCATAACTCAATGTGAGATAGAGATTTTCATTGTACTCATATCACAGATGAAGAAACTTACCCACACAGTGCTTTTAAATCCCACATATTCTGCCTCCCCTATAGAACTTGTACACATCTCCTTCATCTGAGCTGGAGACAAGAGCAGAAAACCCATTACAGGACAGAATTAGAACCCATTCTATAAATTTCTGTTGAATCACTATTCCTCCAGGTCACTGTATTTTCTATGAGAGCCATTGGAAATCCACATCTAAATAATCTTAAAGAGACAAGACCTTCAATAAGAATTGATGGTGAGATTTCAGCTGCAGATCATCTTTCATAATCAACACATGAGTGCACTTTGCAATATAAATCTGTGTGGCTCACAACACAGCTCGCAATAAGCCCATGCTTCATGCTGTATGTGAAAACTGTGGAGAGTTATCTATGGCTGTGACAGAAACCACACACACTGGTGTGCTCCCCCTCCCAAGCTGGCCCTTTAAAGCCCCTCTGGTATGTACAAGTAGTTAGCACAGTATATTCAACAATCCTTTGCATCTTTCATTGTCTTCAAAAACAGCTTTCATCCTAAATATTATAAGCGCCCTCTTAAAAGAGTATGTTGAGTGCTGTGTTGCTAATGGAGGTAGCTTTCGTGGCTGTGTGATTATACTGTCATCCCTCCAAACCCTATTCAAAAGGTCCCCCCTTTTCTAACCCCTCCAAAACTGCTCAGCCCATCCTGCATACAGCTTGTGGTGCTCACAGTGTTCTCAGCAATGTCTGCTCAGTGGTGTTCCAGTCACCTGCTGTCTTTTCACCAGACAGTAGGGCTGCAAAGTCAGGTTTATGAAGGCTGCTGTCCAGATTGCACCAGGCTGGGCTCACACTCTTGGCCATGGCGGAGGCCTCGGGATTTCCCAGACCTGAGCCCGACAGCCAAGCACCAGCACATATCCCCAGGCTCTGCAGCTGCAGCTGGAATCTAGCGCAGCACATTGTATCCCTCCAGAGAGAGAAGAGTCTTACTCTGAGCAAGATAGATGTTAACACCAGTGCAGTCTGGCTCAGCTTCACCCACTCATCCATGAGATAAAGTTGTATCAATTAGCCACATGACATATTGAAGATGGACTCTAAAAACATTGCCATATTCAGTTACTTCATCTGCCCAGAGGAAGCAACTTACTGTGATTCTTAATTGGTCGACTGTCTTGTTGACTAGATTTCCAGATTTATACTAAGAGCCAGGTACACCCCACTTCTCTGATGCTTTTACACACCCAACAAACACTAACACCACACAAAATAAAAGTAATTATGTTGGACTTTTCCCTTGATAAAATGGTAACATGTTGACTATCCCTGGGACCATTTGTGCACTGTAGAAAAATATAATGGATTCCTGGTGTGATTAATCAAAATGTAAGAAAAGCGTGTGTGTGTGTGTGTGTGTGTGTGTGTGTGTGTGTGTGGTTTGCTTTCTCTCTCTCTCAAAAAATCTTCAGTGACTATAGTGAAATGCTACAGTAGACTACTGTGTCCTCCAGCTCAGTGCAACCCCTCTGAAATTGTCAGAAGATTATACAAAAAGGTGGGGTTTTTTTCCATTATATCTACTTCAAAAACCTAGAAGATAATGTCTCCAAATAGCCCGTTTTTTTCCTCCATAAGTATTTGTATGTTAAAAAACTAAAGAAAGTCCTGCCAGTGTGGTTCAGTGGTTGAGCATCGACCCATGAACCAGGAGGTCATGGTTTTATTTCTGGTCAGGGCACATGTGGGCTCGATCCCCAGTGGGGGCGTGCAAGAGGCAGCCAATCGATGATTCTCTCTCACCAACGATATTTTTATCTCTCTCTCCCTCTCCCTTCCTCTTTCTGAAATTAATAAAATAAAATTTTAAAAAACCCCTAGCTGCTTTGGCTCAGTAGTTAGAGCATCATCCCAAGGACTGAAGGGTTGAAGGTTAAATTCTGGTCAAGGGCACGTACCTCAGTTGCAGGCTTGACCCCCCCCCCCGCCCCCACCCCCAGGTTGCTGGTTCGATCCCCAGTCTGGGAGCCTGTGGTAGGCAACCAATTGATGTCTCTCTCACGTTGATGTTTCCCTCTCTC
This sequence comes from Myotis brandtii, assembly GCF_000412655.1. NCBI lineage: Eukaryota > Metazoa > Chordata > Mammalia > Chiroptera > Vespertilionidae > Myotis > Myotis brandtii. Next base: position 300,773 of record NW_005353753.1, read on the forward strand.
TGTTTCTCTCCCTCCCTCCCACTGTCTCTAAAAAATCAGTGGAATGAATATGCCCTGGTGTAATTAAATAAAATACATTTTTTAAAAAAAGACAAACCTTAAAGCTCCATTCTGTGACACACACATCATGTCATGTAAGACCTCAGTATCTGTGAAAACTTACATGCCTTTCTTCTCATTCTGTGACTCAACAGAGAGCAAAAGCAGTCCAAAAAGAAATACGTTATGAGTCTCTACTCACTCTTTCTGTAAAGAAATAAACACAAACAGATAGAAAAAGCCACCATAGAACATGCAGCAAAAACTTGTCACCTTGTGTGTTCTTAAGCCAATGACCTCTTGGTTCACTTTTTTGGGGGGGGAGGGGCGGGGGTGTAAGTGAATAAACATTCATTGAGAACCCATCTGCTCCTGATTTGCTAGACTTGGGGGACAAAGGGGGGAGAAGGCACATGAACAGTCCCTATATTTAATTACTTCAAAATCTAAGAAGGAGATAGGCAATATGGAAAAAATAATAGCTCTCATTTACTGAGCTCTCACAGTGTAGGCAATGAACCTAATATAATTATAGATTTAGTTTAATTCTCACAAACACCTGAAGAAGCTAGTCCTAGCCTCATTTGAAGGTAGGGAAACTGAAGTCAGAACGTTTCTAAAACTCTTTGTATTTATTTTTTATTGATTTTTTACAGAGAGGAAGGGAGAGGGATAGAGAGTTAGAAACATCGATGAGAGAGAAACATTGATCAGCTGCCTCCTGCACACCTTCTACCAGAGATGTGCCCGCAACTAAGGTACATGCCCTTGACCAAAATCAAACCTGGGACCCTTCAGTCCGCAGGCCGATGCTCTATCCACTGAGCCAAACCGGTTAGGGCTCTATAACTCTTGCTCAAGGCCACTCAGCTAGAAAGCAGCAGCACTGGGTATATCTCCAGCTCTGCCCAGCTCCAGGCTCATGCTTGTCCTGCTGTGCTAGAAGGGCAGTAGTTGAGGTGAAGGAGCATTTCTTTGGGAATATAGCCTGATGGTTAGTGTGATTTACTCTTAGAATTTCTCTGCTCATCTCACTCCCCATAACTCTGAAAGTCCCTGAGTAGAACAAGCCTTCCCTCTAGCACTTCCCAAGAGCAAATTGAAGTGAAATTAAATAAACTCAAGTGAATGATCCCACTGAAAGTGAGAAGAGTAGGTGAAGCCAGCTTATCACAAAGAAGTTAAGAAAACATTCATTTAGCATTGACCACCTAGCACATAGTAGGTGAACAATAAACAATTGTTGGTACTGAAAACCAAAATGGTGGGGTGGGGTGGGGTGGGAAACTAGAATTATCCTTTCATTTCTGCAATAAGCAAGACAGAACCCAGACTATCCAGTGCATCCAATACCTTTGACCTCCAGAGCAACACCCAATAGTTTAATTTCAAAAATAAAGTGGAAAATAACTAAGGACAGGTGAGGACACAGCTATCCTGATACCTGGGTCCTAGCTCATGTGTACACACAAGACCAGCCTGGCTACTACAGAGAATGAGCTCTCTCATCTGGGATCTGACATGGGCCAGGAAATTGTGGTCCTTTTTTCTGGTTTGTATATTTATAGAAAATATTTGGATTCTAGCCTGCCTAGCTACATTTACTTCCTGTGCAAATCCTTTCTATCCTTAGAACCTGCAAATAAAGCTAATAAAATAAAAATGTCAATAATGTTTTAAGCAAGTTTGCCCTGGCCAGAAGGTTCAGTTGATTGGAACATCATTCCATACCCCAAAAGGTTGTGGTTTCGATTCACAATCAGAGCACATACCTAGGTTGCAGGTTTGAACCCTGTTGCACTGATCTATGTTTCTCTCTCCTCTCACTCTCTCTCTCTCTCTTCCTCTCTCTCTCTCTCCTTTCATCTTTCTCTAAAATCAATAAAAACATATCCTTGGGGGGGGGGAGGGAGAGGGAAGCAAGTTTGCCATCATCCTCATTGGACATCCAACATATTTTGTTTGTATAGGACCAAAACCATGTTTATTCATGTATGAACTGGTGATCAGGGATCTAAAATGTTAGCCCCTCTTTCTTAACACCTGAGTGACTAGAGGCTACAGGATTTCAGTCAACTTGGTCTCAGTTTTTCTTACCTGTGAAATGCAGAAAAGTGATTTTTTGGGGGTGGGAAATCTAATGTGGTCATGTATTTTTTTAAAAAAATAGTATCTACACATTACTTAAAAGCAAAGGATAACAGATGGAGCCTGGTGTCCTATAATTGTCTTTGATTTAAATAAAATGAAAAATAATACCAAGTGGGTTTAGGGTTTAATTAGTGACAAAAAATGGATCATGGTCAAACTATCAATAGGCACTATTCTATAGTATTTTTCAGATGATTTGAAATGGTGATAGGTCATAATAAATTATTGTTATTTTTTTAAAGGGAGTTTTTTCTGGTCCTGATAAGTATTAAAGGACTTGATGTAATTTCAGTTTCATATGCCATCTTTTCAGGAATGATCATTTGGGAGGTAGAGTGTCTCTAGTATAAAAGTTTTTGCATCATTAGGACTTAATTAAATAACTAATTACCAATAGATGCAGATTGCAGATATCAAGAGCTATATAAAATCTTATTAAAATGAAGCTCCAGTGCCCTGCAAAATGCATCCCTGAAAACTGTCACTTTGTCCCCTCGTATAGCAATGAAATAAGTAGAAAAAGCAGACAGTAGAAAGGGAATGCTCTACATAGTCTTGGCCAAGTCTGAATTTCTTTGTCTTCCTAAAATGTAAAGTCAAAACACTAGCTAAGCCATTTCTAAATCTCTTAGCCACAGATGATATTCAATACATACCAGTAAAACACTATTATTTTGTATGAAGGTTATCTAAAAACACCGAAGGTTGTGAATTGAGCTATGATTGGCAAAAGGGCTGAGCCTACTGAAATTAATAAAAACCTGTAGAAGCCAGAGGTCATAACTTCTGAAGGGACAACTTTCTATTCTTACCAATAAATCATACTTTTGTACCTGCTGCTTCAAAGAAGAGGCAGCTAAAAGCTATATATTTATGGGGATGGGGCTCTTTTAGGTTTGTATTTGGGCAAGTCAGGGCTAAAATTAAATGTGAAAGCAACCCAATTAAGACTGTTCAGTTTACTCTAGTGAATACTTATTATACAGGGTTAGGCAAAAGTAGGCTTACAGTTGTATGGAAAATCATTAATAAGTAATAATACAAGAATAAACTGTATTTTGTGTAGTCACAACTGTAAACCTACTTTTGCCCAACCCTGTAGTACCTGTTCGGTTATTCCCATGAATACATGTGATTTATATGAAATTTTTTCAACAGCTCCAAAAAGCAATGAACTTTTCCTAGTGCCATGTGGACTTCCATGTTTCTATCTCTTTTACAGAGGTCTTCAAATGCCCTGCTGGGTCTGGCAGTACAGTGTATGTTGGTAGACTGATTTATTCACATTGCTTTCAGTTGTAATGACAGCTTTTAAATTAAGATCCAGTTTTAAAAGGTGGTAAATAAATGAGTAAGGAATCCTCAGTGGACAGAAATAATGTTAGTCAAGATCCCAGAATGAAATTCCCTCCCTGAGATGTTCTACAAAACCAATATGGATAAGCTTTAACGTATCCTCACATCTTGCCTCACCTAAGCTAAACACTAATTTATCCCATAAGTGGAATGATCTGAATATCCCCAACTGGCATCCAGGAAAAGTAAAAATTTTCATAGAGTTCCAATTAAAATGCTATCAGATTGGCTAAAATTTTACTCAACAATTACTAGGGGAAATTTGGGTTTGCTTAAAAATGTTTCCATATATTTGACATTAGTATAGGAGAATCCTGAGAAATCATTGTAGGAGAATAGAAAAAATATATAAAATTAATTAATCGATAAAGCAAAAATACTTTTACAAAATCAAGGGGGAAACTTCCAGTTTCCTTTTTATGTCATTTTGGTGTTGATCTAGTTTAGCGCTCCAAAGAGATAAAAGCCTTGTGATGCTTCTGTTTTTCCTCCTCTATTGCTTCTTTGTAGCTCCTATCACCTTGATATTTATAATGCCTCTTTCATAGCTGACCTGTGTTTTTACCATTTTGTTTCAGCAGTCCTGCCCCATTCCTCCTTTTTATATACTTTCTCTTTGTGATACAAACCTGTTTTGTTGTGCGTGTTTTGCACTGGGGGTTCTCACAATTTAGCCGTATCCATGGGATTCTCCCCAGTTTCTTGTCATGTATATTTCTTGAAGAGCTTTTTTTCTTACCACAGAGAATAATCGACCACTCGTATTACTACTGACATATGAAGATTTTAAATCATTGTGTATTGTTTGTTTCATTTTTACTTGTGGTTGGTCCCCACAGCCCTAGGCCAGTCTCGTGTGTTTTCATGCAGATGTCTGTAATGAAAGGGAACGCTTGGGAGCACCAGAGAGGAAACACAGCTCTTCTTCCATAGCCAGAGCTACAATGGCAAATAGTTTCCAGCAAAAAATAAATGCTAGAAAGCCAAATTAAAGGAATCAAATCCAAGGGTGTTACCAGAGGAAAAGGGGGTGGGAGTAGTAAAGGGTAAAGGAGGCCAAATATATGGTGATGGATGATGCTTTCATTTTGAGTGGTGGGCACACAGTGCAACATACATATCATGCATCATAGAAATGTACTCTAGAAACCTATGTAATCTTATTAACCAATGTCACTCCAATACATTTTAATTAATATATAAATGAAGCATTTAAAAAATCTGAGTGTGAGTTGTAATTCAAAAGAATTAAACAGATGAGACTTTTACAGAGCCATATGTATATGAGCATAAATACTGGAATTGTTTCCATAACATTCAGTCTATAGAGATTTGTTTTGTTCCTCTTTGTGCATATACTTCAGCATATAATCTCTTAATACAGAGGGGATGAAAATTCTAACAACCTTTTTATCTTCATGTGATGGTGAGCATTGCATTAAGCAAGCAGAATGTCACTTTTTAGATGAATGGGTGAGAATAATATGGTGAAAAGTTACACAAACTACCTGTAGCATTCCAAAGCCCAATTGGAAGGAATTGATTTATGTAACTATTGTCACAAATGCTTTAGAATTTCTTCAACTTTTCTTCTTGGGTAGTTGAGTCATAAATGGCAGTGATCTACTGAGTCATTTTCAAAACGAAGATCTTGTGCTTTCACTTTGCAATGACTCCAGTGTAAACCGGCCACCATCATCTTGTACCTAAAAACTTCTCCACATATTTCCTTTTTATAAACATTATTTTTAAATATTAAAAAAATAGAACTCCATTGTTTCAGAGAACAAACATTTATATATTTGGGCAAATTTATGTTCCTACATGTATACTCTTAAAAGTATTCTTTAAGGTGGTCTATCATCACAAGAGTAAATTTTCCTGAAATTTCTGAGTAACAAATATATTTGATGTTTCCCCTTGAGTTTTCTTTGTTCATGATCCTGATAACAACACAAATTCTTTGAGAATCAAATAGTGATCAAATAGAATGAATGTGTGTGGATAAAACCAGCTACTACTACTCATTAGATGTATTGATCTATCAGGTAACAATCACCACATCACATTTATTAAAAGTATAATAGTGCTTATAAACATTAATAAGGTCTGCAATGTTTTCAGATGTTTTGAAACCCTCAAATAAGCATTGAAAAGGAAATTTGGGAGAAATTGGAATTTAAAAGGCAAACCTAGAAATCTAAAATTAAAGTGAAAATGGCCCTTTAAAAACACCCTGTGATGGCAATTGAAATTATTTTAACTAATTAATATCAATCATTCTATGTTCAGACATATTTGAGGGATACTATTCTAAGGAGTGCTTTCTGCTAATAATACAGTAATGTTATTGCTATGCCTTAAAGATATTTACCAAAATTTTTTAAAAATCAACGCCAATGTTGCCTTTACGGAATATGAATATTCTTCTGGTCATACTTATGGAATATAGCCTCAGGAAGAACTTTACTACTCAACTACAAATCAATTAGGGTCCTAAACTATGCAGCAAGTGTATAACTCCTACCTAAAATACGAAGAGTGTTTGCCAATAAAATTGGTGGAGAAATCAGTGGGCTCTTGCACCTACATGCATGTGAGCCATTAATAAATGATGCAATGAGAAAAAAGGACTTTCTCAGTTAGTAGTGGCTTATTTGGTGAAGAAGTGAAAATGTGTTTGGTTAAAAGAATACCTAAAGTGAAATGTGTAGAATTGACCTCATTCTCCAAGAGCCCAAGTTAAGTTTAAGGGCCTTTGTGAGTGAATGCAGTTTCCATTTGCCAGTGGTGATTCCGCAAAGATTTATGAGTAAGTGATTTTCTCTTGCCAATGGATCTGAAACTAGTGGAACACAGAGGGAATATATTTGTCTCCACGAAGACGACAACTTTCTAAGTAGGTATTTTTAAAATCTCATGTGAGGAAAACTTCACTTTGGTGAAGAGGTTTATTATTTCCCCCCATCTTTTTGAGGTTTTATTAGCAAATAAAATTGTATATACTTAATGTTTTGATGTCATTGTATACATTGTGAGATAGTTGCCACAAACAAGCTAATTAACATATCCATCACTTCACATAGTTACCTGGTGTATGTGTGTGGTGAGAATAGTCTAGCAAATTTCAGATGTCAGTTCAGTATTGTTAACTATAGTCACCATACAGAACATTAGTTCTCCAGAACTCATTCATCTTACATAACTGAAACTTTGTACCCCTTGACCAACATCTCTCCATTTCTCTCCCCCACCCCAGCCCCTGGAAACCACCATTCTACTCTGTTTCAATGAGTTTGATTATCAGAAATAAATTCCAATTCTATGCACCCCAACTTTGTAAGAAATGTATAAAGTTATTTATGTGTCTGGCACAGAGTAGATGCCTAATACTGCTGAATTTGATAAAGGGATTAAATAATCAATATGGTGGCATAGAGTTTGGTTCATGTTCTGTAATAATAAATGAAAGAAAATGAAAAATAGATAATGAAGCAAACTTTCTAGGTTTCAGAAATTCATTACTTCTTGAACAATGAATAGAAACTCATAAAATATAGATAAAATATGTGCAGTGGGTTCACATATTAGAAATTACAAATGTGAATATTTAGATTTAGAAAACCAATCATCATCATAAAAGGCCAAGAGGCGTCACGACCAAAATGACCAAACAACCGGTCACCATGAGGTGGCATTGACCACTTCTCGGTCCCTACCCCCCTGCCGGCGAGTGGGGTCAGGGTGGGACTGGGGACTGGCAACTGGCTAGTGGGCTGAACTGCTGACCTCTTGGCCCCTCCGCCCGCCCCCCCACACACACAGACTCTGATGGATCAGCGATGGTGAATGGGGGAATCTGGGTGGGTGGCAGGAGGACCAGGCTGGTTGTCAGGCCATTGGGATCACCAGCTCATCCTCGGCTGCTCGGGGGCTCAGGCCTGTGGGAAAGCAGGTGCCGGCAACTTCGCCTCCATGAGGCTGCTGATGGAACGTGCTGCCCACTCGGGGCGCTCACACCAGGCGGGGTAGGTCGGGTAGGTAGGTAGCGGGCGTGCCCCACAGCCTCCGTCAGCAGCTGAAGCCCCAGGAGCAGTGGCGGCGGCGCCTGTGTGAGCAGCTCCAAGCGGGCAGCATGTTCCATCAGTGGCTGGCCCAGTGCACCAGCATGGAGGTGAAGTCTCCGGCGCCCTTTCCCACAGGCCTGAGCCCCGGAGCAGCCAGGGATGAGCTGGTGATCCCAACGGCCTGACGTCCAGCCAGGGGACTGGCCAACGGGCAGGAGAGGGCCTGATCACAGGAGGCTAGGCCTAGGGACCCTACCTGCACGATTTAATCGGGCTCTGGGCCTCTAGTTACTTACAAAACAAGTCATGTGATTTGATTTGTTAAACTTCAGATTATGCACATTTTTCCAGAAGGTGGCATGATCAATTGGAAAGAATACTCTCTTTCAGCCTGAGGTTTGGGGATAATTTGGGGCCCACATGGAGTAATTGTGGCAGCAGCTCTGCCAGCATCTTGGCTTATATCTGGAGTCCAACCACATCATAAAACACACCCTTTTGTTTGTTAACCATGGGACCCAAAACAAGTCAATTAACAAAGCTCCCACTTTTTGTTGTTGCTGTTGTTAATCCTCATTGGAGGATATTTTTCCATTGTTTTTTGGTGTTTTGTTTTGTTTTGTTTTGTTTTGTTTTGTTTTAGAGAGAGTGGAAGGGAGGAGGACAGAGAGAGAGAGAGAAACATTGATGTGAGAGAGACATCAATGTATGGGGTTGCCTCCCATACATGCCCTGACCAGGGTCAGAGACCGAGCCTGCAACCAAGGTACATGCCTTTGACTAGAGTCAAACTGGGGATCCTCAGTCCTCCGGCCAATGCTCTATCCACTGAGCCAAACTGGCTACTCCTACTCTTTCTAGGTGCAGTAGAGTCTTGGCCTATGTCAGCTCTATTTTCATAACTCTGAAAATAGAGATTATCATCCCCATTTCACAAATTAAGATCCTGAGCTTTAGAGAAATCCAACAGTCATATATAAAAGGCACAGCTAAATTCCTGGTATACAGAAAGTTCTTTATAAAATACTGCTACCCTATAACCAAATAAGCACCAAGGAAATATTATAGAATAATGGTCCGGGGGCCTATTTTAGGGTGAGACTCACTGAGCTGAGGTCATGTCCATGCTCTGCCACTGAGCAAGACACAGAATCTCTGTGACTTGGTTTCCTCACTTGTAAGTGGGGTTTGTAACTTGATCTCCCTCATGAAGCTGTTTGAAGATTAAATGAAATAACACAGGAAAAGCACTTATGTAATCTGACACATAAACTTCATGGTGATATGTGTGAAAGTATTTTGTAAAGCATAAACGTTCTACATTGTTTATCTTCATCTAAATTTGTAATCACAGACATAAAGCTAAAATAAATTTTTTTCAAAGCAGTCATTTTATAATAACGTATAATTCAATGTAATAATAACCCTTTATCAAAAAGAATAATACCACATCTCAAAATAAGGAAACTATGGAAGTGCGATTACACTGTTTAAAGTGGGTACACAAAGGACTCATACTTTAATTCAAAAATTTCTTTGCATTTTTCTTTTTTATATTAAAAAATGTTCCAAATACCATGTATAAAAAGTCAATTTTTAAATGTGTTTCAGTAAATAACCAGGCAAGCTACAATTCTTATGATTGATTGAAATCATTGACTGCAGCCTGACAACTTCACCTTTCTTAATTATAAAGTACAATTTCAGTTTTGTGCTTTCCAACCCAAGATTTACAAAAGCTAAGAGAACTATCTGCTCGGTCTCCGATTATATGAGCAGGGCCACTTTTTCAGATCTTGTCAGATTGGGTTTGGATGATAATTACTTGGGAAGTGTTTGATCTCAATGATGAATACATGATTAGTTTTTCATGAAATCAGTCAACCACACCGAACAGCACTACTCATGTGAAACCTTGTTGATTTAGCTGTTAAAAAGCACACATCTCCCTCAGTTCAGATATGGGACATCAGTCTTTGGGGAAAAGAGGGGGGGAAAGAGGGCAAGTTTGTGGGTAATGATATTGCAGAGGCAGATATTTAAGGTTTGCTAATTTTCTTCTCGATTATATTCACCTCTTACCTATTACGTGACCACAGGTTCCATCTCGGTTATGGATTTTAAAAAAAAGATTTCATGAAACCTTTGTTATTTCTCAACTGTGACCACAGGTTCCATCTCGGTTATGGATTTAAAAAAAAAAAAAAGATTTCATGAAACCTTTGTTATTTCTCAACCCCTTAGAGGGTTTTGCCCTGATGAATAATATTTTATATGTGAAATGTTTATGTGATTTTTCACAGAGTGATAACCTCGCCAGCGCTTAACTTTGATGCATTGCGATCACTGGTTTTCCTCACTAAAGTGCTTTTACAAACCCCTCCCATAAATTGACTTAAGAGTTAGAAATGGAACATTCGATACAACTTGGGTGCTCAATGGAAAAATGTCTAGGAGAGTATTTTATGTTTGTTTTGCAAATATATATGGCTACTTTTTCTAAAAGGCCTGGGTTGAGGGTGTTTTGTCTCTTGGTTGATTTGTATCTGTGTGTATGTATGTGTTTTTCTATGATGTAGGCTGTTTCTCTAAGAGTCAATGTAACTTTCATTTTCTCACATTTCAAGGGATCTAATACTCAGAAACCAGATAAAAGGATTCAATTGTCAGTCTTTACACAGCATGCATTTGTTTAAAGAGGTAGAAGCATTGCATTTTGAAAAAAAAAAAAAGAAAATAAATTTTGTTTATATTTTGTATTTACCTGATCTTTTTTACTTAAAATGGTCCTAAAATAAAGAATTCTCTAGATTATTTTTAATGAAAAGATCCTTATAAAAAAGGTTTCATATCTTCAGCTTTATTCTCATAATTAAAAAACCACTATGAAAAAAAATAAATTAAAAAAAACCACTATGAAGAAAGAGCATACATATATTTCTATTTCATTTGGATTATCCTCTTTCAAAAAAATCTTCAACAATATTTTGACCAAGATGCTTTAGAAATTATGTCTAGTTCTTTCTTTGTGAGCACAAGGAAGAAGAGATTTAGGAAGCTTATCTGAATATTTTGAATATTACAAAATCTAAACCCTAGCTTTAATGCAATAACTGAGCCCTGGAATATTCTTGACCATGGTCTTACAACATCAGCACAATTGACATTTTGGACCCGATCATAATAATTCACTGTTGTGGGACCTACCCTGTGCATTGTGGGATATTTAGTCTCTTCCCTGGCCTCCACCCACTAGATGCCAGTAGCACTTCCCACCCCAGTTTTGTCCTCTGGCAACAAAATTGCCCAAATTGAGAACAATAGTTTTAGACAAAAAATTGGGAAGGATGGGGTTAAGGTATCCAAATAATTGCCTTCACTTTCTCTTACAGACAAGAACCTTATTTTTCTTATGGGGGTGTGTGTGAAGAATGATACAGATTTGTATCATTTTTTAACAGAAAAGAAGGCAAGCATTAATGTTAATGAGACCTATTCGTCCAGTAAATAAAGAACAGACAATGAGTAATATGCAAATGCCACTGACTAGTTACTACCACAGCCTCTCTTCATTTTTTTAAAAAGAAGGCAGTTCTATAGCTTAAATTTGGAATTAAAAGAAGTGGAAAGAATACCTTCAAAAAGTATAAGAATAAAAAAAGAAGACTTTTCATTTGATTATAGGTATTGAATAAATTTGATAAACTCTAACATTACAATGAAGTCATTTTATTGATATGAATGGTTTAAGCATATCCTTATTAGACTAGGAAAAGATAGGATGTCTTTACAATGTTGTGAATATTACGAAATTGATAAAATGAGCAAAACCTTGGTGTGGTTGTGGAAAGATTATCCTAATACTATAAAATCTTCATGGACTCCTCACTTAACTATTATCTCATTATTCTGTTCCAAGGGAAGAACAGTCAGACCGACATTAAAACAAATTAAAATAAATTTAAAAATAACCATAGTGTAGTACAATTTCTGTCATTGGGAGCTAATGAGTGCATTTCAGTATTGACTAATAACCACATTGACACAAATGCCACTGGTTTGGAGTCATAAATTTTAGGACATGGCAGGCTCATCTATATATATAAAAGCCTAAGTGACCATCGCAACCGAAAGGATGACGGAACAGGCTGGCAGGAGGGTTAGTGAGGGGCGACCAAATGACTGAGTAGCAGACTGCGTGGGGCGACCAGGCCAGCAGGGGAGTTAGTGAGGGGCAACCAAACCACCGAGCATCAGGCTGCGTGAGGCAACCAGGCTGGCACGGGGGGTTAGTGAGGGGCGACCAAACAACTGAGCAGCAGGCTGCGTGGGGTGACCAGGCCCACCGGGAGGCAGTTGGGAATGACTAGGTCTGCGGGGGTGGGGACAGTGAGGGGAGACCAGGCTGGCAGAGGGAGGCGGTGAGGGGTGACCAGGCCAGCGAGGGGGGAAGTTGGGGGCAACCAGGCTGTCAGAGAAGGCAGTAAGAGGCAACCAGGCTGGTGGGGGCCAGTTAGGGGTGACCAGGCTGGTTGGGGGGCAGTTGGGGGTGACCAAGCCAGAAGCGGGGGCAGTTAGGTGTGATCAGGCAGGCAGGCAGGTGAGCAGTTAGGAGCCAGTGGTCCCAGATTGTGAGACATCCCTCCAGGGGTCCTGGATTGGAGAGGGTGCAGGTTGGGCTGATAGGACCCCCACTAATTTCATTCACCAGGCCTCTAGTATTACTTTAATAAGCTCAAATATTCATTTCATGTTAAGAAAGCATATAACCCACAGTAGACCATCAGAAATACCTGTTTGTTTTTTTTCTTCCAGCAGAGCTCCATAGCTTTAAAAAGGAATCCACTTACTCATTGTATTTAAGTCTGAAATAAACCTGAAAAGCAACCATGGCAAATCAGTTCTTGTTATTGCCAAGAGTATGGCTTGGTTATCAGTGCAATTATTTACTGCTATTAAAAATTAAGTTGATGTCATTGCTTTAAAAATCTTTTCCTATGGCCCTGGCCAGTGTTGCTCAGTGAGTAAAGTATCTGTCCATGCATGGAAGGGTTGAGGGTTTGATTCCCAGTCAAGGGCATGTACCTGGGTTGTAGGTTTGATCCTTGGCCCCAGTCAAGTGCCTATGGGAGGCAACCAATCGATGTATCTCTCTCACATCAATGTTTCTCTCTCTTCCTCTCTCCCCCTCTCTCCCTCTTACTCCCTCCTGTTTCTCTTTTTGAAAATCAATGGAAAAAAATATCCTTGGGTGAGGATTAACAAAAATATAAAAATGTTTTGCTATGGTTTACTGACAATATTTCAAATCAGCCTGTTGGCTGGTTTAAAGAATGTTTTAATAATAGATAAAACAGCTAACATTCATTGAGTTTTTACAATGTTACCAGTAGTGATATAAATTCTTTACATGTGTCATTTCATATAATCTTTAAAACAGCCGTATGAGGTAGGTGCCATCATTACCCTTACTTGCAGCTGAAGAATGTTTCCCTTGGTCCACTATGTGGAAACACAGCTGGGATTTGAATAAGGTGGACTCTCTTCAGAATTTACTCTTATATGCCTTTTAGTGTGTTTTATAATAGTGGACACATATTATCTTATTTTTTTTTCTTTACAAGTATTTAAAATAGGTAGTTTACAATAGTTACTTAAGTCACGTCTTTGGTGAAGTGTGGCCCAGAGAGACTGAGTAATCTGTCAAAGATCAAATAACTGGAAAGAAGTCAGTTGATTTTGAATATAACTTACAATTCTTAATTCATAACTAGGATCCCATTTACCCACCATTTGCACAAACACACATGATTGCATCATTCTTCTACGTGGCTATAATGATTTTGCCCAGATGCGCCCCCGCCACACTTTCTCTCTGGGTCTTGCTTGTGACTGAGAGCACACAGTGGTGAACTGGGTCCCACCCATTAAAGGGCCGTGGCCTGGAAACACAGCAAAGCTGATTGGCCTACATGAACAAACTGCTTCCTTGGCTGGGTGACCCTGTCAGCTGAACTAACTATAGAGAGGCCAATGTAACCAAAACAGGGAACTAGAAAGAATGGCATAGACGCACAGTGTACCTTCCTTTTGGGGGGTGATGTTTCTTTCTTGCTCACTAATCACAAGTTATAACAGAATTCTGATTTCAACTAGTTTCTTAGGGAACAACTCTAAATCTTAATGAATTGCCGTCATTCCACTGATATCAAGGAAAAAAATATAAAAGCTCACTATCCTATTACCAGTGGCTCAGGAACGAATACTAGCAGAACTAGCAGTGTGAGAGTCCACCCAGGTGTCACTGCTAAGCTAAATGCTCCTTTGCATCATACATGTGGAAAAAACTTGTAGACAGAATTATACTTCTTTAGTTTGACTCATATTTACAATGGAATGCTTTGGAATGATAGATGGATTCATTGCCGAGGGTAAGGAGGCAGTGGCTTGGAGTGCCATGACCGGGTGGCTGGGGCTGAAGCTACTTTTGCCACAAGATGCTTTCCCTCAGGCATTTTGGATCATTTCTGTACAAGGAGTTGCCCTGAGTGATAGGCTAATAGGACTAACACCAGGAGTTCCTGTGACAGTGTGCAAATAAGTAAGTGACTAGAGATAGATTTATTAATAGAAACAGTAAGGAGGGCAACTCAGCCACAATAGGTCAGGAGGTACAAGAAAAATTACGTTGGCAATAATTTGGGATCTCCAATTGAGCCCAGGTAAAGGCAGCCTTGTTTTGGAATGAGTGAAAATCAGGCCTTCTGTATCCAGGAGGCTACTCAGAGGAAAGCCACATTTCTGTAGGAATTTGAAATGTTTATAGCCCCAGGGAATGAACACAGACCTCTGAACCAAGGACAGGCATGGGATATAAGAATTGCTTAAGTATCCCAAAAAATACATGAAATTTACATTAAGCATCCTTCTGAGAAAGGAATGATTGAACTAAGATGCTGCTCCTGGCTGTTAGGAAAATAGACCCTAAAATTATAGCCCATAAATATTCAATTTTCACAAAATACAGAAAGGATTGGAAGAACTTTCTGCAAGCTGTGTGAGGAGGGCACGGATAGAACCAGCATATCCAAGGGAAATAAGAAGCAGACCAATAACTGGCTTTTCTAAAGCTCTGAGAGCTAGCCAGTGACTAGAGAAGATGTTAGTCATTTTCTAAAATCTAACTAGAATGTTAGTCACTCACTAAAATCTCCCTAATTTGAAACCCACCGAACCAAAACAATAGGGTTTGAAGTAACCAAGTTAAAGAGTATTCTTTTCTTTTTAAAGAACAGCATAGAAATCTCCTTGAATTATATCTTATTTTAAATAAACCAATATTGTAGTAATGACTTTTTAACATATTATTTTACCAAGTAATCAATGTTCCCCCAAAGTAATTTATTCAGCTTCATTTATTCAATCATTCGTGAGCTTCCTACTATGTGCCCAGAACATTAGTTGATGTCATTCCACGGGTCTATTGGTTTTCATGGGACGGCGTCACTTCCTGAGGGACAGGCCTTTCTCTGTGAACAATAGAAAGAACAGCGACTCAGTGTAGAATTTGAGGAAGCTGGGGAACATTTTCTTTCTTTTCCTGACCTGAAAAGTCATGGACCACAGTCCTAAGAAAATAGCTTATTCACAGGAATTAGAAACAAATTGCTGAAAAGAGTTCTATGCTTGAGAAAAGAAACGACGTCCATGTCGTGGAATTGGTGATTTCCACTTCCTCTGCAAAGACCAGGTGGTCCACTGACTGAGGGGAGAATCTCAGCCAAGGTCCAGCTCTTGGGGAGAGACCTGAACAGTAGTTTTGACAGATGGACTAGTCTGAGGTAACTATAGAGCCCTAAGAGAATCACCACTAATCATTGCCAAGGCTAGTCCAGACTGATTGCATTGGGGGAAAGGACAGCATAATGTTTCCTACAGAATATTATATGCAACATAAGCGTTTACTTTAACCATCCTTCTAGTTTAAGAGTAAAGCAGCAGCAGAGTTCTAAGTAGGTTGATTAGAAAATAGACAATAAAAAGCCTAGGCATTTCCAAGACCTTCACAGACCAATATGACAGCCACTAGCCATGTGGGTGGGTATTGACCACCTGAAATATGGCTATTCCACCAAATTTCAAAGACTTGGTATGAAAATGGATAATATCTCATTAATAATTTTTAGATTATTTACATGTTGCAATGATAACATTTTTAATATACTTGGTTAAATAAAATATTTCATTAAAATTAATGTTATGTGCTCCTTTTTCACATTTTCTAATGTTGCTACCAGAAACTTCAAACTTATATACATGGCTTGCATTTATAGCATGCGTCCTGTTTCTTTTAGCTATGGTATCTTGGACATATACATGACACATAGTACACCATTTTTTTCTGTTTGAAAGGATTCACTATCTTGTCAGATCCACACTACAACTCAATGACTTGGCCATCCATTCCTCATTTTGTAAATAAAAAAACTTAAGGGTCATGGAGCATGCCTTAAGTCACATAACTATTCATTAGTTGAACCAGGTTTGCCTCACACCCAAATCCATATTTTGTATCTACCTACCTCAGGCATCTCTCTCTAATATTCTGTTAAGGCAATCTTTTAACTTAGAAATGTGTAAGATGTTATGAGAACACTAAATATTCTCTGTGAAATAAAAAATATACAGTTTATTAAAGACACTTAAAATAGCTACAAACTGCACATGTATGTAACCAGAGTGGTATTACAGTGTTCTCTGCAAATTGCTCCTCACAGAGTGGATGGAAACATGAGAGACAACTGTGTCATGTATATTCTAAGCATTTCTCATTTATTTCAATTATTTCCCAAAACAACTGTTAAAGGTGAGATAACTAAGGCCCAGAATGATTAAGTGATTTGTTTGGTATCCCAGGGTCAGCTCATTAGCAACAGAGACAAGATTGAACTTAATAAAGTCTGATTTCTCTCCCTATACCAGAATACTTTGGGTCTTTTTGTAATCAATAGCCAATATATTTTTTAAAATATGTTTTTATTGGTTTCAGAGAAAGAAAGGTACAGAGAGAGAGATAGAAATGTTGATGAGAGAGAAACACCAATCAGCTGTCTCTTGCATGCCCCCTACTGGGAATCAAGCCCAAAACCTGGGCCTGTTCCCTGACCTGGAATGGAACCGGAAACCTCCTGGTGCATGGGATGACGCTCAACAAACTGAGCCACACCGGCCAGGCCAACACCCAACTTTTTAGCAACTTTTCTAGACTCTGCGTTACCATCTTCTCTACTTTCATAACCTATTCTAGTCTATGGCCCAAACTGATTGGGTCATTCCCTTCCCTCATCAAGTGGAGCCCAGGGGAAAGAGGACACAGCTACAGCTTTCTTGGAGGTGATGCAAAACACAGTGTTGTTTAGAGGTAGAAGAAAATAATGAACCTAGTGTCTCAATGGAATACAAAGGTCATAGACAAGGTAAACAGTACAAATTCAAATTCAAATTCCAGGAACTAGATTAACTAGATTAACAATGAGAGCTAAGATGTAGACTCAAAATAGGCAGGAGAAACTTGAGGAAAGTCCAATGATATCTAGAAGTGAAGGAATGAGGAATTCTGCAGGCAACTGCCAGGAATATGTAATGAGGTTCCCAGGCTGACCTGAATTCAGGATTCATTTAAAGGATATGAAATGAAATAGAGTGGGGGGATGGGGAGTAATGGAGAGATAAGGACACATCAATCAATAAAGAAATTTAAAAAAAAGAAATGAAATAGAGACTGGTTTATGCTGACCCATGCTATCCATGGTGGGCTGATCAGGTTAGTAGCAAAAGTGAAACACTAGTAAGAAAGAATTCTCTACTTACGTATGTAATTGTGTAGTGACTTTTAGATTATTCAGTTTTTGCCATTTCATATAGTAGTTCTTTAACTCTTGGTTCCCATTAGCAACTTCACAGATCTTAGAGAGTGCTAGAAAGTCCATAGCGTCCCCATTGCTGCCCATGTTCAAGGTGCCAGTGGCAGTGCTCCACAGGTAGTCTTTCCAGTTTTGGTGGGAATGTTATCACTGCAGCTCTAACCTTCAGCCCCTAAGCTTTTGGCAACATGTTTCCCAATCTAAGCTCTACTCCCAGACCAGCTCAATCTCGTTATCCCCTGGTTCCTTATCATACAGCCTATGTTACTCTGTCCAGTGTTCCTTCAGTTTCTAGGAACAGTTCTTTGCTTTCATTCTGAGGTGGTCTTATTTGTTTACCGTTCTCTCATACAAGGTCCTGTGATAGACTTGGGAAGAAAACAAAGGAATGCAATAATGGTCTCTGCCCTTAAGATTCTGGTCATCTAGTTGAACAAACAGGCAAACTTTAAAACTATGGGTGCTGGGGTTTGCGGAAATTGTTCAATGTCAGCCCCAGGTTCATGATCTTGAGTTTATTCTCTCTCAAGTCTTGGTCCATATTGTAAGTTAGAAGGTTGCACTGGATAAATGACTCTCAGGCTTTTGTATGGCAATAGAATTCTTTTGTTCATGAATTCTTACCTGGACTCCCAACATTTAATTCTTAAGATGAGTTTTAATAAATAATACTATGAAGAAATAAATAGTTGGAAGGTTGTTTTAAGTAGAAATTGGGGATGGGACCCAGAGTGCTACTCACTTGATAGCCTTCAAATACCACTGCACCCCACCCCACCTCACCATAATGCCTTCCAAGGAAGCTCCAGAGGACATCATTTAGGATCCACTCATCTAGTCATCTGTTTATTTCCTTCTAGCTCCCAACCACAACTTCTTTAAACAGCCCACCCTGTTCACAAAATAACTACATGGAAAGATAAACTATGGGAGAAGACTGTCAAAGAGATTACAAGACAATGTATTTTTAAAGGAATGACATAGAGCCTGAGAACTGTGAGCTCAGAGTAAAATCAATCACCTTGGGCCAGAGCAGACTGCCAAGGGCTTTGAAGGATGGATAGACAGGAAATCCTTGACTTTTTAGCAGCCTTTCAAGGGAGAACACAAAGAAACCAAGACTGAAATTTAAAAGAAACGATTAGGGATAATAGTACAAACATAATTACTGAGAGCTTCAGATGGCCAGGGGCCAGACATAGCCACAGTCCTCACAGCAGTGCAGTGAGAAAGGTACTGTTAACCATTGGGAGAACTGAAGCCCAGAAAGCTGAAAGCCTAGTCATACAACTAGTAATTAGTGGCTTCTCAGGTGGCTCTGCCTGACTGCTGATCATTTTGCTGTTGCATTGGGTTTGTAAATAGGAGTAGCTGGAAATGAAGCTATGAAGGTTGGTTGAGGTCAGAGAGAAGGATACATTTTTCTGGCTAAGGAGTTTGCCATTTATCCTCTAGGCAATGGGGAGACATTGAAGTTGTGTAGAGAGTGAAATAACATTGGTCAAAGTGTGTTTTAGTATGATTTTATTTCTGTTTTAGTAGATTTGTTTATTAGGATACATGCACTAAGACCAGGAATGCTATTCATTACAGTGTGTTCATTAAAAGTTAATTCACACTGAGGTTATTTATCATATATTACCAAACATATGTGATTGCATCAGAACAAAATAAAAAAAATTCCATATTGTTCATTTTTACTCCTCTTTTAGAGGAAGTGCCAACCACTTGAAAGTTTTAAAGTTAACTTACTATATTGAAGGATATTAAGCTAGATTTGTTCATGTGTCCTGTATTTTCTTTTTAAAACAAACACACTTTTTTAGAGCAATTTTAGGTTCACATCAAAATTGAGAGGAAGTGGTCAAAAAGTATATTCTTCCAGTTACAAAATAAGTAAGTCCTGGTGATGTAATGTACAGCATAGTGACTACAATTATTGTATGTTTGGAACTTGCTAAGAGGGCATATCTTAAAAGTTCTCATCTCGAGAAAATTTTAACTATGTGAGGTAATGGATGTTAAGTAAACTTATTGTGATGATCATTTAAAAAAAAATTGAATCATTATGTTGTATCCTGAAACTAATATAATGTTATATATTAACTAGAGGCCTGGTGCACAAAAATTTGTGCACTGGAAGAGGGGTCCCTCAGCCTGGACTGCCCCCTCTCACAGTCCAGGAGCCCGCAGGGGATGTCCTACTGACGGCTTAGGTCCACTCCCCACAGCCGATCAGGGGAAGACACCACCCCCATCACCCCCTCGCTGCTGCTGCCTCTGGCCTCCCTCTGAGGGAGGCAACCTGGTGATCAGGGGAAGGCAACACCCCCATCATGCCTCTGCTGCTGGCACTGCCAGCCGCGTGGATGCCTGCGCCTTGGGCCGGCCCTGGGCAGTGGCAACCACCATCTGTGGCTTGCCTGAGCCTCAGGCAGCTGCTGCAGCTTTGTCCGGAAGGACGCAGCGTCAAGTCCCCGCCCACCCATGTGCACCTCGCCAAGCACGCAGCCTCCTGTTGATCGGCCATTACGGCATGATGGCATGACAACCATTAGCATATTAGCTCTTTATTGTATAGGATTGTATCTCAGTAAAAACTTGAGAAGATACCAAGATTTCTCATGTACACCTAACCCTACATATGCACAGCCCTCCTTATTATCAACATCCCCCTCTAGAATGATATATTTGTTACAGTTAATGAATCTAGATTAATGTGTCCTATATTTCCTATCAGTTGATGACAACATTTTCTATTTGCTTTCTAAGTAAAAAAAATAGTTGTAATAAGCTAATTATAGTATTTAAAAACTTTAACCTATATTATGTAGGTGAAAAACTTGTATAATTTGTATTAATTATTATGTGCTATAACTTTAGGGAAATGGTTAGAAACTGTACACTATGTTCAAACAACAATAGGGAGTTAAGTGAAATAGAAAGTTCCAAGATTTCATAGTAGACTTTTCCCTCTAAGATTTCAAAAAAAAAAATGTCAAACAAATTAAACCAGATAACCACTGAAACGTGTACATGCAAGTCTTCCAGACTTCAATGATATACTATAGTAATGTTTTTAGATAAGTTTTGCTGTGTGGTTGTTCTGAATCTTCTTAGCATTTATAACAAATATTAGGCTACAATAATGTCAATTTTATTATACTAAGAGCCAACATTGATTGAGCCTATACCATGATCCAAGCCTTAATTATTTCTTCCTCCCTCCCTTCCATCTTTCCTTCGTTCCCTCCTTCCTTCATTTGACAATTATTTGCTGAAAACTTGAACACTGATAGCAGTATTAAAAGTGCTGGGTATATAGCACTAAATGAGACAGACAAATGTCTTGGCATCATGCGACCTAAGCCTAGTAAGGGAGACACGTCTGTCTTGTTGTCTGAACCAAGCATTATTTTTGTTACCTAAGAAGTTGTGACTTATCAGGGCATTTTAAATATATGAGGTATTATATATTTTATGCTGATAGGAATGATGGAAGAAATGATGGCGAGAAAGGTTAATTATAGGTGCAGATGCTTTGATTTAATAAAAAGCAAAAGAAAGAAGTAGAGCACACATACATTTACCTGACTCTAAAACTTATGTCCTTTCCACTTCACTATATCAATATTTTGTAAAGATTTCAGCATTTGAGAAATATATATATATATATATATACTAGAGGCCCGGTGCACAAAATTTGTGCACTCGGTGGGGGGGGCGTCCCTCAGCCTGGCCTTCGCCCATTTGCAGTCCAGGACCCCTTGGGGGATGTCCACCTGTTGACTTAGGCCCATCCCCCGAGGGCTCCCTGGCTACCAGAAGGATGTCTGACAACCCCGGCC
>NW_005353753.1:322553-323537 GCF_000412655.1 Myotis brandtii
GCAACCCCAGCCCCTGGGGTCGGGTTTGCTGCCCGGCTTTCCAATGGCGATCACCGGCTGTGGGGTGGGGAAAGGCGGCCTTTGCCCACCCCCTAGCTCTTGCCTGCCACCTGGGTTGCCGATCACCATTCTTCAGTCCTTCCCCTTTCGCCTGGGTGTATGCAAATTAGCCGCCATTTTTGTTGGTGGTTAACCGCCATGTTAGTTGGCAGTTGATTTGCATAAGGATATGCTGATTAGCCAATGGGAAGGGTAGCGGTCGTACGGTAATTACCATTTTTCTCTTTTATTAGTGTAGATATCTTATATATGTATATGTATATCATCATTCTCCTTGGCAGTTGATGTACACACACACACATATACATATATTTACTTACATACACACATATAAGTAAAGTACAAAATTGGTTAGCATCTTATTCAGGAGAGATGCAGGCAGCACACATGAGAAAAGAGAACACGTATTTGGGACATACCAGGAGAGCCCTGATGGAGACCCTGAGAATGGACAGGCACAGTCAGAGAGAGCAGAGAAAGCACTGAAATAAGGTGAAAGAGTAGAGAGCAAAACCTCCCTAAGATGGAGAAGTTACCCAGGACTATGGTGAGGTGTTTTCAACTTAATTTTAAAATATTGTCCTTTCAAATCATTTTGAGCTCTTACCACCTCAGAAAGGCATGGGTTGGTAAATTAAGCATAAATGTTTTAAATGCAAGTAAAGTCATTTTAAACAGAGAGCTTTTGAGTGGACGAATGTATTATTTATGCATTAGGTATATATACACTGCGTGTCCAGATTATTATGACCACCTAACGTTTGCAGGCAAATTAGCTATAATTTCACGCTGAAGTTGCTAGAGGGCCAGACCATTATAATAGGGAAGTAGGTTGTTTACCATGACAGTAGAAGTGATTTTTTTCTGAAGATATGGGTAAACAACATGATTTAACAGCCTTTGAACGTGGAATATATATATATA
>NW_005353753.1:324093-336755 GCF_000412655.1 Myotis brandtii
GCATGTGGGGTGCATGCTTTCATGCTGTTTCTGCCAAATTCTCACTCTGCCATCTGTATGATGCAACTGGAAACATGATTCATTGGACCACATGACTTTTTTCCAATGCTTGACAGTCCAATCCTTGTGTTCCTGTGCGAATTGGAGACATTTTATCTTGGTAACTGCAGACAGCAAAGGGTGTTCGAAAGGCCTTCGGCTTCCATATCCCATATGATGCAGTGTACGGCTAATTTGCCTACAAACGTCAGGTGGTCATAATAATATGGCCACTCATGTTCAAATATATCCCATGTTCAAAGGTTGTTAAATTGCGTGTTTACCCACAACTTCAGAAAAAAATCACTTCTACTGTCATGGTAGACAACCTGCTTCCCTGTTTATAATGGTCTGGCCCTCTAGCAACTTCAGCGTGAAATTATAGCTAATTTGCCTACAAATGTCAGGTGGTCATAATAATCTGGCCACTCAGTATATATATATATATCTCACATACATTGTATACAACATACTCATTTAAGTTTATACATAATCATATGAATAGATTTGCTTTTTGAAAGTCATCCAAATTCTATAGTTATGTTTATCCTACCTGGAGGTGAAATTTTAAGAAAATTCTTCATTTTCCAGGTAATAAAGGGCAGTCCTGATCTGGATCCCTTGATACCAGAATGCTTTTTGCAAGATTAAATGGGATTACCATCAATAGGCCCGCAGGGTGTTTGGCTTTGAATTAAAATATAGAAACCTTATTAACAAAATTTACATTCCTTCCTTAACCTTAATCTAATTTTACTGGCATCGTGGCCTCTAATCGAGAGCAATTCTGCAGAATACATGCCTTATAACCCATCTTTGTCATCCTAATCAGAAGCCCCTGATCACTCCGGAGGAAAAATAGATGCATGAATTTTAAACTGGTCATCACATTCACATTTTTAAAAAATGTATTACAAACTAATATTTTATTCATGAAAACATTAAATATTATATTACCAGCAAAACATTTTCTGGTACCTTGAAATTTATTCTAAAATAGAGTTTTCTTTCGCTCTTTGCCTAAGTGCTGTTCTTTAGCTGACAGTCTTTGCTTCCTACTCCCCAAGACCAAAGACAGCAGCTTCAATCTCTAACAGGAACAATGTACCTGGACCCTCTGCAGACAAGGCCTTAACCCCCATGTAATTGCATTAATTGTCAATGAGTTCTGTGAGGAAGGCAGAGAGGCATTGTAGTTTGTTCTTCTCCCACAGGGAATTACTTTCACTGCCATTTGCAGATTTCTGGACAGAAAGGATGGGGCCCCAAAGTAAAATATGTAAATAAGTTATTTTGAGACATTCTCAATGATTCATACTTAAACAGTCCCTGAAAACTCTTCACTCACATTTAAATGATCAAAAAATCAAGTAATTGAAGTCAGGGAGGGAGGCCGGATTATCGAGTCCAATACATTCACCCACATGTATTTAAGGACACTCACTCACATGTATTTAAGGACACTCACCCACATGTATTTAAGGACACTCACTCACATGTATTTACTGGTAAGTTCTGCAGAACATTGGCGGTCATGGCCTAAAGTTAATGAAAATATTCAATTTGCAATAAAATAAAATTGCTGTAGATTCCAATTAAGAAAGTTATCTTATACAGAATATTTTTTAAATTCCACAAATTTAAACATCTGGAATTTTCTACAGTAGCATCCTATCTTAGCTTTTAGAGCTAAGAAAAACAATGTAAAGACAATATTCTTGGCTTGTTATTCTCTAAGAAAGAGGATGTTTTTATTTATTCTATTCTTTTTATTTATCCTCACCTGAGTATATGTTTATTGATTTTAGAGAGTAAGAGGGAGAGAGAGAGAAAGAGAGAGAGAGAGAGAGAGAGATCAGTTGCCTCCTGTACATGCCCCAACATGGATGGAACCCCCAACCTAGGTATATGCCAGGAATCAAACTCACAACCTTTTGGTGTATGGAACCACACTCCAGCCAGCAGAGCCACCCGGCCAGGGCAATTATATTCTTAATTTATGTTAGAGACAGGCAATTCGCAATTTTTATTTTTTCAAGTATATGAAACTGGAGGTGCATATGTGCACTAAGAAAGAAGCCGTTCTTCCTAAAGCCTGAGAACCACATGACCACATCCTTTGCAGGTAATGTAATATAATGCTGGCTGTCAACGGAGAGTTTGGAAGATAATTATTAAAATGAAAAAGCTTAGCCCTGACCGGTTCGCTCAGTGGATAGAGCGTCAGCCTGTGGACTCAAGGGTCCCAGGTTTGATTCCGGTCAAAGGCATGTACCTTGGTTGCAGACACATCCCCAGTAGGAAGTGTGCAAGAGGCAGCTGATTGATGTTTCTTTCTCATCGATGTTTCTAACTCTCTATTCCTCTCCCTTCCTCTCTGTAAAAAGATCAATAAAATATATTAAAAAATAAAAATAAATGAAAAAGCCTAAAAATTGGGAGATAAAGACTTCTGTCAACTTCAGTTTTGTCACAAATACACAAATAGGCTTTGCCTATAGCTAACACACACACAGGGCAAGAGAGGGTGGGAGAGAGAGAGAGAGAGAGAGAGAGAGAGAGAGAGAGAGAGAAAGAGGAGAATGTGGTCATGAGGTCGCAGGAAAAGTTCTGAAAAACTGTTAAGGCAACTCCAAATAATCACGTCCAAGAAAAATATAATTCAAGTTATAAATGTGAGTCACACATATAATTCTAAATGTTGAAAGTAGCTATTTTTTTTCTTTATTAAGGTATTACATAGTTAGAAAGTAGCTAATTTTTAAAAAGTAAAAATTAATTTAATAAACCTTACTTAACCCAATATACCTACAATATTATAATTTCAACCTATAACCAATATAAAAATTATTAATGAGATATTTGCATTATTTGTTCCATACTAAGTTTTCAAATATGTTGTATATTTACACTTAAGCACAGCTTATTTGGACTAACCACCTTTCAAGGGCTCAATAGGCACATGTGACTAGGGCAACCATTACAGATAGCACAATTTTAGAATGTAAACACACACAAAGAGGTGCTCATTTTATTCTGTTTCCTTCCTTTCCTGTCTTTTCTTCTTCTCTTCCCCTCTGTCTCTCTTTCTTTCTCTCTCTTTCTCCTTGTGTCTGCGCATGGTGTTGCTGAGTATACAATAGTGAGCAATATAGGCCAGAACCCTAAATCATGAAAACATTGCCTCTTTGTCAAAAAAATATTAAACACACTATTTAAAGATACACAAATAGTATAACTAGTTAAAATGCAGCCACAGCCCTGGCCAGTGTGGCTTAGTTGGCTGAGCATCATCCCAAGCACCGAGAGGTCACAGGTTCGATTTCTGGTCGGGGCTAGAGTTGCAGGCTTGATCCCCAGAAGGGGGCGTGCAGGAGGCAGCTGATTGATGGTTCTCTCTCCTCAGCCAAGAAAATGTGAAAGCATGATCAGTTACACAATTCACAGTATACATGGTCCAGAGTCACTAAGATCAACCCAAACCAGTTGTTTCAGAGAGCTATTCTACTCTGACTGTATAAATCTAAACTCTTATAAACAAGCAAAAATATGACTGCAAAGTGGTAGACTGCTCTCTAAAGGGTGCATGTGGTTCTCTTTCAGAATAACTTGAAGACTTAAGACTTTGCAGATCTTCTACTCTATGACATGCTATGAACCAGAGGTCTATTGTGTAGGACTTCCTGCTGCCCTCACACAATATCCATGATACAAACTGGTCTTTGTAAAATGATTGGATGTTAAAAAGAATTAAAGAAAAAATTAAACTGTTAGTCTGGTTTCATTATTCTATACACTAGAGGCCCGATGCATGAAATTCGTGCAAGAGTAGGCCTTCCTTCCCCCAGCTTCCAGCACAGGCTTCCCTCTGGCACCCAGGACCCGGGCTTCCCTTGCAGCCCTGGCTTCATCCAGAAGGTCATCAGGAATTAGCATATTATGCTTTTATTATTATAGATGTTATCAAATTCGAATTCTTGTACAATTGGTCAGCCTTCTTTGTTATAGACACAAAAACAATGAGCTTCTAACCCTCTAACCCTGAAAGATAATAGCATTATCATGGAGCTAAAACTAAGACTTGTGAACATAAAATCATGAAATTTATTAAAAAGAATACAAAAGAAGCATTGCATTTTAATTATTGATAAATAAATATATTAGTACATATTTCACTTAAATATTACTAAGTCCACAATGTATAAAAAACTCAACAAAAAAAATCCTAAATGTTTCAGATATGTTTGAACCAATGTTGAGGTTCTTTAAGAACTGAAATTCATTTTTTATGTGAAACAAAGGGGGAGATTCATATGGACTTAACTATAAAAAGTACTGAATATATTTTTGCCACATCATGTATTTGTGCTAGAGGAATATTATTTTTAGATAGAATGTTTAAATTTCCAAATAAATTATATTAAAATTTACAACTCTAATCAGCTAACTAAGGCTAATTATGCAACTGGATTAAAACTCCGAGCTACCTGAGAATCACTTTGTACTTTCCTTTAATATGAAAGAGCTTCAATTAGGTAATTTTCTCAGTCTCTCAGGTGGGAAAATTTTAGGATTCTAATAGATCTCAAGTTTCACAAAATGTGGCTGGTCATGTCAATCTCCCCTGCCACCATCCCTCTATCCCAAACACACACAATAGAAAATGGATTACTCTACATTTACTCTAGTTTCATTCAAAGGTAAGAGAGACAAGAGAAAAGAGATAGGTATATCATGTTTTAAAAAAAAAAGAAAGGATATTGATATCATGTCACCATTATGTTCACTAGAAGACACAACTAAAATATCAAGAGTCCCTGAAGGCTAAATGAAATGGCTAAAGATGTATTTATTGATTTCTAAATAAATCTTACTAAGACACTGAAATAATAACTTACCATCCTCATAATTGAAAGGGGTTTGGCTTTTACTAAAGCAGAGAAAGATCTCCAGAATATATGTTAATATTAAAACTATTGTATGTTGTGTTGTGGAACATACTTGAATTGAGGAGGAAGGAGAAAAATCATTCAGACATTTAACCTGAACCAAATCTATTATTTATCTTTTCTCTTACTGTATTTATTTATTCATTCATTCATTCATTTATCTATTTAAAAAACATTGAAAATTGTAATTACTTACTTTGAAATCCAGTATAAAGTCATAACCATAATCCATCAAGTTGAGTTGACATACAATGCATTTATGCATTCTAAACTTTCTAAAAATAGATGCAAGGTAGGAATATAAAAGCTTGTTTACATAGGAAAATCACCACCAACTCTTTGCAGAATTAGACTTTTTCCCCCTCAAATAAGAGAAATATGTGCAATGACATTTTTTTTCTTTTTGGTTGACAATTGTTTCCCTTTTCTGTAGATCCTAATGGTGAAATAATGGACCTTGCCAACCATTATGAGCTTCAACCCAGCTGGGGACCCATAACTTTTATTGTGGTCCATTATCTGGCCATTAGAGGCCACAAGTGTTCTCAGCACAATTGTGTAACATTTTGCTGAGGAAAAGGTGTGGAAAGTGTGGAGGCAGCAGATTTTCTAGTATCTAAAGCCATGGAAGCTCCAAAACCTTCTATATTGTGACCATTCATTTTCCTTATGTTGAAAATTTTATAGTGCATTCTTCTTGGATAAAGTTTCCTTTATCAACCCTGCCAGGAAACCAAATATTCCACCCAGCATTGACATGAAACATCCTTGTTTTGTTTTTATTCTAGGAGCAGCCCTGGTGTTAGCAGGGTTTGTTATACCTATTTAGATTAGAAAACAATATGCTCTGGTTGTAGAAAATATTTACTCCACCAGTCTTATTATATGTGAAGAAGATAGAAAAACGGTCCTCAAGAACATGACAGAATACAAGTGGTCTGCCCTAAGATAAGGAAAACTCAAATAACTTCTTATCTGTGTAAGTTTCCTTACTGAAGGAGAATAACTACATCATTTTAGCTGGCATTCCCTTTGTTAGCTATTGGCACACTCTTTGGTACACCCACCAATCAGCAACATCACAATTACTTTCTATTTGTATGACCCCTTTGATCATTGTCATACACTTTAACTTTAAAAGAAGCACAGTTCAAAATGTGGTACGTGTTCGATGCCAAGTGTGGCCCATCTTTCACCCAGAGGGTAGAGAGGGCAGACGCTGAATTTCTTGAGCAGAACATGGAGTGTATGGAGTGCAGAATAGTCTAGTGCTTCATAAGTAATTTTTAAAATGCTCCCACTTCTCTCATCATCCACCTCCCAACCCTCTAATAATTTTGAAAAGCTTTATGGCTGGTTATCCCCAACTTAATCCTTACATTAAACCCTCCATCTTCCATTAGCAGCAGCATAGGCGGGAAATCTCTAGGTTAAGCCCATGCCCTGTAACACCCTGACCTGAGGGCAAAAAGACTATTACTGAGACTGCTCTAATGGTTTTCTCCTGCTGTCTGTGAGTCTAAAAGTCTGGAACCTTAATTAGGAAAGGGACAACAGATCACTTCCTAGTATTCCCCAAAGAGGGTAAGATGTGTGTTTACTGCCAAACGCCATCTATACCACAATGGCTATTCAACAGTATTTAATCAACAATGTTTCTTAAGCACCTGCTATGTGCCAGACCCTGTTCTATATGTCAGGGATGCAGTTTTAAATAAGTTGAGTAAAAATTCCTGCTCTTAAGGTTTTTTCTTCTGGTGAAGAAAAGCAAAAAAGAAATATAAATAATCAGGTAAGAAAATATCAGATGACTGCTATGAAGAAAATGAAAATACTCTATTAGCAGATGATCACTTTATATAGGTGGTTAGGAGATTCTGACATTTATTCTAAGAGGCCAATTGCCATGAAAGACCTAGGGGTGAACAATCCAAGAGGAAGTTGGAGCGAAGGTTCCAGGACTTCATGAGTTTAGCATCCTGGAGGAATGGAGAGAAGAGCAGTGTGGCTGGAAAGGAGAGACCAGACACAGAGACTGAGGAGGAGCCATAAGGGAAGTGGGGTGAAAACCAAGTGAGGCGGAGCCAGATGAGATTAGCAAGGAGGGCGGGAGCCAAAAATGCTTTTGATTTTATGACAACTAAGTGTAACCAAAAGCCTTAAAAGTTGTGGAGCAGGATTGAGTTTCTTTATGATTATTTTCTAAAAAGGATATTCTGACCACCTTGTGGAGGATTACTTATGTGGAGGAGGGTGAAGTTACAAACAAACATAAGGAGCCATATTGTTTTATATCCCACATATGAGTGGAATCATATGGTTCTTAACTTTTTCTGTCTGGCCCATTTTGCTTAGCATGATATTCTCAAGATCCATCCAAGTTGTTGCAAATGGCAGTACAGTGGGGCCTTGACTTACAAGTGTCCCGACAAACGAGTTTTTTGAGATATCAGCTGTCTCTCCGCCGATTTTTTGCATTGAGTTGATAGAGTAATTTGAGTTAATGAGCTCCTTAATGAGCTCAGTCTCAGAATGAATTAAACTCGTAAGTCAAGGCCCCACTGTATTTTTTTTCTTTTCTTATGGCTGAGTAGTATTCCATTGTATAATAAAAAAGAGCCATTTAGGAGAACATTGTGATAATCCAGGCACTACTACACTTATCCTGGCTTGAACTAGAGTAGGAGTGATGAAGATAGAAAGAGATTAGGATATACTTTAGCTGTAGAATTGAAAGGACTTGCTAGAGTTTTTGAAGTAGATATGATAAGAGAAACAAGAAGTAAATTATAATTTGCCTTTAGTAACTTGCTAAATAGTTCACTGAGAGGAGGCAAAGAAAAGCTTGGGGGTGTGAATCATGTCCTCTTTGGAGCCATGTTGAATTTGAGTTGCCCCTTAGTAGTAGACACCCTCATGAAGATGTCAAGTAATAATTAGGATATATGATGCTGGCGTTCAGGAGAGATAATAGGGCTGAAAACATAGATTTGGGCTTTACAACTCTTGAAGAAAAGAGATCCTAGAGCCAAATCTTGGATCATTCCAATTTGGGGGATCAAGTAGAGTAGAAGGAACCAGAAAAGAGGACTGGGAAGCAACTTATGAAGCAGGAAGAACATGAAGGGTGTGTGGCATCATAGTAGAAAGCAAATAGTAGGTCTCCACATGTGTTTCAAGCATAGACGTATGAAACTAAAGAAGAGGATCATTTGCCTCACTGACCTACCCACAGAATGCCATGCTTTTATATATTATTTCTAGATGAACTAGTAAGCAAACTGACAAAATGATTCACTTTAAGGATCAAACACCTGGCCTAGGTCCTTTTTCTTCTTCAGTAAATGTTGGGAAAAAAAGGGTTTTTGAATAAGAGCATCCACAAATAGCATGTTTCCTCATAAGAAGCTATTGAAGTTTGGGGATGAAGGCACATTTGTTGCATCTGTCAGCACTTTCATTATTCTAGTCCAGCTCTCTTCACACCCACACACAGTAGCAGTCATGTTTACAAATCTTTTATGCAAATGAAAGTGCTGACTAATAAAACATCAACATTAATACAGCCATTACATTGGTAAGAGCATTATTAAGAAAAGAAATTCCTTGATACCTTGGGTTCTGTGCAATTCTTGTCTGTGTTATTTATGCATAATTATTCCAGCTTAGTGCTAAAGATGCTTTCTAGAAAATATCCCTGCCTTTCTTCAGGAGGGTACACTGGAACATCAGGTTCTCTCATATGTTAATGTCATAACTAGTGCACTGGATTATTCATGGCCTCTAGAGTGACTTTTCTAAAACACATACCCAATCATGTTCTCGCGATTAAAGCTCTTTGCTGTCTTTTCATTGCCTATGGGACCAAGTCCCAACCCTCCTATGTGTGATATAAAATCTTTCCTGACTTGCCTCTGGCTCCTTTTACAGTCTCTTCCATGAACAGACAACCTAATATCCTATGTTCTAGTTGTGAATATGCTATGTTGCCATTTGTAATCACTCAAAGATGCAGCTGCTTCATTCTATTTTCTACTATAACCCCTTTTCTCCTTCTGCTTGGAATGCTTTTCCAATTTCCTCAGCACTCCCACCCCAGATGGTCCCCAGTCTTATACTTTTTTGCTCTGTAATCTACTACTCATACCATATTTATCTCTTCTCATAACCTTGGACAGTTTCTGGCCCATAATATGCATTTTAGTATATGTATAACATTGAAATAAACTGGGACATTGAAATTGTTTAACCTCTTTTCTCCTGAAATGAATCAACCCCTCCATTTCTCCCCACTGCACCCCATACATAAGCTGTCAGAGTATCACATTGCTGTCTTCTCTATCAGTGTATAAGTTCCTTTAAGAATTTTGTTTAATGCCAGTACCTGCTGTGCCTAAAACAGTACCTGAAATAATTGTATCATGGAAGACACAAAATAAGGCAATGATTACACAAGGCTATAATTTGGCTCACCATTGGAATCAGTGATTAGACATTGTGAAGGAGATTTTTCAACTACACTAACAAACACATGACTTAAAATATTTCATCAAGGGCTACTTTTGTGATATTATATTTTCTATTTGGCAATACAGTAAAAACAAGAGGCTATAACAACACTAAATTTATTAATTAAGTTATTGATCAAAAACTGAATTGATCACTTTTGGGTACATAAGATGTGATCTCTGAATCCAAAGAGATTAGAGCTTAAAGTATGGGATGTGTACATTAATCATCTCTAGACAGGGATCATGTTACAAATACTCTTTAGGGGCTAGAAAAGCTCAAAGAAGTAAATGAAAGTTTCTTACTCTAAATGAACATTGAAAGACTCAAAACAAAGGTAGCCTCTGAGCTTGACTTGGAAAGAATAATTAGAGTTTTAAAGACAATAACAAAATGTGAAAAGCCTTTCAGGAGGAAAAAAAACACACAGCATTAGCAATGACATAGGGGAAGAAAATTAGAACTTGAAAAGAACATGGTCATCAATAGCATTGAGGTAGTTCTAAACCAGGGGTGAGTATAAATCACTTACATATAAATGCATACCCAAGCTTCTTGCATGAAGATTTTAGATCAGTAAGTCTGGATAGTGCCAATGATATATCCCTTGGCAGAGGGCATGAAAGGCGAATGCAGTACAGTAGGAGTCAACTCTTCAATATTTGGGATTTCAAATTCAGAGTCCTCATTACTCCAGAAGCTTAAAATCTGGTTAGAGAAATTGGACACTACAAGACAAACATCACCACACTTTAGGTTAAGTACCAAATGAGATATATAGCCTAGGAATGCTGCAGAAATTTGGAGGAGAGCTGATTTAGTTAGGGCAGACTTCATGAGGTCATCACTGAGCCCTGAAATGGTAAGTCTGGAGTGGCAGATGTTTGGCCATGACTGAGGCACAACTCCTTCCCAGGCCATTCTATACATAGTTAAAGGCAGTTTTCCTCACTGAACCCAGATTGTGCTGCAGACTCCTCAACACAGGACTAACCAACAACAATTGGTCAGAGTTGGCCTACAATGTAAAATTCTTTGCCATTCATAATACAAAAAAAAACAGAAAGGAAAGTAAAATGTATTTCAGGCAGAAGCAAGAAATGTAAGCCATAGTGGAGACAATAAAGTTCAAAGAATATTTTCAGGCTAAAAAGGAGAAATCACATAGGAGAGAAATAGAAATTTAGACTGGTAGGTACAGGTCAGATTCTTAAGGGTCATAACAATGCCTCAAACACTTTTATGCTGACTTCTGATTGCTAGCATGTTATTATCCAACTCCATATGTGTATAATGTTCTATATGCATACTCATCTCTATTATTTATTTTCAAGACTATAATAGAAGCTGTGTGTAAAGAAAAATGTACTGTCTTCTTTAGCCTTCAGCCTCTTCTTTCTGCATTATTTCTCTTCCTACTATGATGTCACTCCCCCAAGCAGTGTCTCTAGACATCTTCCCTCTCCCTGAAGTGCCTCCGACACCCCATCAAAATCTTCTTGGTCAAAGGTAAGGGTAAACTCAGACTAGAATGTAAATGACTAATATGATTTGGAGCATTAATATTCTCTAATTTAAAGTCACTGGCCCTTTTTAGTAGGGAGCCAGAGGCATTAACATAAGCAGATTTCTGAACTATGGCACCATAGTATTTTACTAGTAAACTGATAAGTTTTGCTGGGGGGTGAGGGGAGAGCTGTCCTACACATTGTACAATGTTTAGCAGAATCCTTGACCCTCTACCTATTGTAGCACTCCCAGGCATGGCAATCTAAATTGTCTCCAGGCCCTGGCATGTGTTTCTCAATGGTTAGAGAGTCAGCCCTTCAGCAGAAGGGTCCCAGGTTCGATTCCCTGTCAAGGGCATGTAACTAGGTTGTAGGTTCGATCCCCAGCCCCCAGTTGGGTCAGGAACCTCCTTGAGGTGACCAATCTCTCTCTCTCTCTCTCTCTCTCTCTCTCTCTCTCCCTCCCTCCCTCCCTCCCTCTCTCTGTGTCTCTCTCTTCTCACTCTCTCTCTCTCTTTCTCTTTCTCCTTCTTCCCCTCCCTCCCTCTTTCCCTCCTTTCCACTCTTTCTAGGAATAATTTTTTTAAATATATTTTTATTGACTTCAGAGTGAGGAAGGGAAAGGGAGAAAGAGAAATATCAATTAGCTGCATCCTACACATCTCCTACTAGGGATGGAGCCTGCAACCCGGGCTTGTGTCCTGACCGGGAATTGAACCAGGACCTCCTGGTTCATAGGGCAACGCTCAACCACTGAGCCACACAGACTGGCTGGACTACCTTTTATTCTCTCTAAAAATCCATGGAAAAAAGTATCCTCAGGTGAGAATTAACAAAACAAACAAAATTATCTCCAGACATTGCCAGACACCACCCGGGGGACAAAATCACCTCCACTGAGCTAAACAAATAGATCTCATAATGTGAAATGTCTTATATTTGGACACTCCTGGAATCTCTTTACTAGGCAACTAATGAAGCTGACCCAGACTATACAGAACAGCAAGTCTTATTGGCTGTCAAACTTGCAATAGCCAAGAAAGCACTAAAAACACAGTTGTTTCCTTTTGAGAGGGTTTCTTGGTATCAATTGAAATGAAAACACACCTAAATTGACATTTGTACTGACATTCCATGTATTATCATTGGGTTAACATCTGGGAAGAAAAGTTTTGCAAAACATGGTGATAAAAGATGCTTTGTGTAAATAAAGACAAATAGAGAGTTTCAGGCAAAACATGAGGATCTTCTCAGTATCTCCCATGAACCATAAGTGGTCTGCTCTGGCCTAATATCAAATGTATTTCAACATGTGTTTGGGAGGTATTGCCTATGCTTTTGAATGTCAGACAATATTCTGGCTGCTTTTCAAGAAGTGCTAACATATATATATATTAGAGGCCTGGTGCATGAAAATTCATGCACTGGAGGGGGGAGGCCCTCAGCCTGGCCTGTCCCCTCTCACAGTCCGGTAGCCCTCAGGGATGGGAGGCGACCTGGCAATCAGGGCAAAGCAATGCCCCATCACACCTCTGCCACTGCCACTGCCGACAGCGCAAGCCTCGGCTGGCCCTGGTTACCTGAGCCTCGGGTGGCCTGGGCAGCTGGGAACCGCCATCTGACGCTTGCCTGTGCCTCAGGCCGGCACTGGGCGGCT
>NW_005353753.1:336860-337996 GCF_000412655.1 Myotis brandtii
CTGGCAGGGCTGAGGGGACTGGGCACTGCCATCTTGTGGCTGTGGGCATCGCCATCTTTGAGGGCATGGCAGTCAATTAGCATATTCCCTCCTTATTGGCTGTGAGCGCCACCATCTTTGAGGGCAGGGCAATCAATTAGCATATTCCCTCCTTATTGGTTGAGGCGCCGCCATCTTTGCAATGGTGTGAGGGTCAATTAGCATATTTCCTCTTTATTAGAATACATAGATAGATCTATATATATATATATATAGCTTTTTTCTTTACTTCCTACCATTCTCTCTTTATATTTTATCACATATTACCAGTGATTAATTAGCAGAATAAGACATATATCAGAAGGAAATAATTTTACTTGTGGTACTAGAATTTCATACTGGTGAATACCATTTTTTTTACAACAAAAATCTCTAAGAAGTAACAACTCCAAAATGTCTAAAATAGTTTTAGCCTTGCCCTGGCCAGGTAGCTCATTGGTTGGAGCGTCATACTTACACCAAAAGGCTGTGGGTTCCATCTCTGGTCAGGGCATGTGCAGAAGGCAACTGATCAATGTTTCTCTCACCTCTCTCTCTCTCTCTCTCTCTCTCTCTCCCTCAAAATCACTAAAAACATACCTAAGGGTGAGGATGAAAATCTAATCTAATAAAAAAGGAGAGGCTGGGAGCTTCCTTTGCCAGGGGGCTTGGCCAACCTGAAAACGGCCCTCAGCCCCTCACCCAGACTGGCTAGGCACCCCAGTGGGGACCCCCACCCTGAAGGGGGTGTGACCAGCCTGCAAACACCCATCAGCCCCTAACTCAGGCTGGCCAGGCACCCCAGCAGGACCCCCACCCTGATCCAGGACACCCTTCAGGGCAAACCAGCCGGCCCCCACCCATGCACCAGGCCTCTATCCTATATAATAAAAGGGTAATATGCAAACTGACCCTAACAGCAGAACAACTGGGAATGACTGGTCACTATGACACACACTGACCACCAGGGGGCAGACGCTCAATGCAGGAGCTGCCCTCTGGTGGTCAGGGTGCTCTCACATGGGAGGAGCTCTGCTCAGCCACAAGCCAGGCTGCCAGCTGCCAGCACAGCGGTGGTGGCAGAAGCCTCTCCCGCCTCCTCAGCAGCGCTAAGGATG
>NW_005353753.1:338163-367384 GCF_000412655.1 Myotis brandtii
GCCCCCCCCCCCCAGTGCACAAATTTTTGTCCACCGGGCCTCTAGTAAATAAATAAAATAATTTTACCCTCTTAACCATGCATATCAATATCTTCAAGCTACCTCATATTCTCTGATGTATTATAATAGGGCTTTCTAATCATGTTCAAACCTGTAAGAAGGAAGTATAGTAGATTTCAACTCTTAAGCTAAGGATTTGGCAGCCATTTCTCCCCCAGAAGCTAAAAATCTAGTTAAAGAGATTGGATACTACAAGAAAAACATTACCACACTTTGGGGTAAATTTCAAGTGAAAGATCTAGACCATGTATGCTAGGTAGTCCTCAGAATGGGCTAAGTATTATAAATTAAAATATCATGGGTTAAGCTTTTTAGTATGTGATCAGTATTATGAATTAAAGAAAAACCTGACTAGTGTCCAAACTTCATCAAGAGTCAGTAGTCCATGGTAGATGAAAGCATCAACTCTAGGGCCAGAGAGCATGGGTTCATATCCCCATTCCACCTTATTGAGCTGTGTGAGTTGAGACATATTACTTAAGCTCTCTGTGCCTCCATTTTTCTTATCAGCACAGTGATTATAAAGATAGAATCTTCCTCCAATGGTTGATGTGAGGATACATAAAGATTAAATGAGTTGATACATGCAAAGTGCTTAGAGCATTGACTGGCACATAGTAAGTACTGCATGTGTTTGCTACTATTTATTCCTCATTAAAAAGAAAACAGTGCAATATGCCTGAGAGGTGATCTAGTAGAACAGTAAAGAATGCTCACCTTGGAATCTGATCTGGGTCAAAACACGGCTCTACTTACTAACTATGAGATTTGGGGCAAGTCCTATGACCTTTCTGAGCCTCAGTTTCTTCATCTGTACAACGGGAATAGTAACTGTACCTACTTCTTAGAGTTATTTGAGAAGTAAAAATAATAATGCACACTAAATGAATGGCAACTTAGCTGTCCCAGTACTTCATAAATGTTACTACTTTATGTTTATATGTGTATTAGAAACAGAAGAGGAAAAAAGAGTAGAAAGACTTTGTCTTCCACAGTCACCTCAACAAGTACATTTTTAGGGCTTCCTCTGCGCCAGGCAGTTGGGGATACAAAAGTGAACAAGACGTGGTTTACTGTCCTAAGGGAGTCTAAGCTCCGGTAAGAGTCTCCAAAGTGCCATTGAAGTTCTTTAAACTTTGAGAGAGAGAGAGGAGTTTTCACAAGTGTATGCTGTTAACTTATAGAGAACTTTATCGATAATATCTAATCTGTTTATTGTTCTCCTATGAGCTTCTGGGACTTCTATTCACTCATCTGTTCACTTATTCCTGTGACTAATATTTATTATATACCTATTTGGACCAGTGATGGTGCTGAATTCGGGCATACAACAGTGACTAGGACAAACACAGGTGTGAAACACAGGGAAATTAAGACTCAGGAGAGCCCTTGATGGTTTGGCTCCGTGGATAGAGCATCGGCCTGTGGACTGAAGGGTCCCAGGTTTGATTCCAGTTAAGGGCACATGCCTGGACTGCGAGCTCGATCCTCAGTAGGGGGTGTGCTGGAGGCAGCCAATCAATGATTCTCTCTCATCATTGATGTTTCTATCTCTCTCTCCTCTCCCTTCCTCTCTGAAATCAAGAAAAGTATATTTTTTAAAAAAGACTCAGGAGAGTACATGACTGAATGAATGCATACATGCATACTAAGAGACTAATGGAAGAGAAGGGGAACATCGCAGAAGGAATATGAGTTTGATTCATTACCAATTAATAGTAATGTACTAAGTGAAGCAAGAATGCAGAAAACACTTTCTATTCTCAATAACTTTTTTAAAATAACTTTAGAGAAAATACAGTAGTTGCTGAAATAGGTCATTGAAGTACGGCAATTCTGAAGCAAGGCTACTTACACAGCATTCAGTCATGCAAATGTATCATTGGGGAGTCAGGGTGGCTTAATTCTAGTTATGTGATAAAAAACCAGACCAGGAATGAGGATGTCTGACTTCTAATCCTGACGACTGTACGTTATCTGTGTGACCGTGGACAAGCCCTGGCCTCTGTATATCTCTATCTTTGTTTCTACATTCTGTGATAAAAAACCAGACCAGGAATGAGGATGTCTGAGTTCTAATCCTGACGACCGTACGTTATCTGTGTGACCGTGGACAAGCCCCTGGCCTCTGTATATCTCTATCTTTGTTTCTACATTCTTCACATGAGGATGATACTTGGACTTCCTACTTCACGGGACTGTGGTAAAAAGGCAGACGATGCATAGAACCGTCTTAAAAACTGTCTTAAAAATGAAAGGCACCAAGACTTTTTTTTTTTTAATTAAAGAGGTCAGAATAATAGATCCTACAAAAGAAAGCAAAGGTATTACTTTCTAGAGAAATACTTGGTAACATGTAATTAAAAGCCATGGACTGGTTGTTCATGGTCTTTCACTGGCGATTGCGCTGCGTGCTGCGTGGAGGGGCCAGCACGGTGGAGAGGGATGTTTTCCACGCCAGCTCAGGTCGCTCTGTGTTTTCTTTCATGTAGAAGGAGGCGGTGTAGCTTCCCAGTGCAGGGCTGGCGTGCGGCAGGATGAACAATCTTCTCGCCTCTTCTCTGTGAGTGATCTGGTTGAAAAACTAACAAGCGCCTGTCAGATCTGAAGCCTCGGCGTTTCTGACAGGCGGTCCACTGGACTTGCTTATCAAGAGCGCCTTTACAAAGAAACGGGCCTTCTCTCGCTCAGAAAGGAAACGGATCGCGTCAGCTTCGCCGGACCCTTGACTTAGAGGGCATGCTGTCTCCGATGAAGGTCTTTTGATCACGGGGCTCTTTTATTCAGATTTGACTTCACATTATGGCTAATCAATACCTCGCAACTGTCCAAGCCCCCAGTCAGGCGCACGTCTCTCCATCAAGCAGGGAGGCCTCCTAATTGAGGAAAAGTCCGAGACCTGGGTACCAAGCCCTGGGGCCATCGTCCGGCGCCCACTCCCTCTGCTCCTCGCCTTCTAGAGATGGTGGAAATAAAATTTAGAGACATGACAGGCACAGCCAGGGAGGATCAATGCCTGTCACTTGCCACCAGTGTTTACTGCTTCCCTAGGTCTTCAGAGGGTGTTTTTCTTTCATAGCTTAGGGGAACTTAACCTTTTAAAAATGGGAAGAGGGTTTCTTCATGAATTTTAAATTATTTTTATCTCCTATGTCTAGCATTGTTGATTAGGTTAAAATGATTATTTGCTTTCTCCCCCCAAATACCAAATTCTGTTGAGTCATGGCTGGGAGATATGTAAATCATAGTGCTGGTATTTGTGGCTACAGAATGAAGACGACGTATTAGTAATGACTTGTATAATAATGCAGTTAAGAAAATAGCATTCTTATGACCCCAGTGTTGAACTGGGAGTAGAGACAAATTTCTGTTCTAAAATGTATCACTGATATTAACCACGCTATTTACTTATCTAGAGTTGATTAAATGAGATAAAATATCTTAGTGAAAATTTTAAATATCTGGCCATTATTTCTAGTTATTTCTTCATATCCAAATATTGTGTCCATAAAATATCTGCAGAAGTATGGATTTTTTTTTCATTTTTTATCAACTGTTTCAAACAGTAAATTTTTCTATCATTAAACCAGAAGATAGAATACGATTTTGAAAGCACTGTGTGACATTTATATAAAAACTAGAGGCCCGATACACAAAATTCGTGCAAGGAGCTCGGCCCTCACAGCCCCGGCTTCATCTAGAAGGTCATCCAGATGGTTGTCCAGAAGGTCATCTGGATGGTCGTTCTGCTGTTCAGTCTAATTAGCATGTTAGCTCTTTATTATATAGGATTCCAGGATAATCAATAAAAGTCTATAATTTTACTGAATATATTTATGACAAGTAAACAAATTTTTTAAATGCTAGTTTTTGTCTTGGTTTATGATAGCCTTATAAATACATAAAGGTTTTTCTCTTTTGTCCCAAAGCTACTACTACTACCAAAACTAAAAAATTTAGTCATTCAGCCAATCAATATTTGGTGTAGTTTCAATTGACCTGGCTTACCTGTTTCCCATCCCCTCTGCCATATACTCATATACATATGAAATTAACTAAATTATTTGAGTATGGGTAAGTACAGGTCCCATTCTTTAATATTATTTTGAAAAAAAAACTTTTACTCACATCAAACAACTTGTTTTTTAAAAGACAGAATTTGGGACTAAACAAAATTAACCAAAATGTTTAAGGAATTAAATATCTATATTTTGGAGTTAGTGATTAAACAGAGTTATTCTTCCCCAAGATTATTAGCTATGAAATCTTTCTAAACCATACCACACATTCTTGCCTTAGTTACAACACTATGCTGAATGAAATCTATTTTTCTTTGATGAATCATGAAAGACTTCAAAGTCCTTTGGGCCTAGGGATCATTATTTTTAACATCAGTTCTCCCTGAACAAAAATGTGAGTATACATTTCTGGAAAATTTAGTAGTAAGAATATCAATCTCAGAATATCTCCCTTCTAGTCCACTTAATTCCTTTTCATTTCCTCCTAGGTTGAATGCAAAAAAAAAAAAAAAAAAAAAAAAAAAAGTCAGTTGAGTGAAGTTTCTGATTAACTAGGTACTTAGAAATCTAGACTTTTCCTATGTTATGCAACTACATTTTCACCAACATTTGTGTGAGCTGAACAGTTTTTATAAGTTAAAAAATATATAGAACCAAACTAACTTCAAAGAAACCTGAGTGTATGTTGAACAAAACACCTTCTGGGGAATAGAGTACTCACTGGCATAAGGTAGCTGACCTGCGTGCCCTCTTCCAATGATTCATAGAAGATATACATACTTAATAGAATCTCTTCTTGAAGTCTTGGAGTAGGTCATCTGCCTCCTCTGGGTTTAGCAAAGATCTGTGCATTCTAATACTCTCTTACAGAAACTTCTTCCTGTGCTTTAATTTTTGGAATTGTTGTATTGCTGAAAAGAGTTCAAGGCCTTTGATTATCAAGTGCTATCTCAATATCGTAGCACTTGCCTCCTTGCTGCAAGTATGATTTTGATATTTGGTTTTCTACTTAGCTCTAGAATTTAGAAGATCGCGTTGCGTTTGGACGTTCTTATTATACCTGTCTATCTTTTCAATAAGATTCCATTAATTACATTCCACTCTTTCCACTTTGATATGTCATTAAAATCTTATAAATGATCATGCAGTGACCTTGAAGGCTATGCATAATACATGAAAGTGAACCTGCAGTAAAATGTATTCTTTCACTCCTGACTGGCTACATCCCACACTCGTTTTCTTCTCTCAGTGACTCCAATTGGGAGAGCTTGCTAACTGAGCCAAGATATGCAGGGTGCACACATTTCCCAACCCCGGTACCGTTCTTAGTCATGACAGCTGCAATATGCTAATGGCTTCTGTTTGGGTGTGATGGCCCCGTTACTACTTAGGGCACTGTGCTAATTAACATAGGATGGCAACAACAGGTGCAAATGTCATTTTCCATCAGCATCATCAGGCACATGCAAAGAGAGCTAGCAGCCCAGAAGCGAGCCAAGAAAATATTAACTTGAGTCAGCAGCCTTGCAATCTCTGAAGAGATCTTTTTGAATGCCCAAGATTAAAGGATTCACACGCTACTGTTGCTTTTTTTTTTCCTGCTGCAAGAATGGTATTTCTGAATATATGGGAATGTCTTCCTAAGCTTTTAAAAATTATATTTCAACGAAGTGCACTTCTACAGCAGATCAAGTAAAACACACAAGGTCTGTCTTTATGAAGGTTTCCTTATTGAATAAAAGTTCTGCTGAGCCACATTTACTGCACTGAGCACCTTTGGAAATGGACATGGTTTTGCACAGAGTGAAATAATACCAGTTGGCATGCCGTGATTTTCCCAGAGGATTGATTGCATTTTATTCTATTTGTTTGTATGTTTATTTAGAGCTTGGTTCTTTTAGTCTTTTTTCATCTTAATGAAATTGAACAAAATAGAAACATAGAAATTCCTTTTAAAGTTTAAGGCACTGCATATGTTGAATTTATCAATGAAATATGATCTTTCTTTACCCACAAAAGGGGAAACTCATATACTAAGATCTTACATAAGTAATAATCACTCATTCTCTAAAACATAATGTATACCAAGTGACTTAGCTTACTTGTAATAAGGATTACTAATTTACTGTACAAATTATCCCCAAAGAGGTTTATTGGTTTAACTTTCTTTAACAATTTGAGTTCTATGAGACTTATATTTATTATACAATCCAAGAACATTGGAATGAAAAAAGGAAAAAAAAGGTGAGGAAATTCTGACAATACTATAAACACACCCTTTCGATTAAATTGGCTGCATTGGTCCATCATGCATTAGCTGCAAATCTTGGCCCCATCACTCTCTCAGCTGCAGTTTCTTCATCTATAAAATGGGGATGCTGGAAATCCCTCAGGTGCCGTGGGACTGTCATTAGGACTC
This sequence comes from Myotis brandtii, assembly GCF_000412655.1. Taxonomy (NCBI): domain Eukaryota; kingdom Metazoa; phylum Chordata; class Mammalia; order Chiroptera; family Vespertilionidae; genus Myotis; species Myotis brandtii. The sequence goes on from NW_005353753.1 coordinate 344,662, forward strand.
TGCATTGAATACAGAATGATTTGCATTTTGTTTGTAAACCTGCCATAGTGGTACTGTGTATCATGTAGTTATCTTCACATGTCAACGAAACGAACTTTGTGGCTACTCCAAGGCTGCACTGGATGTCAGGTTTACTTCATTATTTCCAATATCTAGCACAGGGCTGGAGCATAATAGGTTTCAAAAAATACACGGTGCATAGATTTGTAAATAACTATGTCTGTGTCTCAAACATTTTCATCTCAGAACTCAAAGACTTTTGTTTATATTGATATTTACAGTACTGGAAATTAAAACTGAGAAATTTAATAGAATTTTAATTAATTTAATAGAATACTAAGTAATTAAAACAAAAATAATAAACCCATTAAATGGTAACATAAACAACATTTTTAATTTAAAAACTATATTTTCCAAAGCAAAAAATATTGTAAAAAGAGTAGTATTACACATTTTTTTCCACCCTGGCCAGTATGGCTCTGTTAGTTGGAGTGTAATCTTATACACCAAAAGGTTGCGGGTTTGATCCACAGTTGGAGCACGTGCTGGAGGCAATGAATTGATGTTTCTCTCCCTCTCTCTCATTCTCTCTCTCTCCTTCCCTCCTTTTCTTTCTCTCTAAGATCAATTTAAAAATTTTTTATATATTTTTTTCCAATCTTTTTAACATCTGACTTATAGGAAGACAGCAAGATGATTTTTATGTCTGTTTCACAAACATATTGTTTTGGGACTTTAAATGTTTGGGGCCATTGAAAAGGTAAAATCTAGAAAACTTACTAGTGTTCTGGCAATTTGTATAAATGTGTCTTGAATATCTCAGATATATCTTGAAGAGTCTAGAGTCTAGAAGGATAAAAATCATGTGATGTAAATCATGAGCCATATCACAAAGCAGAGGGAGTCAAATCCCAATGCTTTTTCATAACTTTATTATTTAAAAAATCATCAATTAATATCTTCAGAAGGAGTATTGCATAGTTTTTAAGAATAGGGACTTTGACATTGAATGCAACTGGGTTAAAATTCTTTGTGACTTAGGTAAGTAGCTTAATCTCTCTCAGCTTTGTTTTTCTCTTTGAGACATGATATGATAATTTCTGCCTCATAGGGTTGCCATGAAAATTAAATAAGATACTGCAAGTGAAGTACTTAGCACAGTGCCTAGAATAGAGTAAACCTCAATGAATCTTTTTTTAAAATATATTTTATTGATTTTGTACAGAGAGGGAGAGGGATAGAGAGTTAGAAACATCTATGAGAGAGAAACATCGATCAGCCGCCTCCTGCACACCTCCTACTAGGGATGTGCCCGCAACCAAGGTACATGCCCTTTACCGGAATCAAACCTGGGACCTTTCAGTCTGTAGGCCGACACTCTATCCACTGAGCCAAACCGGTTAGGGCAACCTCAATGAATCTTAGTGACAAGCAGGGAGGAGGAAAAAGTAGGATCTCCCTATAAAATGTATTCATTCATTTATAACTATGAATATTTCAAACTGTGATCAAACCCTCTGGTCACAGGACCAATACCAGAGCCCAGATTATTTAAGCTTATGCACTCCATCCATGCTCTTAAACAGGAGAAACCATACAAATTTGGGATGAAAGATTCGGTTGCATGGTCAGAAGGATGTGTAATTAAATTCATTAAGTCAGGAGTCTTTTTGTAAATAGCCATGTGGAGATGATGCCTTAGACAAAGAAAGGAAGATGTAATTGTAGTAGTCACATGTCCTCTGTGGTCTCTCTGCAGTGTGGTCTCTCCCACACCTGCCCTACTTCCAAAAAAAGATTTAACTGACATAATAAGGGGCAATGATTCACTGTTACATGGTGGGTCAGGGCTCCAAAACTGAGTGCCCGGCCAGTGCACTTTCTTTTATGATTGAGCCTCGGAAATCACATAGGGTCATTCAAACCACAGTCTACCAGTTATAAGCAAATCACAATCTTGTCCAGATGGAGAGAGAGAGAGAGAGAGAGAGAGAGAGAGAGAGAGAATTTGATTTCGCTTTTGAAAGAGTATAGCAAGGTTTTAGAAGAGCATGGGGGACAGAAAGTTGCAGCTGTGCACTGAACGCTCCCAGCCCAGCCCTCTGACACCAGCCTCCACTGCAGCCCACGCCCCTGGGGAGACCACACCCACTGCACAGGCTACCTGTGGGCTGGGATATATGGAAAATGCAGTTTTTCCATGGATTCCAAAAACAGCTGACAAAAAATAATGAGGGGAAATCATCTAAACCATTATTCATCATGATTTTGACAATTCCAGTGGATCAGTTTGGTTTTTTTACTTTGCCATGAGTTTTTTGGCATCCTGAAGATATGTTAAAACACCCCTTCCCTCCTTTGTAAAATACTCTTTTTCACTCAAAAAACGTGGTAAGTTGAATGGGAATCAGAAGCAATGTAACAAGGAAGTAGGAATTTCTAAATAATGCTTCAGAATAGCTTAACTAAGAAAAAGATGCTATGAAAATACAAACAGAAAAGTGTATTTTAGGATTCTGTGTCTGTGTTGTGAAGGTGAGATTCAGATTTAGGTGTCTGTAAGCCGAGCAGCTTTAGGAGGGTCTAAGAGAGGAAGGGGCATCCAAGGTCACTTCGTTAGCCCTGGCTGGGCGATTTTCAGACCAGAGGAAACCACTAGCTTTCTCAAGGTATAGCTATGTGTGTAAGTATAGCTGTAACATCGATGCCTTAGCATACTGCACCAGGAAAATGGTGAATAGGTGCCCTAAAATATTAAAATATTACGTGTCCTCTGAGAGGAAGCGTGGCTTTGTATAATAATTTTTGTAATATTTTGCTTTTCTGAAATTAGTTGGCAATATAACCCTGAATGTTTAGCTGCCACTTTTGTTTTTCACAATTCTATAACCTTTAGAGTGATAGTTTAAAATGAAATTGAAAGATTTATACTACATTTCAGACTATAAGATATTACTAAATACAGAGTGGGGAAAATTAGACAGTTGGTCATATTGAAAATAACACAACAACAACAACAATAATAATAATACAAGAATGAACTGTTTTGCATACTCCCAGCTTCAAACCTACTTTTCCTCCCCCCTGTATTTTAGAGCCCAAAGTTAACTATACAATATCCTATTAAAATGTTCTTCAAAAGTGTTCTAAATTCCAAATCATTCATATATATAACCAAGGGATATTTAGCTAATGGAATTATAACTCCTGCGTAGGTTCATGAATTGTGCTTGCTAAGTGAAGCTTTCTCAGAAACCCATGGCTTTCAACTCCAAAACTCTAAACCCTAGCTAGACCCACTAATACCAAGCACATATTATTTTCATGCATTTCCATTTGCGTGTGCAAATACCCATATTTGCTCATGGAAATTGCACAGGCAAGCAGATGATAACTTAGAAAAAGGACAACCCCTGTCAGCATGCACCGACGCATGAGGAAACATGCTTTCAGTTCCCAAAGATTGTCCAATCTGTGGGCAGTTCATGAAGAAAATAATTAATGTTCTTGTATGCATGGCAGGTGGGTTGACACATAAAAAAGATGCACCAAAAGTTAGCATTTTTCACAGTAATTTTATTCTAGCTTTACTTATATAATCTGCTATCATTTTTCAAAAACTTGGGAAGAAACTAGGCTGAGTAGGAGAATTAACTATTCTACTTCCTCCTCTTTAATTTTCAGTGTCAGCTTTTATAGTTAGTGTTGCTCTGTTTCTGCCGTCTGTGAATACATGTATGTGAATAACTATCCTGTTTGCTCAGTTGAAATATATTTGGTAATGTGAAAAGCAGTTTCTCTCACTTTTACTACCTTAATTACCCTTGTTAATTCCAGGGCTTTTTTTACAATTCATCAAACTTCATAATTCATCCTCTTCCTTATCAAAATGGCAAGGTCTTTTCTCATTGTAGCACTCATTACTCTATCTTATTAAAGAGTATACTAAATAAAAATTGGTTTGGGGACTAAATACTGAGGCATGGCCATGCACTGTATGCTACTTTTGTAAGACTGAGTTTGTAGCAAGAACACTCAATTTGTAGTAATAACTTAACTATCACTGCTTTTCCCCTCCAATAGCTTACCAGTGGTCGGCAAACTGCGGCTCCCCAGCCACATGCGGCTCAACTATCACTGCTTTCCCCCTCCAATAGCTTACCAGTGGTCAGCAAACTGCGGCTTGTGAGCCACATGCGGCTCTTTGGCCCCTCGAGTGTGGCTCTTCCACAAAATACCACGTGTGGGCGCACACCTACAGTGCGATTGAAACTTCGTGGCCCATGCGCAGAAGTCGGTATTTTGTGGAAGAGCCACACTCAAGGGGCCAAAGAGCCGCATGTGGCTGGTGAGCCGCAGTTTGCCGAGCTGCAGTTTGCAGACCACTGGTAGACCTCTGCAAAGTGCCTCCCTCCACGTATTTCAGGTGTCTCTAATTGGCTCACAAATAAGTGTGGTTACCCACCATGTGTTACCTGCTGGCTTCCCAGATACACAATTTCACCTTTGCAGCATGCCACTGCCCTAACGGTGCAGACATCTGCATCTGCCAAGCACCATGCCTGCTGAACCACCACTCTCTTTGGACATGGCTGTCCCCAAATACAACACAGCCTCCCACAACTACTAGCACACCTAACACACCTGACCCCATGAGAATCCATTGTTGCCAGCTGTAGGCTTTTGAAGTGAATAAGAATGTCTCTGTCTCCTTGGGTATTACATTATGTCAGGTGTCTGCAGCTAAAATAATGTGCTGTGCCCGGAGCCTTAAATAGGGCTCAAGAAGACAATAGCTTCCCCAATAGGTCTTTCCATTTTAACTCACAGATCCTGCCACCTGAGGTATTGCCAGAGTCATCATTCCCCTCAGAAGTTGGAGGTATTGTTACCAAGTAAAGCATATCATGCACCCTCTGCACCTTGGATAAGTTATCCTCTAGAAAAATCCCCAGTCCCTCACAAAGAGGCTTTGTGGATCACCCCAACAATCCAACTGACAGGCCCACACATCTTTGGACCTCAGCAATGGACAAAACTTGGGCTAGAGCTAAGACCCCTGCCACATTTTGCATACATTTGCAGAGGTCCTTCTGTCTAAAGTGATTATTTAGGTCAGGGACAATATTAGCATCAAAATTGCTAGGGGGGTTTTATCACTTTAAAAGTTAATAAGAATCACTTTTTTAGCCAAAAGAAACAGAAAGAAAGAAGGAGATAGAAAGAGGGAAAGTCAGAGAAAGAGGAAGAAAAAACAAGGGGCTAGAATAGATGACAACACAACAAACCACTGGTAGAGCCAGTATTTATAGCATTAACCTCACATCACCCTCCATCATCACTCCGGGAGGAGAGTTACTGAACCAGACTCAGTTGCTTTAGAGAAAGGGACAAAAAGACGACCATCTAAATGTCACTCTCAGGTTGGAAAAGACGTTAGGTTACTCTGCTGTTAAAAGGTCATTTCACATGCTGAGTAATATTTTTAAAAATCTGATTAGATAAGGTGAAGGGGACATCACTTACTTAAAAGAAAGGGCATACAAGAGGGAGAAAGAAAGGGAAGGAGGGGGGAGGAAGGGAGAGAAGGAAGAAGAGAGGGATATTACTTTTTAATAAGCTATTTATCCAAATGAGTTTGTATAAATACATCCAAGAATACTAGAAAAAACGTGTCATAGTTTTGATGTATCATCAAAATACAGAAACTGTGCCATGAATCAGACAACCATTAGACTGGTAAAATTAGATAAAGGAGAATGGAAGCAAAAGATAACCTATAAAACTTATTTCTGAAACAAACCTAAGTTTCACTGTGTAAATTTAGTTTCTTTGTGGAAGTAGCCTACTTCCATCCAAAAAAAAAAATCAGTAATTCTAATGAGAACAATTATAAATCCTAAATTCCTAAAATGTTAATGAACCATTTCTAATTGATGACAAGTTCTCTTTATCTACCTTTTTAAAATTAAGATTTATTGGGGTGGGGACAGGTAGAAGAGGGTAAAGCAGGGGTAAATGATGATGGAAGGAGAGTTGACTTTGGGTGGGGAACATACAATATTATCTATTGATGATGTATTATAAAATTGTATGTCTGAAATCTATATAATTTCATTAACCAATGTCACCACAATAAATTCAATAAAAATATTTTTAAAAGAGTCAAAAGGGAGATGTGATGAATTCTTAAAATTTCTGAAAGATTTCTGCGAAAATTTCCCCACGGAGCCCTCACAGCAGAATTCCTACACATGTGTGGTGACCAGCTTGTAGCAAAGAGAAAGAAGTAAAACAAAGGTTCCTCTGTACCAGAGATGCTCCTGTATGATTCCTTGATCTCCATTCATCTTTTTCTTCTGCAAACAAAACCAGGAGTCTCCCTAAACTTGCTTCAGAAAGATGTCCCTTCAGTCCCTGCTTCAGCCATGCCCATTTCCTAATAACAATACACATAGTGCATTTTTTAGTGAATGGACACAAAGCTGGACACAGAAATGGGGACAGTACAGCGGGTGGTCATTGGCTAGAACCAGAGAGTGACAGGGTCAAGAAGACAACGTTCTTTTGATTGAAAGGATGATAAGTGTATTCTGTCAGAAAGTGATTGGATTAAAGTTAAATAAGGAAGTAATTAACGTGAATATACTAAATTCCACTGACTTATTCCCTTTGATAAATTTTATGTTATATAATTTTCACCTCAATAAATTATAATTTTTTAAAGTGTGAAAAAACAAAATTAAGATTTTTGAAAAGCAGGAAAGAAATTGAAAATTGCCTCTTTAAATGTTTTCTATGATATTCTTAATTTAAAGGATAATGTGATTTTATAATAACTGTCTATTTTAAAAACTAATATATGGGTACTAGTACATATCTGGATGGCAACCATTTTCAATTTCTACTAATGGAAACCATGGTTATTTTAGCCAAGCATAATTTGTCCTAACTTTGATGAAGTGTGCGTGTGTGTATGATTTGAATAACAGCTATATCTTATCTCTAATATTAAGACTTGGCCTAAAGCAAGAAACAAGTGACTAATAAAAATCCATGGGAAACTAGAAAGCCTATTTCATAAATGAGAATATTTTCTAACCAGACATCCTTTTCTTTTAGAAGTTGCTATTAGGACTCTATCATTCCCTAATTGTTTATCCATCAAATCTATTACATGATGGAATTGCATTATACATTTACAATAATTTTCCATCTTAACATATAGCACAACTGGACAATCATATAAATGTGGGTGTTTCACTTCTGATAAGAAAATATTAAAAAGCAAAACATGTTTAACATGCTGGATCATCTTCATACATGGAAAAGAAAAAACAGAGAATTACTATTTCCACATTGCTCACCATTTAAGACTCAGTGTGGGCTCCATTTTTCAGCTTTATTTTGCTCATTCTTTGTTAATTAAAAGTGTTAAAAATTAATCTGTTGTCAAATTCGTTTTGTAGTTAACAGGTTATTGCATAGCAGCTTAATATCTAACTACTGTGTGTGAGCTACCATGGCCTGTGTGCTACTAGTAAACATTTAAATATTTAACAAGGCAATTTGTTCATATACAATATAATCTTTTCACCTGAAGCATGTTCAGCATGGGTCAGAGGTTAATGAGAGTCTAGATGAACATCAATAATGAGGTTAATGTCAGCTAAGCTGTGGAATCTGAGGTCCCGGACCACATGCCCTTTTGTAGCTTATTTTTCCTACCTGTGTAGTGGGATTGCAGAGAATTATAATTTTAATTCATTATCAAATGTACTATATATCAAATTTATAACAAGGACCTGTACCACTTTTAGTTTTCCCTCTAAAAACCCACAAAAGAGTGAATTTCCTATAACAGGCCACTTTCCTTGCATTCACCAGAGATGACAATAGAATTTCTCCCTTAATATAGCACTGAGACACAGTAGATGTTGACATTGAATGGATAAATGAATGGAAATGTCCTGTTTCAGGGTCAAACCATTTCTTTCTGAAATCTAGTTCAAATTAATTAATCAAGACCCCTTCTTTTCCTTTCTCCTGAGTTATTTTGTGGAACATGAGTCATGTTAGTATTTACTCTGAAAATAAAATGCTGTGATTATCTTTATTATTTTTCTGGACATCTTTCTAACACAATTTTTTCTCCTTGCTGTAATTTTTCCCACAGCCCCCTTTACAGGCCCCTTGGTTTGTCTGTCAATTCTTTCAGTATTATCCTTTACCAATCACTGTCTTATTTCTTCTCATGTGTTAAAAGAAATCCTTGTTCAAAAAGAACACATTCTTCATTTCCATTTATCCCCACAGTTTCATGTGTGTAACAATTTCATGTTTGAAATATAAGTTAATATAGATTTTCTTGGAAAAGGAAAATATTAAAATATGATTAAAGCATTGTATTTTATTAATCAGCACTCTCTAATCTTTTTTACTAAAATTACATGAAAAGTTATTTAATTTTAAAATAATATATTTAATCCACTTTATAAATAAGTTGCCCTAATCAAACTAGTTAACTTTTAATTTCTTTTTTATTTTTAATATTTTATCACTTGAGCTAGATTGTCTCTCTTTCATAGTGAATAGAAAAATGTCACACAGACACACACCCCTTCCCCCGCCCCGCCCCTGCCCCGAAATCATTCACCAGCAATCATTACAAACACTGACTAGTAAGTGTACCTTTGCTGCCCACAATGTTGCTTGACTTAAAGTTACCCAAAACTTCACTTAATCAGCGTAATATTTAGAGTCAAAGGTGTCACACTTAATTTGCTTGTCACATAATAAGAATCATTCCCAACACATCTGTTGTAGCATTATTTATGCTAAATTATTTTTAAGAGTAAAAAAAAAGGGATTATTGTATATTCTCAGTTTTCTACAATAAGGCATTTAAATGTACAATTGATTAATGAAAGTAAAAGGAGGCAGTGTGGTATAATAACACCATCCATTCACAAGACTGTGTCAGTAAATGTATCTGCACAGTTTGGATCTGGGATCACCAAGCAGCCTTTGGATGACAAGGTCAGAATCTTGAGGAAAAGAGATTAAAGGTAGACAAGGTGTGACTGAGCATTCCTAAAGGACATGGGCACAGACCACGGCGGGCACAGCGCTCCTGTGGTTCTGGGCCACGGGAGCATGTGGTCTGCCCACCGACAGCCATAGTAGGAAGAAGACAGAATTGGGCACATTTGTCACCAAGAAGGAGAGCCCTATAAGGTGTTTTTTGTGTTTTTCTGTTTTGGTTTGGTTTTTTAAATTGAGTTACATTCAACATGCAATATTGTGTAAGTTGCAGCGGTTCTCAACCTGTGGGTCGCGACCCCTTTGGAGGTCGAACGACCCTTTCACAGGGGTCACCTAAGACCATCCTGCATATCAGATATTTACATTATGATTCATAATAGTAGCAACATTACAGTTATGAAGTAGCAACGAAAATAATTTTATGGTTGGATCACAACATGAGCAACTGTATTTAAAGGGCTAGAACGTTGAGAACCACTGGTTTAAGGTATACAACATATTGATTTGATACACTTAGATTGCAATATGATTGTCATAGTAACTTTAGCTAACAATTCTATTGAGTCACATAATTATCATTTTTTCTGGTGTTGGGAACACTTAAAATCTAGTCACTTAGCATGATTAAGTTTATGATACAGTGTTGTTGGAGGGTTTTGAAAGTACCCGATGAGTTTGCCTTGGCTAGCCTCAAATATCACCCAGCCTGAGCAACATGGAAAGAATCCAGGCCTAGTTTTCTTTATCCTTACATGAACGTTCAGCTGACCTGTGAGTTGCTTTACCTGAGATTAGATCTGTTATTGAAGTTGTTCTATAACCACTACACAGATGGCATTTTTATTTGCAAATAGTATGATTGTGTATATAGAAAAATTCAAAAAATCTATAAAACTTATATTTAAATATGAGGTTAGACAATTCAAAAACTAATTATAATTGTTGAAACTGGGTATTGCACAATTCTATTTTTTGTATGTTTGAAAATTTCCATAATAAAATTTTGGGGGAAAATGAGAAGTAAAGTTCCTGGATAAAGGTCAATATACAATAATCAATTGAATTTATATACACTAGAGACATAATAAATAAATTTTTAAAAATATTTAAATACAAAAATGTCAAATACCTAGAAATAAATGTAAGAGAATACAAAATCTCCAAGCAGAAAGCTATAAAATACTATTAAGAGAAATTTTAAAAATCTAGATGCCTGAGGGTCATCTTTAATAATGGGTTGAAGAGTCAATATTATAAAGATGTCAGTTCTCCCCAAAGTGGTCTATAGATACAATGTGATGTCAATCTTCCAATAGTTGTGTGTGTGTGTGTGTGTGTGTGTGTGTGTGTGTGTAATTTGACAAGCTGATTCTAAAAGCATTATTCAATTTATATTTGGAAATGCAAAAGACAAGAATAACCAAGATAAACTAAACTTGAACAGAAAAGATGAAAGAATTTGCTCTATGGGACACCCATGATTATTATAAAGCTACTAGAGGCCCAGCGCATGATATCATGGGGCCCTGCCCACCCATGCTGCGCCCGCCACACTCGCAGCCCCGCCCATCTGTGCGTGCCCCGCCCACCTAGCCACCCCTCCACTGCGCTCATGCCCCACCCTCCTACCCACCACATTCGCAGCCATGTTAGCAGCCACGCCCATCTCGCTGTGCCCACCTCACCACGCCCACCCGTCCACCGGCCACCAGCCTTGCTGCAATTGGAGTCTGTGGGCCGCGGGGGAGGACCCGAAAGGTGCTCCATCACCTCATGGTGACCAGCTATTTGGTCATTTTGGTCATGACGCCTCTTATTATTATGATAACAATTAAGATGGTGTGGTAATGGTACAGTAATAGACAGATAGACCAATGAAAGAAAATAAAGAGCATAGAAACAGCCCCCCCCCAGTATATGCAGATATTGATTTTAATAAAGGTGCCCCTGCAGAGCAATAGAAAAAGAATAGTCTTTCAGTAAATGATACTGGTATAACTTCATATCTGCAGAGAGAAAAATCATCTCTACATTATACCACAGACAAAATCTATTCAAAGTGATTTGTACATACTTATGTAAATAGATATAATAATAGAAAATAGTATAGTATAATATTTTTATGACCTTGGGGAAGGAAAAGGGTTAATTATTAAAATAGACAAATATGCTCTACAGGAAGCAGTGTCCTTTAGATCTTCATTTCCCCATTTCCTTTCGCATTATTTTTTAAACACAGTCCTTCAAGTAAAGAATTTTCTCTCCAGAACCCTCAATATGTTCATCTTCTTTTCCTCTTCCTGAAGACCTCAATTACCAGTACTTTAGGAATGCATATTGTTTGTCTCTGCTCCTGTGCTCAGATTATAGGGCAGTGATGGCGAACCTTTTGAGCTTGGCGTGTCAGCATTTTGAAAAACCCTAACTTAACTCTGGTGCCGTGTCACATATAGAATTTTTTTTATATTTGCAACCATAGTAAAACAAAGACTTATATTTTTGATATTTATTTTATATATTTAAATGCCATTTAACAAAGAAAAATCAACCAAAAAATGAGTTCACGTGTCACCTCTGACACGCGTGTCATAGGGTCACCATCACTGCTATAGGGTAATGCTGAAATACATTCATTCATACATTCATACATACATCATACATACATACACAAAAAAGAAATTAGCTACTTGAGCCACCTAAGTTACACACAGCAGGGTCTTCAATCTGAATATCCACTTTACTTATACCCAATCATCTCCACTTTACATTCCTCATGTTACTTATTCCAACCTCTGTTTTCTCCTCAAGTCCTTTATTTTTAGTCTCTTTATTGCCAGCCAAGTTACTCTCACTTCTTAGGGGAGAAAAAAATAGCATGGATTAGCTCAACTTATCTGTTTCTGTGAGGCCAAAATCAAAATGAATACAATTAAAATTGTATCTGTCTGTTACTAAAGTAGTTGAAACTGTTTAATTCCTTAGTAGAAAAGTATAAAGTCATATATGCTCTATCCAGTGGTCGGCAAACTCATTAGTCAACAGAGCCAAATATCAACAGTACAACGATTGAAATTTCTTTTGAGAGCCAAATTTTTTAAACTTAAACTATATAGGTAGGTACATTGTTATTAACTTAATTAGGGTACTCCTAAGGCTTAGGAAGAGCCACACTCAAGGGGCCAAAGAGCCGCATGTGGCTCGCGAGCCGCAGTTTGCCGACCACGGCTCTATACCATCATCATCATCACATAAAAATAACTATAGCAAAATTATTGTACTTTTATCTAAAAACAAAATGCTGCCACAAATATTCTCACTCTTGGTAGTTCAGATTTATTATCTCCAATCATCATACAGGGAGTGATTTGCCAAAAATCACAGTTATTTATGTGCAAAGCTGAGACTTGAATCGATATCCCCCATTTCCAAATCCAGTGGTTTGTTCTACCCAGTCACCATCACTGAAGAAGCTAATGTTTTTCCAACTCTTTCAGGATAGGATAACCGTGCACGTAGACATATAAAGTTTCCTATAAAAATATACTCTTTGCAACAGCATGGGTGCACTTGGAGAGTATTATGCTAAGTGAAATAAGCCACTCAGAGCAAGACAAACACCCTTTGATCTCACTAATATGTGGGGTCTAATGAACAAAATAAACTGATGAACAAAATGGAACCAGAAGCATGGATACATGGAACAGACTGGCCAGTGTTGGGGGCGGGGCGGGGGGGGGAGTGACTGGATAAAGAAGGTGAAGGAAATAGCTAAAGAACATATATGCATAGCCCATGGTCAAGGACAATAGTTTGGTGACGGCTAAGTGAGAGGGGGGGTGGGGGGGGACAGGGAAGAGGGGGACACCTGCAATAATACCAACATTAAAATTTTTTAAATAAAAATATCTTATTAAAGAAAATATTATGTCATTGTACTAACCATATCCCTTAATAAAAAATATCAGTCAAATGAAAAGATACAGATAAGAGCTATTTATCAGCTGTGCTGCCTATTTGGCTACTCTTTTCACTTCATTAAAACCCTTCCTCTTACTCAATATTGTTTGTTATCTTTGATGCCTACAGCTATACTTGCTCATTTATAAGAAAGCATCTTCATGTCTACCAATAAAATGCAGAAATTGTTTGCTTTGAGCTTCAATCATAATTTTGTACTTGACCCAGCTAGCAAGAAGACTTAACGTTGATACATTCTAAGAAAACATAATTTTTATTATCTCCTGCTGTAAATAAACAAACAGAAAATTGAAATTATTCAGGCAAGATTCCATCTCTGGATTCTTGACTCCCACTGAAAGCAATGAGAGATGTATGTGCATTTAAGAGAAATTTAGCTTTTTAAATGTAGAGTGAATAGAGAGAATTTTTAAAAGAACTTTTTGAGCAAAATTGAAAACAATAATTTGTTTAATCAGTTATATGTTTTTAGTAAAAAAAAGTTTACATGGTTCATAAAGTTGTTATCAGTTCCTATTGGGATAAATTATTGGAAAACGAGAGTTAGGAACAAAACAGGACAAAATACTGAATTATGAAAAACAGGATTACACTGGGGGAAAGGGTGTGTTTTTGTGATTACAAAGACCTGGCTACAAATCCTAGAAATAAAATTACTAGCTATATGTCCTTCAGTCATAATCATAATGAGTATATAATCATTTAATAGGAATGTTCTATGTGACAGGCATATGCTAAACACTTGAGAGCAAAACTCTCCAAGATGTCAAAATATAATTGAAATCAAAATTTCTGATTGTCGCAGTATGTCTAATACTGACATATGTGTTCTAGCATGTAATTGTCCTGCACTTGTAGGTATATGTCAGTGCTACCGTTAGTCTGATTTGATGAAAACTGAGGTTCAGAGTTTAAGCTGCTCAGAGTAACACAGAATGTGGCAGAGTCAGCATTCAGATCTCAGCACTTGCCCCAACCTCTGTGGACTTCATCCAGAGTGTGAAGACTGTCGGTCCAGTTGCCAAACCTGACCCACAGCCTGTTTCATTCTGCCTGGAAGGTGCTTTCTTAAAGTTGAAACATTTCCACGAAGTTGGTATTTCTGAAAAATTGAAAACTCAAGCAACAGCCGCTGCCCTTTTAGCCACTGCCCACTGGTCCCCATGACTCCACGCTGTATTCCACCACCTGCTTCATTCACTGACATCACTCGCCAGACTCCTGCAGACATAGGTGGCCATAACACTGTTCCTTCCCTCCAAGCAAGGTACCTTGTCTGAGCCTCATTCCAAAATCTTATGAAATGGGAATATCAAGGCGTACCATGTATTGCTGTGAGGAATAAGTTCAACAATGTACGCATAGCATTGGGTAAAGTAATCATTTAATAAAGAGTGAAATTTATCATTTTTATTAATAAAAGCATGCAAACTAAATAAATTTTTTAAACAAGGAATCAACTCCAGGCACCTTGCAGAGACGACTTTTTATACTAACAGCTGTCAATCAATTTAAGTTCACAAATGTGCAGCTCTTTTTTGTTGTTGCTCAACATGAATTTATGTATTTATTTTTAAATTTTATTTTTTAATTACAGTTTACATTCAGTATTATTTTGTATTAGTTTCAGGTATACAGTATAGTGGTTCAACAATCTTATACTTTACAAAGTGTTACCCCCAATATTCCCAGGACCTATCTGGCACCGTACATAGTTATTACAATAGTATTGACTATATTTCCAATGCTGTACTTTACATCCCTGTGACTATTCTGAAACTACCAATTTGTACTTCTTAATCCCTTTACCTCTTTCACTCAATCCCTCCCCTCTGGCAACCATCAGTCTGTTCTCTGTATTTATAAGTCTGTTTCTACTTTGTTTGTTAATTTATTTTGCTCTTTAGATTCCAAATATAAGTGAAATCATATGGTATTTGTCTTTTTCTGACTGACTTATTTCACTTAGCACAATACCCTCTAGTCCAGTGATGGCGAACCTATGACATGCGTGTCAGAGGTGACATGCGAACTCATTTTTTTGGTTGATTTTTCTTTGTTAAATGGCATTTAAATATATAAAATAAATATCAAAAATACAAATCTTTGTTTTACTATGGTTGCAAATATCAAAAAAAAATTTTATATGGGACATGGCACCAGAGTTAAGTTAGGGTTTTTCAAAATGCTGACACGCCGAGCTCAAAAGGTTCGCCATCACTGCGTCTAGTCCATCCATGGTAAGATTTCATTCTTTTTTATGGCTAAGTAACATTATATGTTTATGTACCACATCTTCTTTATCCAAGGGTCTATTGACTGCACTTAGGTTGCTTCCGTATCTTGGCTAATAGACAATGTGCTGATTTTTAAACAAACATTTTCTAAAACTAACTTACTAACAAATAAATAAAACAAACAAAAAACAAGTAAACAAAAAACACATATTTATTATATTCTATGTGTAAAGCACATCATGACATAGTAAGTAGCCCAAAGAGTTTTTAAAGTATAAGGTAGAGGCAGACATACAAGCAATGAATTTTATACAGTAGAATATAGAAGTTCAGAGAGTATCTATTACTTTCTTTTTTCAGTTATTTTTAATTTATTATCTTTTTCCTTCAAGATTTGTAGACTTTTTTACATTCAATTTTATTTTCTGTTAGTTTCAGGTGTGCAGCATAGTGGTTAGACAATCATATACTTTACAAAGTGCACCCCCAATACATACAAAAGAATGAAACCTTACCATCTTTAACAGCATGGATGGATTCAGAGGGTATTATACTAAGTGAAATAAGTCAGTGAGAGAAAGACAAATATGATTTCACTTATATGTGGGATCTAAAGAACAATATAAACAAACAAACAAAACAGAGTACACATTATTTTCATATTTATTTAGACCTAATCTTAATAGTTCAGAAATTAGAGAGAAGATGATTAAAAAGTAGATAAAACTAAAAGTGGTAAAGATAGGTACTACCTACAGAGGACTGCAATTTTGCCTCAGGACATCCTGTAATCAAAGCTAAGAGAGAAAGAAGCAAAACCCATCATAAGACTGAGGGTACTCATATGATCACAAACTCACCAATGGCTCAGGAAGAAGCACTGCTTTCCTGAAACTAACACCTGAAAGAAATATATTCTCATAGTCAGGCTTTTGATCAGAACTGGATATTGAAGAGCCTGCATTCATGGTTTATGGCAGATCCTTGGATTGGTATGTCAGGGCTGAGCAAACTCTTTCTACAAAGGACTAAATAGTAAATACTTTAGTCTTTGTGAGCCTTATGGTTCTCTTGCAATTACTCAATTCTGCATTGCAGTGTGAAAGCAGGCATGGACAATATATATACTAATGGCCTGCTATGCTCCAATGAAACTTTATTTAGGAAAACAAGCAGCAGGATGGAGCTGGGCCATAGGCTGTAGTTTACCAGCCTATCCTCTATGTTGCCAGTTAAAAGCAGAGTTGTCAATTTCAAAAGGTATTTTAACAGTCATATTAGTGAAAAATAAAAGTTTTTTTATATTGTTAACTGTTTCATGGAACTGATCATCTACTCCTTGTGGCTTGGCGCAGAGTATAAGAAGTAAATAAAAAATCCTATGGGCATTAAATACTGGTGTGTCTTGCACTGTGTAGAAATGCTGCGGTTACCTGCAGCCTTACAGAAGGAGTGACTGACATGGTGTTGCTCGTGGCTCAGGGGCCATGCAGAGCTGCTAACACTCAGGGAGTCCAGAGGTCCCCAGAGCTCATAAGTGTGATAAAATAATGCATCTTCCAAAAAGACCTATGAAACAGATGATATATATATGACTAAGAGTGTCAGAATTTCTCTAGAAGGGGAGTTCACAATATTCTAGAACATTTTTCAAAAAGTTCTGGGAAATCAGAGACCTTAAACAGCAAGGTTTTTGTTGTTAGGTTTTGTTCTGGGCATGACTAAAAATGCCCCTCATCTCTATGTTCATCTGTCTTACAATAATTCCAGAATGTCATAGTAGCCCATCTCAATCACAAAGACTTATCTTCTTCTCTGACTTTTTTGTGAAATAAAAATTCAAGAAACACTATATGGTGATAATTCCAATGCCAGGCACTTAGTAGTCACTCAAAGAAAATTTGTTGAATTTGAATCTGTGTCTTCAAAGATAAGCAAAATTAATTTCAGCTCAGCAAAATGACTGATGTGTAGAGGATGAAGTAATGAATTGAGTTTGGAGAGGTCAGAGAAAGCTTTGCAGAAGACATTTCATTTGAACTGGGTCTTAATGGAATTGGACATGTACCAAATAGGCAAAAAGCGTAGGAGTTAGTGTGGGACAAGAGGTAGGTTCTAGAATTGAAAGCACTTTGTTTTGATGTGAAGAAGCCAAGGGAGATCAAGCTGGAGAGGTAAACAGGACACTATCAAGCTCAAGGGAATTGAGGCAGGAGGAGACCAACAGTAGACTCATTGGGGGAAATAAATCAAATATCAAAGTGCCTACCTTTGTTTGCCAACCCACCGCCACCCCTGACCAGAGAAAGAGAATGGATCAGCAGCAGGAGTCTCTCTCTATACATGGGCCGGCTGGTAGCACCCACAACACCAACGGCACAAATCTGAGAAGGATAAAGTTTCCTAAATCACATGAAAGGATGGCCTGCAAAGTAAAGAGGGAAGAGAGTCAGTGCTCTCCCAGCACAAAGATCTTACTAGTAGACACAGCACGTTTCAGGAAGCCATTCAGGTGAAGGTCCTCAGGCCCCCGTCCTCTTGAACCCTCTCCAGGTTTAGTAGTGAATTGCAGTAAATTGTACTTATTTTTTCCAAAAAAAATGAAAAAAGGAGGGGAGTGGGGTGGTAACAAAAAGTCTCCCTTTGTTTTCTTCGCTCCCCCACTGGGCTTTGGATTCATTAGGAATGGTTACACTTGCTGGAGCTTCCCTGAAGCGGGCTACCGTGGCTTTTGCTGCTGGCCTCCGCTGCAACACAAGCAGCCTGCAGCCCCACTCTGTTCTCAGCTTTTATTCATGCTAGGAAGGCCTTCTCGCCTTCGGAAAACGCACACTGCTGCCTGATCCAAATGAGAAGAGCTGCCTTTTAAGTAATGCTCAGACCTTCAGACAATAATTACTCTATCACTTGAAAACATAATGCCCGTGTTTCATTGTGATCTCTTCATTGGTTGCTAGACCTCAAACTCCACAGGGAATGTCACAAATTCACATGTTATCTCTGGAAAATAGATACAGCACTTGCAGCTCTGATGTACCTAAAAAGGGGTGTAAGGAAAAAAAGAAAAACAACACATTCATGTAGCCAGACAGCTCCCTGTCGGTGATGTATATGAGACAGCTTAAACTGTAAGTTATTCAAAGAAAAAGGGTGAATATTTTTCCTTATTCCCTTTTTTAGCATAGAACTTGTCAACAGGCAAAGCAATACATGAAATAGTGGTGGGTATGATAAGGCATCCTAGGCAGTGGGTACAGGAAGTCAATAGACCATGGGAGCAGAGATGAGTTTGAAACCTGCCATTAATTGGCAGGGTGATCTAAGTGAGTACTCCAAAATCCCTGAGGTTCAAATTCTTACAATTATAAATGGCTCATACAATCGGGAAGATTGAATTAGACAATGTGTTGATGTTGATCTAAGAAGCAGGCATTGGGAAAGTTCCTTAGGGGAGACATCTGTGAGGTAAAGTGAGGAGGGAGCAGGTGGACACTGGGAGAGGCCTGAGACCAAAAGGCAGCCCCTCTGAAGGGGCGAAGGAGAGGAGGAAGGTTGGAAGGAAGAGTCTCAGTTGTGTTCTAAGTAAGTTCAGCAGTGCCAATGGGAAGTACTCCAAGCTTCAGTCACTCCCCGGAGAAGTCTCTGTCTTCCAGAAATACAGCTGCCTTGGCATCTCTGTAATGCTCAGTCATTGGCTGGCAGCAGCCCATGGGAAGTGTGGCCTTGTGATATTGTTATTTGTAATGAGGAATATATATATTTCGTCTCAGTCCTGTTTCTGCACAGAGCTCCTAAAACCCTTGGGATTTCCTAAAGCCATAAAGTTGTCATGTTGTGTTATGTTATGTTATGTTATGTTACGTTACGTTACGTTACTTGACTTTTGGAATGCCCTGAAGTCACCTAAAAATGATGATTAGATGATTGGAACTTTTGTTCAAACACCCACACACATTACAGAAGTAGAAAGGGGCTGGAGATTAAGATCAATGCCCACAGCTAATGATTTAATCAATTATGCCAAAAAAAATGACGTCTCCATAAAAATCCAAAGGGACAGATTTGGAGAATTTCTGGGTTGGTGAACTCATGGAGATCCAGGGAGAGTGCTGCACAGGAAGAGGGCTTAGAAGCTCTGAGCCCTTTCCCCATACCTTGCCCTGTGCATCTTTTCCATCTGGCTGTTACTGAGTTATATTCTAGTAACCTAGTAAGTTAAAGTTTCTGAGTTCTTTGAGCAATTCTAGCAAATTAATCAAACCCAAAAAGGGAGTCATGGGAACCTCTATTTATAGCCAGTCAGTCAGAAGTACAAGTAACAACCTAGGCTTGCAACTGGTGTCTGAAGTTGAGGTGGTGAGGGAGACAGTCTTGAAAGACTGAGCCGTTGACCTGTGGGATCCGGCACTATCTTCTGGTAGACAGTGTCAGAACTGAATTGAATCCTAGGTCACCTAGCTAGTGTCTAGTGTTGCAGGGAAATTTCCCGTACACACACACACACACACACACACATCACCTCATAATTAGTGACCAGAACCCATTTGGCCTCCATACAAACCTAGTAAAGGACTTCAGAGTACCTGGGGCCTGTTGATTACATTCCCTGCTGGACAAAATCGGAGGGATATACCCTCATAGCCACCACCAATTGTATATGAAAGCACTTTGCACAGTAATTGGCATATGGAAGTCAACCAATAAGTGTATTTTTTTCTCCTTAGATGTCAGACATTTTGTTCACAGATTGAATGAAGACTGAAGTCTTTATGGTTTCAATAAAATTTGAGATGTAAGTTGACCTTCAGTTGATGGAATGCAGTATACAAATTGGTAACATCTCACTCAAGTTTGAAAAAGAATATTTTCATAAAAAAAAACATTGAGGAGAGAAGAAGATGAAAGGTTATCTCTCTTCCAGGAAACCCAAGTTCTCCATCCCAACTCCCATCAAGAGCAGAGTTCCCAGGATAGCAATGTCATGCCCAGATTCGTATGTTAGGGGACAAAATGTTTTCAGCCAGTTTATACAACCTTACATCATTACCAACATGTTTCTAATCAATAAATTCCTGCTCTTCTAGGTTCCACATGTGCTAAAACA
This sequence comes from Myotis brandtii, assembly GCF_000412655.1. Classification (NCBI taxonomy): domain Eukaryota; kingdom Metazoa; phylum Chordata; class Mammalia; order Chiroptera; family Vespertilionidae; genus Myotis; species Myotis brandtii. The sequence goes on from NW_005353753.1 coordinate 365,026, forward strand.
TTTCATTCCCTGACCCTCAGCAAAAATTCTTGCTACTTCCTGTCTTCATCCTCAAGCTACTGCACCTTCCAACACAGGCCACCTCAAACTTCAGCCTCTCTTTCTTGTTTATCACTGTTTTCCTGTGGAAACAGGAGTCTACAACTTTGCATTTTATAGCAAACATCATAAAACATCTTAATGTAGGAATGTCCAGGTAATACATATCTGTATATAGACTTGGTTTCAGGTATTTTGGAATACCACACCAGGCTCTTTCTTCCTAGCTCTTTGACCTTGGGAACATTACTTAACCTCTGTGAATCTCAATTTATTCATACACAAACTTGAAAATAATATTATCTTACCTTGAAAAGCTGTCCTTGGGTTTAGAGGTAATTAAATTAGGCATTTAAAAATTAGAAGGTAAATGCTAACAAATATTTGCTACCAGTTGCTTCATAAGCCTCTTCCAGATCAAAAGCACTGCTAATCTTTATAAACTAGAAACAGATCATTAGCATAAGATATTTGTCCTACATCTTCAATATTTTCTTAGTTTACTTCATACTTTGATTTTGCATGCCTAAGTCCAAGTATACATTCCTTTTCAACCAAATTGACTTATTCTTTTCCCTAGGAAACAGGGCCTTCTCTGAAATGTATGGATCCTCTCCTGCCAAGAAGAGAAAAGTCTTCCTATCTTAATCAGGTCAAGGCCCCTCCTTGCTAGGCCCAGAGGTTACTCAGCAGTAGCTGATACAGAGAATGATTCCCGCTCTGCAACTGTCTGTTACCATGGAGACATGCTAATTAGTGAATGATGAGAAAGCAAAGGAGTTCAGGGTCTCTAAAACCATGAGAAAGAAAGGGAAATGAATGGAAAAATATGGATGAAGAGAAATTAAGGGATCTTAAGGGGCAAATTGTAGGTAAAGGAGTCCTGGAATGATAGGGTCATAATGGAAGTAGAAGAGGGTTATGAGGAGAGAATATCAATGACTCATCGATTGTGAGTTTGAAGACATGAAGGCTAGAAACTATAGTTTAAGGGAAGAAATGAAAAACTCCAATTGTTTCAAGGGTAAAGTCACAAGATCACATAATGTTAAGGACCTGAATTTTACAGGTGTTGAATGACAAGAATATTTCTTTCTAAATGGAAGGAAATGTGACATTCAGAGCCATCAAAATAGATTGCAAATCTCTGCAGACATTTCTTTGCTACAACTTGAATTCACATTTGCCATCGTAATTTGCTGGGTGGAGTGTCAATGTGCCAGTGCATGGTTTTTCTGTCCAATTCTCTGAGCTAAATGTGCCCTTAGATTTCTATACCTAGACCTTCAAGAAATAACAGGATAGAAAAGGAACACAGTGAGAATTTCAAGAACTGTGTTTGAAAAAAATTAATATAGAGATGAAACTTAAGGACAAAGGAGCACTTATGTAACTTGTGCGTTTTGAAAATTTTACTAAGTGATAACATCTACCATCCAAAAAGATAATTTCATGTTATTTAATATAAACATTTTCATGTATTTTATTATACATTATTTATTACTCATTGTTGGTGACTACACTTAAATGAGGGATATTTTATGCAAATATAAAGAGAGTGTTGGTTTCTAATAAGCAGAATATACAAGCTACCTGTGAAAGCCAAGGTATGACCAAAATCAGCCCATACATGAAGGAAAAGAACTGGTCTATTGTTAACTAGAGGAGAGTTATGTAGTTAGGTGAGTCTCACATGCAAAATTAATCTCATCTGCCCTTGTACATGAACAAATTCACAGCATTCTGGATCTTGGGAATTACCCCCAACCTTGGATTTCCCTGCCTTCAATTTTCTACATATCCCATCTACCCAGATTGTCATCCACGTTAGAGATTCCCTTTCATCCTTCAACTCCAAATCCATCTCCTCAGTAGAGGCCTTCCTAGACCTTTATAAGTAGTTAGCAGTGAGTATTCATCTTAATGGACCTGCAGCACTTTGTACTTGCCTCTCTTATGAAATTAATTCCTAACATTTTGGCTATTTGTTTCAATAACTGTCTATCCCAGTTTGCAAACTCCTCAAGGATAGAGACGAGCTTTTATGCACCTTTATATTCTCCGGTGTCAACAGCACCACAAACAATGCAGAGAAAATATCATGTGCTTGTTAAATATATATTAAATGAATAATTATAGTAAATTATAACTGACTAGAGGCCCGGTGCACAAAAATTTGTGCACTGGGGGTGGGGGCGGGTCCCTCAGCCTGGCCTGTGCCCTCTCGCAGTCTGGGACCCCTCGGGAGATAACGACCTGCTGGCTTAGGCCCGCTCCCGGGTGGCAGAGGGCAGGCCCAATCCCTAGGTGCAGCCCCTGG
>NW_005353753.1:368346-369710 GCF_000412655.1 Myotis brandtii
ATATGGCTAATTACCATGTTTCTCTTTTATTAGATAGGATAACTAATTTTTATAGTGATTTAAATTTTATAAAGGATTCTCATGTCACTAAAGTGTAAGCTTACTAAGCCCATTTTTTAGGACACCTCTATTTTTAGGACATTAACTCAACAGATGCTCAATTAAAATTTGTTAAATGAGTGTCCAGAATTACCCAGAAATTTTGCCTTTCTTTCAAAATTAATAGTTCCTTAGCAACATAATAATGCCTAAAAATAATCTGTCCTCTCTCAACAGGAATCAAACTCTGCCAATACATGTATATTAAAAGATAAGCTTTCCTGGTCAGGGAATTTTCCACTGGAGCTGACAAATGCCAGATGTGAATGTTCTAGAAGCTACAAGAAGTTCCCCAAACAACTCAGGTCTAATGAGTTCTGGACTGACTATGGAAGTATCCAAGAGCATGAAGAAGCACATAGTCCATAACTCATTCTAGTTCTAATACCAGGAGGAGCCATTCTCAGCAGAAAGCCAGCTGGGGTGGAGCTTACCTGACTGGCGAGGAAGCAAAAACATTGACCCTCTCCAGCATGTTGCCTGCATTTTATATCACTCTGCTTTCCCTAAAGTCTTTCAATAATGGTATTAAACATCACCAAGTCAATTAATATAATATTGAAAATGTTTTTGAAAAGCACCATTTGAGGGGGACAGCACCATGAATTCTGAAAAACCAATGGCCCTTGTGCTTTGCTAACTCTGAGTTAGCCAAATGTGTGAAAGAAGTGTTAAATTTATAGGCATAACATACATAAACCCAAATTACTCTCTAAGCCCAAAATATTTCTTCATTAACCTATCAAGTTAATTTAGTTTAGTATCTAAACTCCCATAATACTAATCACTGTAGGTGAAGAATTTAATGGTTCACATTTCTAAAAAAAAAAAATCATATTAGCTCTCATCATCTAAGAATAGTGAGAATGAGACACAGGGCAGATCCATTGGGATGGGGCAGAGAGAAAGAGGAGGCATATTGGGCCCTGGGAAGGAGAGCAGGTGAAGTGGTGATGCTTTAGTGGAAGATTATAAGCAACCAGTAAACAGCATTAACAGTAAACAGCTGAGGACTACAACGTCAGGCAGATAAAAGGAAGGGAGCCAGGAAACAAAGATGGAGAGAGTAAATTCAATTATCACAGTTTTGACTGAGAACAACCATGGTGAAAATCAAAACCCAGTCATCTTGCTCTAGGCCACTACACACACAAAAATGGTATGGCCTTTTGAATATTTGAATATGTGCTACAGACCCATACATCAGACCATCTCCTGTTACCAAAATATATGGCAAGTATACATTTATAAATTTTATATATATA
>NW_005353753.1:369796-372174 GCF_000412655.1 Myotis brandtii
GGTGATAAACTCAGGGGTCCTCATAAAGAAGATACAAATCAGAAAAGTCTTCTCATAGAATTTTAAATGAAAAATATTCTATAAATTTCTGAATCTTATTCCCATGCATTTAGTTTGTTTCACATCTATAACCACTTCATTAATTTTAGCCAGACATTTCAAAATTTTATTTCATCACAAATGCACTCTCCTAAGCAAAACAACAGAAGTGGATCAAGGTGAATCCATTACCTCAAAGTATAAAACCCTAGAATATCATTATTACATCAGTATCTTCTCCACATAGGTTAGACAGCACACTTAGTATCTGACTAAGAAGAGACCAATTTATAAAAACACCAAAGTAATACATCATTATTTCTTTAACTACACACAAAATAATTTTGCAAATTTTCAAAAAACTCCATTTCTTAGATCAATGGAGCATTTATATTTAAGAGATAGCATATATTTTCCAGATATATTAACGAAATATTATTAATATCATTTATTCTTATTATTACAAGTAGATTTGCAATGTGAATACATTGTACACAGACTTATGTCTGGAACTTAAGTTATAATTTACTTTGTAATCACAGAAATTATAATTTAGGAAGTATCCAAGAGCATGAAGAAGCACTTGAACTATTAGATCACCCAGTTAGTTTCTCTGCCTTAAATATCCCTGCCATAATCATTCAGACTCCAAAATTTCTCCATCTAGAACCCCTGCTTCTACTTATACTTAGAGACTATAGATAGTCTGGACTTACGGCATAATGCTTCTGTCTGGCTCTTTCTCACCATTCTCAATGCTTTTCAGTGGTTTCTGAAACTTTGTCTTAATTTTTTTAGTCTCCATATTGTGTTTTTGAATAACAGAAAGATTAGAGAGCAAAAAATGGACATTCTTTCAACTCACCAATTTCTTCTTAGGTCATTTGGGAGGCCAGGGGATTGTCAAGGGCGGGGGAAAAAAGGACACATATGTAATACCCTTTGTAATACTTTAAGCAATAAAAAAATTTTTTTTAAAAAGTGCAAGAATATAAGCTGAAAATAAATAAGAGAAGGGAAGAAATGGTTAGAGCAGGGGTGGGCAAACTTTTTGACTCGAGGGCCACAATGGATTCTTAAACTGGACCGGAGGGCCGGAACAAAAGCATGGATGGAGTGTTTGTGTGAACTAATATAAATTCAAAGTAAACATCATTACATAAAAGGGTACGGTCTTTTTTTTTTTTTAGTTTTTTTCATTTCAAATGGGCCGGATCCGGCCCGCGGGCTGTAGTTTGCCCACGGCTGGGTTAGAGGCTCACAGTGAGTAGTAAAGTAGCAGTAAGTTAATAATGTGATGCTGTAATATTTACAAAACTATTCAAATACTAGGATGCACAAAAGCAATCACTTTCTCCATATTAGTCAGACCTTTAACAAGATGCATTGGCCTGTATTAGGGTCTGTAAAAGATAAATGGATAATTCAGGAAAAATAAAGCATAGGCATTAGATTCAGATATTATCAGGCTTTGAGTGTTATTGAATAATTGTTTTAAACAATGAAATGCATTAAGGACTCCCTTTAAAATATCTTTCAAAATAAGATCATTTTTTCATCTCTCTGTACCTATGAGAAGAATGGGTAAGATAGTTACTCTAGTTCTCTAGGTCATTAATTCTTGATTATCTGTGATTCTATATTGATGTATCAATTATTCAGACAATTTAGACAAAAGCAATTTTTCTCCTGTAGAGCTGATATTTAAATATCAGATACCCAACACCATATCCTAGTTTCAGGGACTCTTCAACTGTAAGGCAGTATAATATTGAAATTTGATTATCAACAATTCTAAAATACATATTTAATTTTGTTAGGCCTTACAAGAACTTAAAGTTCGTCCTGAATTACGAAAATACACACTTATTGAAAGAGAATCAGTCAGATTTTCTGTACAAACCTTGAAAGTTTTAGAGTAATTTCTTATAAATGTTACTCTTGAAAAATGGCTTAAAAATCTGTTTATCTAGAGTTAACTGTCTTATATTTCTCTAATACTTTAGACTTACTAGTATTCTGCCAGTGTCAAATAAAAGGTTACTTTTCCCAATGCTAAAATACTAAATATACCAAGTAACTGGTAACATTTTCCACTTATAAAGGTTACAAATGGTAGAATTTAAGTACATTTATAATATTTGATCAAAGGGAAATGCCATTTTCATGATTAAACATATTCCCTTAGATATTTTCTTAGGTAAAATATTTATCTACTAGAGGCCCGGTGAACAAAAATTTGTGCACTCGGGGGTAGGGGGTCCCTTAGCCCGGCCTGTGCCCTCTTGCAGTCTGGGACCCTTCGGGGGTGACCACTTGCTGGCTTAGGCCTGCTCCCC
>NW_005353753.1:372509-406891 GCF_000412655.1 Myotis brandtii
TATTCTGGGATTTATTTACTTTCTATAGCTGTCACTGGAGCTGAGAGCTGGCTCCAGCTCTGAGGCCCGGCTCCAGCTCTGAGGCCGTGGCTGGCTGAAAGCAGGTATCTGGGGTTTGTTTAGCTTCTATAATTGCAACATTGTTGCTTCCGGAGCTCAGAGCTGGGCCGCAGCAGGCGGGGAACCTTGGCTTCCTCCATCACTAGAGCAAGCAAGCCTCATGTTCGCTTCAGCTGTGTGGCTGCCGGCCACCATCTGTGTTGGCAGTTAATTTGCATATCCTGCTGATTAGCCAATGGGAAGTGTAGCAGAGGTATGGTCAATTACCATGTTTGTCTATTATTAGATAGGATAGCTATTTCTATAAAGACAATAGTGTGTGTGTGTGTGTGTGTGTGTGTGTGTGTGTGTGTGTGGCAAGGGGGGCATTTTTAACAAAATTATAGAAGCTACTGAATTACTATTCTACTGTTTTCTTAAGTGGTTGTTTATACACTTTTATAGGTTCAGCCTAGAGTTTTATATGTAGTTAGTGTACAAAAATATCAGTGATTTATTTTTGAAGAGGTAGGCATCTTAATCTTCACAATCTCTCCATTTGTCTTTGCTTGCTAAATTCAGACAATTTCAAAAAATTAAGAACTTTTGCTCTTTGAAAGATACCATTTACAAAATGATGACATAAGCCCCAGGCCAGGAAAAAGTATTTGCAAAACATACATCTAATGAAGGACTTGCATCCAAAACAAATTTAAAAACTCTCATAACTCAAGAAGAAGCCAGACAGCCCAATTTTTTAATGGAAAAAAAAAGTTGAACAATTTATCAAAGAAGATTTGTGGATGGTAAGTAAATGCATGAAAAAATATTTACCATCTTTAGTCATTAGGGAAATGCAAATTAAAGGTACAATGAGATATCCCTACAAACTAACCAGAATGGCAAAAAATTTAAAACTCTCAATTCAAGTGTCAATAAGAATACAGTGCAACTGGAATTCACATCTACTGTTGCTGGAGTGTAAGATGTTTCAACCACTTTAGAAAATAGTTTGGCAGTCATAAAGTTAAACAAACATTTACTACTTAACCTTTCAATCCCATTTCTAGGTATTTGCCCAAAAGTAATGAAGAGATATGTCCAAACAAAGACCTGTAGGCTATTTTTTTATAGCAGCCTTATTTGTAATTGTTAAAAAAACTGGATACCCAAATGTCCATGAACTGGTGAATGGATAAATAAATTGTGATACAACCACAAAATGGAATTTTACACAGAAAGTGAAAAGAACAAACTATTAATACATGCAACAACATGAATGAACCCTAAAAGCATTAAGCTAAGTGCAAGCTACATATGATACAATTTATAAAGCATTTTGAAAGCATCAAAATTATAGGCACAGAAAACAGTTCTGGTGGTTATGAGGGGCTGGGAGTGAGAAAGGGGGTTAATTACATAGGCACATTAAAGAGGCTTTATAAATGATGGAAACATTCTATGTCTAAATTGTGGTTGAAATTACACAACTGTATACTTTTCCAATCTTAAGAAATTATATATTTTAAAGGCTTATGTTTACTTTATATCAATTATACCTCAGTAGACCTGACTTTTTTCCAAAAGGATATATGTGTGCGAGTGTGCGCGCACACACACACACACACACACACACACACACACACACACACACACAAAATGATGACCACGCAGCTTGCTTTCCAGAAGTGATGAGAACTGTTAGGAAGCATTAGGCCATGTACCAGCCAAATTGCATTGTTTCACTAGTTGACTCTACACCATTAGGGCATTTTAAGAAGAACAACAACTACCCACAACCTCCATAAATTAGGGCTGCCCCTCCTCTACCTCATCAAATAAGCAAACTTTTCACATTTAATTTTGTTTGGATTTTTGTGCCTTTTTTCCTTCAGGTGTTAAATAGTCAAGTTGAAGGCCCAACCACCCCCACCTGTCCTAACATATTTCACAAGCTCTTTTACAGGACCTGAAACTTAACTGAAGTCATTTTCTAAAGGGTGATAATGGAAATGTTCGGGGTAGACTGCAGACTTCACAAATGCATAATAAAGCTTTTACTTAAATGGAACTTACCCACAAAATTAGGAACCCCAACATCGCCATAGCAGGACGATGGTGATGAGGGCTGTGGAAAAAATATTATCAGGGGGATTCATTTTCACTTTACTTTAGACCTTTTCCTGTAATTCCTTATATAAAAATCTCCTTTTTTTCCTTTGACCATTAATACTGATAATTATATCTGTATTTCTTAAGAATATTATGAGTTGCCGTTTCTGCATAGTAGCAGATTGAATTTATTCACCTTACGGATATATTATTATCACAGATAATAACTGCAGCATGATAATTATCATTAATTATTCATTTGGATTAAGAGGCAAATAGGCTTGTATTCAAGGGTCTTCCAGAACACCGTTCATTGTTCCCGAGCCCTGTGTGCCAGTGTGACTAATTCATACTCTTTTCAGAGCCACTGCTGACATCTGACAGGTCCCATATGTATTTATCTGAAGATATAATAAAAGGAATAAGTGCACCATTTCAGGATGGAGTCACTAAAATAGACATATGGTTTCCTCTTGGCCTTTAAGTGAGGGTATGCAATTGTCTGTTAAAACCAGGCTGCCATGAGCATTGCTTCCGTAGATGTGGATGCATTCCTTTTCTTTGCATCCTCGCCTCAGACTATTTAAGCATCTATGAGCCTGTATATTTACATAATAGCTTTTTGCAAAAACAATAATGTGATACGTCATATACTTTATCCTTCACTTGAACGAAATGTTTTAGAATGGTTATTTGTGCTTGCATTTGAAGTTGTCTTAAGTTTAATATGCAGAAAGAGCCTCTGCAAAGTTTAGAAAACCTGTAGAGAAATCAAGAAGAGAGGAAATGAAGAAAGAAAAGGTTGATACATCTAATAAATACACATGCTTTTTTGGTGATTTTTTTGGCTAACATGCCCCCAAATTGAGACATGTATATACTCTCCGTGTCTCTTTTCTTTTGTTTCTTCTTTAGGTGTTAGTCCTTAATTTTTGTAATGTGTCATTTATAGTCACACTTTTAAAGTGGGTGTGAATGACAGTTTGAGAACTATGCCAGCAGAGCTAACATTTAACACAGGATGCAGTTCTTGAGTGTCCTTATTAGACCTGCCAGTATTATTCCCATTTAGAAATGAGAAAATTGAGGTACCAGAAGATTAAGTGGTGCTTGAGGAGGACACAGTGACAGGACTAAATCAGGAATCCATGTCTCCTAACCCTTTACTCCTCTTTCTGTGCCTGATCACAGCTGTGAACTGTCTGACGTACACGATAAAGAAATATAGGGAGGAACTTTGAAAACTCTGTCAGATAGAACTGCTCTGAATTTCAGAGCAGGAAGGGACCTCAGGAATGTTGGCTCTGAGGCTCCGCGGGGGTTACTCAAAGCAGCTTCTATCACTGCTGACAATAGGCCCTGACTGTTCATTCCCACTCCTCTTTTCAAGCTCATATAGTATTTATGTCTGGTCACTCAAGTCTGACAGAGGGGCAATGGTCAGAGACACCTTTTATGAGGAGTATACATGTGCTGTTGTAATGCAGGCTGTGTTCTTGAATAGAAATCTCATTTTAATCTATCATACTTATAATAATAGTTATTAGAACTTAGAAAATACTATATGCCAATAGCTGCACTATGCGAATGTTATACATTATCTGCAGAGAGAATAGGTGCCCAAATAGCTTCCCTTTACTAAGGAGTTGCTTATGAAGAAGTCTCAGTCTATGAGTTATTGGTTTCTTTGATAATTAACAAAGTAGAAAAAGGTACTTAATACATTTCTTCTTGGGAATTTGGACATTAAATTTTCTATCTATCTACTCATCCTACATGTATTTATTGAGTACTCTCTATGGCACCAGACTCTCTTCTAGTTATCCCAGGGGTATAACTCTGAATAACACTAAGTCCTTATGTCTTAGTCCATTCAAAAGGTTATAGTAGACTACCATAGACTGGCTGGCTCACAAACAATAGAAATGTATTTCTCATAGTTCTGGAGGCTGGGAAGTCCGGTCAAGGCCAAGATGTTTTTTCTGGTGGAAGCTCACTTCTTGGTTCATAGATATTCATATTCTCACTGTGCCCTGACATGGCAGAAGGGATGAAGAAACTCATTGGGACCTCTCTCATAAGGGCACTAATCCCATTCATGAGGGCTTCACCCTCATGACCTAATCCCCTCCCTAAGGCCTCATCTACTAATATGATTACACTGGAGATAGGTTTCAACATATGAATTCTAAGGGGACCCAAATATTCAGACTATACCACACTGTACTCTTGAGCAATATATATTTAGTGGGGGAGACAGATGACACACAAATATTTCATATATTATAGTGTGAAAAATGCTATACAGAAAAAATAAGGTTGAGTACGGCAGGAAAGATGAATAGCCATAATTGGGGGCAGCTCTTTAAGATGGGGCAGTGAGAGAAGGCACAGCTAAGGGATGTGAAATATGAAATGGGCAAAAATGCTACTATGGGTAGAATCTGAGGTCACTCAAGGTAGTAGGCCAGCAGATGCAAAGGGATTCATATGAGTGAGAGTTTTCAAAAGAGGACTCAGAAGCCACAAAACATCTTGCACTGATAAAAATGTTCTTGCCAGCGATATTTAATTTGTTGTCAGCCTCTTTAGTTTTCCTCTGAACATTTTTCTCTCTTGCTCTGAATTTTATTCTCTTCTTGCTGAGCCTCTTTGATCTGATTTGATCTGATTGTTTATGTTTTTCTTTTTGGCCACGCTATGTTGACATTTCTGTCAAGCCCCTAAAATCAGATTCTAAAAATGGAATAGTCTTCCAATAGTCATGATCACTTGAATATAAAATAACCTCGCACATGAAAAAAAAAACAGAGTGGTGAATTACAGTTGCTTTACAATTGAATTACAATAAGTTTTGATGGACTGGAGGAAGAGACCATATTACATGAATGTCTCTCCCGATGCTTTTCCTTTGTCTAAAAGGAATACTGACTTTAAATCAGTCCTACTTATAAAAACAATAGCTACGAGCTAGCATTTCTTGAAAGTCCACATTGTACAAGGGCTCCACTGAGCACTTCAGATGCTCTTTCTAGTCCATGTGGTGATCCTATGCAGGAGGCAACATTACCCCCATTTTCAGGGGAGGGAGCTGAGGCTCAAGTAGAGGAACTATCCCAAGGTTGCCCAGCTACGTTGCCCTTGCTACAAAGCTGTGCTCTTAACCATCATCTCCTATTTACAGTCAGGAGATTGCAAGGGTTTTTAAGCATGGGGTGACATAGATTTCTGTTTAAAATAGAGAATTCTGGCAGCAGTGTGAAGAGTGGATTGGAAAAGAATGAACTTGGAGTTAAGAGAAATGGGGGATAATTTCAGTATAGGAGAGAGAGGGACCTTAAACTAAGAACACTGTCAAGAGTGATTACAGTAACAATCAGCTACCCTCTGGAGGATGACTATGGAATCTAATATCCAAAAGCAGGAAAATATGCATAGAAATGCATGTTCAAATAAGCCACACAATAATAACTTTTAGGTAATGTTTTATGTAATCTTCCTATAGCAGAACACTGCCTTCTATTGCTTTCTGTCTCATGCTTTAAATGGTCCCAACTATATCAGAGTAAAAGGTATGATCAGTCAGCTATTAAAAATGTGAAATGTGCCACTGATGGGGCAGGAATGGGGTCCCAACTGCACTGTCAGTTCACACAGGCACTCTGGAATCTCAACCAGTTCTCCAAGAGCAAACAGGCTTTAGCTCCCTACCCTGACAGAAGTGATAAAGAGGCTGTACTACGTCTGTACAATTGCACAATTTTAAAACTTTATTGAAAATTTTAGTAACTGTAATTCAGTTCCCCAATCTAAATAGCTATACAGAATACATTGAATATACTTTCCTTGCCTTGCTATTGAAAAGATGGAATAATTATGAATATAAATGACTTCTGTTTCCTTCATGTAAAAAATGCATTATGTACATATAAGTCAAGTAGAGTATAAGAGAGAAATAGATGCAGTGTAATAATGATAAGAAACCATAATATCTGCGTGGAGGTAGATGCAAAATTGCCACTCATTACCCGAACGGGGAGAAAGTTAGTAGGCAATTAGCAACAGCAAATGCCAAGTGGAAGGATAATTTGTAAGACAACAATAAACATAGTCTATACCAATGAGACAGAAAGAAAGAGGAAGCAGAAGTGCCAATAAAACAAACATAGCAGCCATGGGAAGGGCTGCATTAGCACAAGAAAATAAAATGAATCTTCCCTATTTCTCATCATAAGTTCCAGCATTTTCGATTCTCAGCTTGTTCTGGATTAGTAGCTATAGCCAAGTTTAGAAAATTATAGTAATAATAAGCCACATTATGTGAAAAAACTTGCTTTCAGACAACCAAACATCAGCAGGGCCTATTCACAGCGCAAGCCATGCTCTTCTGGAAACAAAAAAAAAGGGAGCAATAAAAATAGAAAGCAATGATTCACCCCTTGAAAATCAAAGAACAAATAATTATGCAATCAGTGAAGAAGGACCTGAGGGATATAAATCAGTCAGCTCAGCTACATCCACACACATATGAAGTAATTACAGTGAAGAATTTTTTAAATTAAGAAACACGATGATTGGGAGCATAATTTCAGAATCTCTAACATAACTACTTTTTGGTATTTACCTGACCTGAAGCATTCCAGACCAATTAAAATCTGTCTTAGTTCAATGATCTTTAGAAAGACTATAATTTTCCTCATAACCTACTCATTATGCAGAGAAGCCTTTTATACACGTGTAGATGTAACTATTTGTGTCATAAATACAAAGAATGGAGTCTGCAAACAATAACATAGAACATTTTTTAAGTAACTTAAGAAATTATTCAGTATGTACTTTGCTACACACGTTTATACATAATCTCCTCACAGCCCTATAAGGTGGGTACTATTATTTCATATCTTATATATGATGAGGAAACTGAGGCTTAAAATTTTAATTTCTTGCTCAGAGTAAAGCTGGATTTTAAACTCAGATCTGTCAAATTGCTGAGCCTGAGTTTATAACAATAGAGAAGAACAATATAAATTATAATTGAGAAGAGCATTCTGGAATCCAGGCTCTGCCATTTGACCTAGTGATCCCACTTCTAGGAAAATATCCTAAGAATCCTGAAACACCAGTTAGAAAGAATATATGCACTCCAAGTGCTATTTACAAAAGTTAATATCTAGAAACAGCCCATGTGCCCATCAATCGGTGAGTGGATAAAAAGATGTGGTACACTTACACAATGGAATACTATGCAGCTGTATAAAAAGAAGGATCTCTTACCATTTGAGACAGCATGGAAGGACCTGGAAGGTATTAAGCTAAGTGAAACAAGTCAGTCAGAGAAAGACAAGTATCACATGATCTTACTCATATGTGGAATCTAATGAACAAAATAAACTGATGAACAAAATAGTTCCAGAGACAGAAGCATGGAACAGACTGATGAATCTCAGAAGGAAGGAGGGAAGGAAGAGATTAAGCAAAGAACTTATATACATATATATGTATAACCTATGGACACAGACAATAGTGTGGTGATGGCTTCAAGAGGAGGGGGCAGGTGTGGGGGGGGGAGGGAGACACCTTTAATACTTTCAACAATAAAGATAATTTTTTAAAAAAATTGAACAGGTTAGTTCAGTTAATCCTCACATTAGCTCCAAAAGGAAAGAATAATGATGATCATGAAGATAAAGATGATGACTGGTGGTGATGATGATGATAATGCCCATTGGGAAAAATGAGAGGTTAAGTAATCTGCTTAGAGTCACCTGGCTAAATGAGAAGCCAAGTTAATCTTGACTAGAAAGGCTCTGATTTTAGCTACTCTACTAAAATCCTGGAACATTCTTTCTTCATCTAAGTAGCATTGTTCACATCTCAACTATAGTAGCTTTACTAATTGCTGAATAACAAATTACCACATATTTAGCTGTCTAAAATATACATTAATCATCTTGCAGTTTCCACGTGCCAGGAGTATGAGTGCAGCCTAACTGGTTTCTCCACTCAGGGTGTCACCAGGCTACAATCTAGGTGTGAGCTGGGATACATTCCTATCTGGAGTTCAGAGTACTTTTCCCAGTTCACATGTTAGCAGAATTCAGTTCCTTATGGTTGTAAGACTGAGGTTCATGCTTTCTTGCTGGCTGTCAGCCAGGAGCCCCTCTCAACTTTCAGAGCACCAACACCCTGCCACACCCATACACACAAAATCTTTACCATGGGGCCCACTCAGACCCTCTCACAATATGGCAGCTTACTTCTTCAAAGCTAGAAGGCAATTCTCTCAGACATCTAGTCTCTTTTAAAGAGCTCACATAATTAGGTCAGGCCATCCAAGATAAGATCCTTTTTGTTTACTTAAAATCAACTGATTAAGTTCTTTAATTACATATATAAAATCCCTCCAGCTAATATAACATAATATAATCACAGGAATAAATAATATCCTTTCATCTTTGCCCTATTCTATTGATAGAGGTAAATTATTGATCCCATCCTCACTCAAGGGGATGCAATTATACAAAACCATGATTCACTGGGGTTCATTTTAGAGTTATGCTTACCACATCAGCTTTAACATTACTTTCTTTAGTATTTCTTTGCTGTTCCCTATAACTGAATTACTCTCCTACTCCCATGTCCTGTACATTCTCATCATAGAATTTATCCCACAGTATTGTTATGGTTTTCTCCCTGCTAGATGCCAAGTCCTGACAGCCATAGATGTTATCTAGTTAACTATAGTACCTCCAGTATCCTTCTCAATGCCTAGCATTTTGTTATAATTCAATAAACAGGAGCAATTATTATTCAGAGTATTTATTCAGAATATTAGTGCCTGTCAAGAAATAAAGCTTAAATAGTAAATATCATATTATCTTTTTTTATTTTAATGCAGTTCTCGTATCCACCCAATATTTTCACAGACATGGGAATAATAACTCAAAAGTCTATTTATTAGTTATACCCCAATAAAGCTGGAGAGAACAAAAAAAAATCTACATTACACTAATGAACAATAAGTTGAACAAACATTTTGCATTATCACTAACAACTTATTTTTTCTTTATTATTAAATTTATTGGGGTGACATTTGTTAATGTGATTACATAGGTTTCAAAGGTAGATTGTTCTGATATATGATCTGTATATTGCATTGTGTGCCCACCACTCAAAGTCAAATCATCTTCTGTCACCATATATTTGACCCCATTTACCCTTTACTATTCACCAGTCCTCTTCCCGCTAGTAATCACCATATTGTTGTCTGTGGCTGTGAGTTTCAATTTTATATCCCACATATGAGTGAAATCATATGGTTCTTAGCTTTTTCTGACTGACTCATTTCACTTAGCATAAAATTCTCAAGATCCATCCATGTTGCTGCAAATGGCAGTTTCTTATGGCTGAGTAATATTCCACTGTATATACAAGTATGTACTACATCTTCTTTATCCAATCATCTATCGAAGGATGACTCTTTTGATTGTTCCCATGTCTTGGCCACTGTGCATAGTGCTGCAATGAACATAGGGGTGCAGATATCTTTGCAAATAAATGTTTTCAAGTTTTTTGGCTAGATACCCAGAAGAGCGATTGCTGGGTCATATGAAACTCTATTCTTAATTTTTTGAGGAACCTCCATCCTGTTTTCCACAGTGGCTGTACCAGTTTACATTCCCACCAGCAATGGATGAGAGTGCCTTTTTCTCCACAACCTCTCCAAACCTTGCGACTACTTGTCTTGTTGACAATAGCCATTTTAACAGGTGTGAGGTGGTATTTCATTGCAGTTTTGATTTGCATCTTTTCATGTATCTGTTGGCCATCTGTATATCTTCTTAGAAGTGTCTGTTTAGGTCGTCTGCCCATTATTTTAATCGGATTGTTTATTTGGTAATTGCAGATTACTGATTCGTTTATTTTCTCACTGTTTTCTGACATATTCTTTTCACTCTTGCAATATGAATTCTATCTCTCGTTTCACAATGCATTATTAAGAAAGCAAAACTGCAAGTTAAATTTTTTGGCATTATATAAATGGATAAAGAAAATAGAATTACCTAAAGACTGGAAAAATAGTGCTAAAATTCAGGTTAAAAAGAGAAGAGTACAAACCATAGAAAGATTATATTACCACAATGCTAAAAAATACCTATAGACAAGAAAGTCTATATGGAATACAAAACAGACTATTTGGTAACAAAATAGAGGGCAAAGTTGAGCTGATAGAAAGTAGATCTGTGGAGGGGCGGGGGAAGTGTTTTAAAGTCCCAAAATGCAATTCCACCATGGCTTATTCTAAAAAAGCAATTCAACACTACAGGAGAAACTATAAACTGACATTTATCATTCACTTAAAAATGCTATGTCTCTGCATTCATGAGTAACTTAAATTTCATAAAATTACCCTTGAAAAGCATACCTGAAATTTATCTCAACTTTTTCACAGGCGAAGACACAGAATCACATGGACATTTTTTCAGGTTATAGCTAAAATTCCTTAAAGTTTCAACTATTTTATTTCAGCTTTTATGCATTAAAGAACCATAGCCTGGATAATATTTTAAGAGTCTTCTCCTCTATTTCTGGGTGAGTCTATCACTGGGATAATCACACAAATGTGCCAGCTCTGTAATTATTTACGACTGAAAAAGACATGCTCAGAATTTGGAAGACATTCAAACTATTGCCTACAGCAGCCTTTTTAGAAAGTTCTAAGGAGCCTCCATCACCACTTTATTGCTCCATTTAGGAAAAGTATATCTTTCCCTGACTTCAGGATTCTCTATTAGTGAAGGACCTCGCTTTAATATTCCCAAAAAGAAACCTCGTACATCATGCTCTCGGCTGCTTGGTGGGGAGAACAGAGCAACGGAGGAGAAGAAGAAATAGGTCTTGTCCTTTAAAAAGTCAGTCAAGAAGTAAATGAAAATAAGAAACCAGGCCTAAAATAACAGTTTATTTCTTATTTTGTACCCTGTCTGTGCCTGCAGAAAGACCCAGATAGAATATGCTCTGTTCCCAGCCATTTGTGTCTGCCTGTCGTAGTGAGAAGAGGGAGATAAAGGAAGGAGCACAAGGACCAGCAAAGCTTTTGCGGGCAGAAGAGAAATGAGCTGGATATTGATATCTCAGATCTATATTCGTCAGCCTCTTACAGTAAACTCTGTTTTCTACTGTCTATTAATAGTTGGCACTTCTGCAAATCTTGAGTTCAAAGATAGCACTTGTCCATAAAGATGACCTGAGGGCCACAGGAGCCTGGAGTGTTTCCTGCCCCATCAAGAGAGGTCACATGCCCTTTGTGCCCTGAGTTCCAACCACTCCAGACAGGCTTGTGCGCTTCTGCCACACACCCTAGGAGGGAGCTCTATGCCTTTCCCACCATCCATTCTAAATGCTCAGAATTCCTTCCCCTGCTGGCATGGCTTCATGCCCAGAGTAGGGGGCTCCAAAAAGACTTGTGGAATTCATGAATGGAAGGCGATGCTCTAAGTTTTTTTTTCCTCTTAAGCTGATTTTAACTCCTCAGACTACAGAGTAAGGCACTTTTCTGTTGTTTCTGTTGGTGATATTTGTCTGAATGCTCAAGGGCTTCGCCCTGTGCTGCACACCTTATACTAATATGTCACTGTACTCTGTCTGAAGGGCTCTCAGAATTTTAGTCACACATACCCTCCTTTATGCTCTCATTGCCTACAGCAGTGTCTGACATGTGAGAGGTGCTCAGTACACAGTTGGCAAACAAATGAATCGGTAAATGAAAGAATGCATTGCCTCTACTACGTGTTCTTTTCCCACTTGCTGTGAGAGGTTCTTCTTTGGATCCACTATTTACACACCCATACTTTATTTTAAATAGCATTAGTCATTCTTTCCCAGACGTGCCTAGATTTTTTTCCCTATTGTTTCCTCCTTCCTGAATGTCTTCATGTTTGAATCCATTTGTGGACATTCTTTTTATTCTCCAAAGCCTAGTTCAAATCTGCCTTCTCCCTGGAAGCCTTCCCTGATACCTTGGCTGTGGTCTCCCCTACTCCTAACTCTGATTCTGCTAAAGTGGATTCTCTACTCCAGCAATTTTCAGCCGGTGTGCTGCAAGAATTTTTAAAGCATGTAATACCTGACAACTTAGTCAGGAGCATGGCCCTCCTTTCCCTTAGATTGTCAAAAAAAAAATTATAACAGCCAACACAACAATAGCTATCCAGTGTGAATGAAATGAAGTGATATCTATTTTTTGTCAGATTGGCAAAAATATATGTAATATATATTTTGGAGTGCCACAGTAATTAGTTTATGAGTGCCACGAGATGAAAAAGATTAAAAATCGCTTCTCTACTCCATTAATTCTCCTCCTTAAAATTAAATGAAATGAGTAAAATTTTATTTTATGGAATTCCAGTGTTTTATGTTTCAGATGAAAGTGACTTTAGATTTAATCATAGAAATTTGGGATATTTGTCTGAGGCTGTTTGTTCTCTAATAAAAGCAGAATGAGAAAGTGACTATATTAACTTTATCCAAAAGTCTGATATTCACTCTCAACATTATATAATAACTAAGAATCAATTTAATTTGACCAACTGATTAGAAATCAATTTTTAAAAAGGAAGAAAGAAAACACACTAACAGTTGTAAACATTTTGAGGCAATTTGTTAATTGATTGGGTTTTAATTTTTAAAATAGCTTTCCAAATGCTAAATAGACAAAGGCCTAAGGTCTGGATTTCTGAACAGATAGAACAGTACTCCATGGTTTTAAAATCACCCAATCGATTTGATTAGCAAATGTTTCTTGCAAGGTTTGTAAATGACATGTGCAACAAGGGTTGCTTTTCCCCCTAAGATAACCCTGTTAGGTTTGACAGCTTGTTTGCAATAGCACCCTAAAGACACATTCTGCAGTGCTCAACTGTATAAATATACATTTGAGATACACACTCTGGCTCATAACATTTGTTAAACATCTGAAACGTGAAGTCAATCTGGTTAGTGTGTTCTTTGCACCTCTTTAAATAGTGTGAAGGGAATGGATCTCTAGACCTTACAAGTGTATCTATAAACTCTTACTTCAATTGGCATGTACCATTGTGAAAGTCAGAAAGTAATTCAGAGACCTCAATAAAGTGAAAGAGATGGGGGATCCAAAAAGATATTATGAAAATATATGATAAGCAGAGATGGGACATCAGTTATGAGGAATATGAAAGGGTTAGGGAAAGGTCCTCTGCTAAGGCATACCTATTCAGGGTCTAAATTTCTACCATAAAGAATTTATCCCTTTGCCATGGCCACTGTTTGCTAAGTGGTTAGACCATTAGCCTGCACACGAAAGGGTTGAGGGTTTGATTCCTGGTCAAGGGAGCATACTTGGGTTGCAGGTTCGAACCCCAGTCCCGGGGCACATGTGGGAGGCAACCAACCGATGTGTCTCTCTCACATCAATGTTTCTTTGTCTCTCTCACCCCTTCTTTCCTTCCCTCCCACTTTCTCTAAAAATCAATGGAAAAAAATATCCTGAGGTGAGGATTAAGCAAATAAAATAAATAAATAACTCATTCCTTTGAATCAAAACATTCCATATGCGCAAGAAAACAGAAACACCAATCTAGAAAGAATGTATGCACCACTATGTTCATAGCAGCACAATTTACAATAGCTAAGATTTGTAAACAGCCTAAGTGTCCATCAGCAGATGAGTGGATTAGAAGACTGTAGTACATCTACACAATGGAATACTATGCTGCTATTAAAAAAAAAAGGAATTCTTACCATTTGCAACAGCATGGATGGAACTGGAGAGCATTATGCTAAGCAAAATAAGCCAGTCAGAGAAAGATAAATATCACATGATTTCACTCATATTTGGAATATAAGAAACAACATAAACTGATGAACAAAAACAGAACCATAATCATAGAAGCATTGAATAAACTATCCAACCTATGAGGGAAGGCGGAGGGTGAGGGAGTAAGACTTATATCCAAAGGACTTATATCCATGCTTATGAGCATAACCAATGGACATAGATGGGGGGAAGCGGGGGTTGAGGGCATGTGCTGGGGGTTGAGGGCGGACAGGATAAAAGGAGATTTATGTAATGCCCTTTAAACAATAAAGAACTTAAATTTAAAAAAAAACAACATCCCATATGAATGCTCTGTTAAAATATAAAAATTACCTGGAATATTAAATACATATGAGCTATCAGCATTCTAGGGTCACAAGAAGAGACAATATCTCTTAAAAACCATGAAGAATGTCTCTCTCACCCCTTCTTTCCTTCCCTCCCACTTTCTCTAAAAATCAATGGGAAAAAAAATATCCTGAGGTGAGGATTAAGCAAAAAAAAAAAAAATAACTCATCCCTTTGAATCAAAACATTCCATATGCCCAAGAAAACAGAAACACCAATCTAGAAATGATATATGCACCACTATGTTCATAGCAGGACAATTTACAATAGCTAAGATTTGGAAACAGCCTAAGTGTCCATCAGCATATGAGTGGATTAGAAGACTGTAGTACATCTACACAATGGAATACTACACTGCTTGGAATATAAGAAACAACATAAACTGATGAACAAAAACAGAACCATAATCATAGAAGCATTGAATAAACTATCCAACCTATGAGGGAAGGCGGAGGGTGAGGGAGTAAGACTTATATCCAAAGGACTTATATCCATGCTTATGAGCATAACCAATGGACATAGATGGAGGGGTGTTGAGGGCATGTTCTGGGGGTTGAGGGCGGCCGGGGTAAAAGGAGACTTATGTAATGCCCTTTAAACAATAAAGACCTTAAGTTAAAAAAAAAAACCACATCCCATATGAATGCTCTGTTAAAATATAAAAATTACCTGGAATATTAAATACATATGAGCTATCAGCATTCTAGGGTCACAAGAAGAGACAATATCTCTTAAAAACCATGAAGAATGAATTTGACTGAAGACTTGCAACAATAGTAACAAAATAGAATGTTCACAGCTCTTTAAGTACCCCAACTCTCTTCAATTTTGAAATAGTTCTGGAAATTACCAAAGGGGGCTTTCATTTATATATAAGAAACTTCTCCTGCTTACGAAGGTGCACCTGACTACAGACAACCAAAGGGGCATGCGATGAGGCCTCCAAGGGCTCTGTGATGGAGATGTCCGCCATCCACAGGTACCAACATCAGGCAGCTGATGCCTGATGTTGAAGTAATTTATATCTTTCTAGGAAGCCATGTTTCCTCTCAGTCAAAGCTCCAGCCAACCAATGCTTCCTGTGTCTTAAGCCTTAATATATCAGCATTTTATAGTTTTGCTCACTTTTTTATTATAACTCCTTTATTCCAGGACATTGGGTTAAATCATTTGATTTTCATAGATAATTCCATAGTCAAACATACAAAAAAAGGTCAACAACCTCACATGCAATTCTACCAGGTTTAGGGAATTAAACCTATTTAGATTTTTATAAATTCTCCAAACATTAGCTCACTATCTCTTCTAATGCTTTGGTCTTCCACCATCTCTAAAAAAATATTTATTTTTATTATTTTCTTATGTTTCTTGATGAAGATAACAGAAACAATTGAATTTAAGTATAGCTTGGCTCTTTGATATCTGTTAACATCAACAACATCTTTGATTAACAAACACATAGCTTACCTTTCCACATTTTTTCTAGCCACTTTTGGTGATCTGGAACATTTATAAAATGTTATCTTGTATTGATCCACAACCATTCTGACTCAAACCTTACAGATTTGTGCCTCAGTCAATTCTTTTTCTTGGTCATGAGCTCTTTCTGGTTTATTTGGTATATTAAAAATTCTAAGCTCATGAGGGAGTTAATTTTGTAGCTATTTTGAGTGCTTTGACCTTCAATCTCATTTCCTTCTCATTTAAATTACTCTCACTTGCATAGTCAGAATTATATATTTTGTAAAACTTCTCATTCTCTTTAAAATCATATTCTTTGAAAGAGCACACCCATGGGATTTCTCTAGCTTTGGGGATCTGTCCTGGTATCAGGAAAAGAACACAGACTCTAAAGTTTGAAAAGACTGTGGCCAGATTCTCGTCTAGTGAATGCAGAAGAGATGAACCATAAATACATATTGAGTAAATGAATGAGCAAATGAATCATGATCTCAAACAAATCATTGAATCTCACTGAGCCTCAGTTATCTCATCTGAAAAATGGTGACACAAATATCTATCCTGGAGCACTGTTGTCAGAAGTGAGTGAGCTTTAAGACCTGTGGGAGCATTTCTAATGAAAGTAAGTTTCTTTTTAGCCTTGAACCAGTTCTAGGTTTACCTTTTTTAGATAGGCTTGTAGGGCTGGCTGTCCTTATAGATGGCTCTCTTAAAATTTTTAAACTTTTGTTTTTATTAAATTTACATATCCATATACTTGTAAGAGTCACCCAGGTTTACAAGTTTTGTTAACAATTAGTTGTCATTATCCTTTTCCCCAATCATGCCCAACTTCTCCTGTTCAGAGATAACCAACCACTTTTAACACATTTAGTATTAAGTGTATTCTATTAGTTATTAGTATTTACCTCCACATTTCTAAATAACTTACTTATGCTACTGCTTCTTAACTTTTCCAATTCTGAACATTATCTATAGACTTCTCACATGGAATATTAGTACCTCACACACTTTCCTTCCTTCCTCAAGGCCCTCCTCTAAGTATAGTTACTGTAAAATGTGTGATTGGTAACTATCAGCGTGGACATTATTTTGACTCTGTAACATTCAAGACTAAGTCATGGGATACACAGTGACTGCCTATTCTTTCTCACACTGCAACTAAAATTATCTGTTTCCTTTGTCTTCTATGTTCTTGTCACAGATTCACTTCAAACTTAAGATGTCCAAAATGAAAGCTTCTCCCAGTCTTCTTTACTCCAATTGCTAAAGTCACCCTTGCTTGTCCTTTTCCTGCACCCCTCAAATTTAATCTTTAAGGAAGATACATCAAAAATATATCTTAAACCTATCCTCCCATCTCCACCACACCAACTGGTCCAAGCCCTTTCTTGCTTCACTTAGAGCTTGTCAGAGGGCTCTATAACTGCTATCTATTCCCTCTTCCACTTCCCTCCCTTTTCAGTGCAGTCATCATATGTACAGCAGAGAGGCCGTCGAAAAATGCAAACTACACCATATGCTCCACTATGTGAACTCCTCAATGGCTTTCTATTATGTTTCATGTAAAAAAACACAAAAAGGCTCACTCTGCTCCAGGCCCACTGGTCTTTTGCTAGTTCCCAGAACATTCTAATACCATTCTGGCTGCTGGGTTTTAGCTGTACCTTTTGCTTGGAATAAATTTTCAAAATTATCTTTTCTTCTGCTCCTTCTCATCTTCAAGGCCCTATCTGCTCTATATAAAGTTCCACCTAGAATTCTCTAGTTCATCACTCTGATTATTTCTTTCATAGCACAAACTGTAATTTTTTATTTGTTTATTTTGCTCCTCACAAGGTAAACTCTATGAGAACAGGGTCCTTGTCCCTTTTGATCTTCATTGTAACTCCCAGCATATCCTGCATGATATTTGAAAGAGGCTCAATTGATACCTAAGATTAAAGTATCAGAATGCAAGGCATGACCAAATGCTGAAGGTTTTTATTTTAGAAGGACAAATAAACTGCTATGGTTCCCATGTAGATGTGATAACAGTGGTAGTACAATTCATCAGATTCAGAACTGGGTTGATAAGCATGATGTAAGGATCTATCCTATTTGATACCTTTGACAGTAACTTGCATGAAGAGTAGGAAGTATACTTTTCAGGTCTGCATTTGATAAAAGGCCAGGTGGAGTAACAAGAGTTCGGGAAGACAACGAGGGCTTGGTGAATCTAAGGCAGCTAGAGTGACAGGGTGGGTGTAGAAAGATGATGTCTGAACTATTAAGGGCAGATAGAACATCTGCTAGGGTTCAGGGAGTCATCTAATTGTGAACGGGGAGGCAAAACACTGACTTACTAATGGTTTGCAAAGGGTGGTTATCACTTGTCGGAAGAGCTCATACAACTTTGTGTACTGCACTGTTTACTGTGCCTGAGGCCAGTTCCTGCCACAGTCAAACTTGTAGCTAAAACAGTTGAGGTGCACATTCCAGACACAGGCAGGTGGAGGCATCACCTTGTGATCCTGCAGACCTCAGATGGCTTGGAGTGCTCACTTCTGGGTGCCACCTTTTGGGAAACATGTTTTCAGGCTGTAGGACTGTCAGAGGCGAGACAACCAGGATACTGAGCATTCTGAAAGTTAGAACATGCTATAAAGAATGATTAAGGGAAATGGAGCTGTATAACCCAGGAAGATGGATTATTGGAGAGAGCCAAGAGGCTGCTCAAATATTTTGAAAGTGCTATGTAATAACTAAGATGTCATCCAGGACTGTTCTGAATGACATGACTGGAATGCACAAGTAGAACCCATAGGAGGGAGACTTCACCCCAAGATGAGGTGTGTTCTAACAACGATCTATTGCTACTCTAGTCTAACAAAAGGATGCCTCCCTAGCAAAGGGGTAAGCTGCTGTTACTGAGGTTTGCAAGCATATCGGCATGACCTGGGTGAAAGTGCATGGGAGGTTGGTGCCTCTAAGATGCCTTCCAATTCTAAACGCAGTGATGCTAAGTGAAGGGAAAGTCCACTGAGGCCCAACCGGCATAAGCCTATATTCAAACACAGTTAGAGAGAGCATATGTGAAGCCACTCTCCTGTTTGTACGAAGATTTACTTCTGTGCACTTATTCTCTGCGGAAACAGTGGAGTTGGTGCATGCAACATTCCTCATACAGCTTTCTTATTACCATTGATCAGGCTACCTGGCTGGTGGTCATAAATGAATAAACAGATATAAATTCCCAAATAAGCAGACATTTCTGTTTTTATGTACACCAAATGCTATTGTTCTCTGCTGCACCCTGTGATAGCAGAGGAGGTTTGAAATGAGTAGATAATCGGGAACCTTTTTCCTAATGAAAGGAAAGTATGAATATGTGCTTTCCTGATAGCCTTTAATACTTCTCACAACCAACCTCTCCCCTCTACCCTACACACACACTCACACACACACATATCATATGGCTTCTCTTGTAGTCAATTGAATATGGCTAAAGTGCATAAATGAATATTTTCATCCTAGTACTTACACTAAACTTGCCCTGATAAAAATGTTTTTATTAATAACCTAAAAATTTAATGAAAGCCCTATCTTTAAAAATAATATATCCACTGCTCTTTTTACAATGAATTTATAATGAGCCTTTGGGAAATTTCTGAAGTTCTTACACACGTATTAATTCCCATTAATTAACTTAAAGGCTAAAATGCAAATAAAAGTAATTTCGGTCTTTAGAAAGGGCAGGGCTCAAAGTAAAAGAAGAATCTCTGACTCAGGATATTTTCCACGCTGGAGTGAGCTGTGACCTTCTTGTTTCTGGCTCCTTGCTAAGACCACTACTGAGCGACAGCAAGACTTAATGGAAGTTTCCTGAGAAACTGGGGCTATCTCTCCATAGTACATGTCAGTACACAAGCTAAGGTCAAATCCCAGCTATATCTTGTAGGACCTCATGAAGTTACTTACTTCAACATGAAAGTAAAGAGGTATGCCACAAAAGCAATGTATATCAGCAGTTAATGGTGGTTGTGAAGGCATTTTCATGATTCTACATCCTGCTAATGTTAGAGATACCTTTTGCCAATGTCCATCGGCAAAAATGATATTATCTTCACTTTCACAGAAGAAAAATGCAGGAGAAAAGTCAAAGGATTTCTCCCAAAACATGAAGTTCTGAGATGTGTGGAATATTATTTCAGAAAACAAACAAACAAACAAACAGCTACTATATCCATGATGCAAGGGTACTATAAATGTTTCCCTGGCCCTGGAATCCTTTGAAACGGAGCTGTAGCAGTGTTCTTGCTTAGAAAGAAGGAAGAACAGCCCTCCCCAAATGCACAGCCACACAAGGATTGCTCAAACATTACATAAGGATGAATGGCCTAGTCAGAATCTAAACCTGGCATTTGCAAGCTGATGCTGGAGCCCCTAAACCTTTCCTCCAGCATAATAGCTTCATAGGAGGAAGATGCTGGCAGGCATTCTTCATCGGCTGGCCTCTGAATACCGTGGCTCTCTGATTGTCCTACAGGAAGCTCTGCCACATGAGGGGAAGTAATTATGTGCCCAAGGAAGGCAGAGAATGTCCTCGGTACGCTTACAGCATGGGAAGGGATTACAAGGCATAGCGCTGTGTTAGAACAAGATTTTGGCCATCCACTCTGTCATGGTGCGTGGGCCCCTAACACAGCCCGGCGGGTTGCAGCCAAGAGGCAAAGGGCTTTCACTGCTTGACATTGTGGCCCAGAGAAAAGCAGGCAGGAGAGAGAAGGAGGTGAAGAAGAGGAAATAGAAGACTGTTGTTTTTTAAATGGAAAGTAGCTATGAGATAAATGGTTGCTTTGGGAACACCAGGGGGAAAGGAAACATATACAAGCTTAATTAATAGAATTCAGATGAAAGAAGGGCAGAGCAATTAAATATTCATTATAGGTCCCATAAAGCTATGATAAAACAAACTCAATTGAAAGATTCATTGGAGACACAAACTTTGAAAATTAAGAATGTGAAGGAAACAAGAAAAAGCAAGCAAATTGTCCACATTAGAATGTTAGTATCTATAGGTGACAGTGTTCCAGGCACTTTCCATGTATCTGATTTGAAAGTGAAGGAGGAGAAATTTGTGAAAGTGGACAGTGTGGGGCATGCAGATGCTGCCAATAAAAACCGGATAAGCGGGTATTTCTATGTTCAATTCAATTCAACTTCATCCATAATGAACTGGATATAGAAAATTCTGGAATAGAGAAAATAAAACAGACTTTGGAATAAAAATGATGATGATAACAATAATTCTAAAAAAGGGCTAACATTTTGTAAAATGTTCTCAAGTTCCTGACAGCATGTCAGGCATATTTTTAAATTTATTATCTGATTTATTCTTCATAATAATGCTAAGAAATAGTTTCCATTATCATTCATTTTATAGGTGAGGATATGAAAATTCAGAGATAAACTTGTTGAAAGTCACAAAAGTATTAAAGTGGCAGAGACAATATTTTAATTCCATATCTTTATAACTTTAGTATTTGAACTAATAAAATTTATATAAAAGTTCAATAATTGTATATTATGTGTCTTAAACTTCTCCTCAAAAACTCTCTAGTACATGTATATTTAAAATCATAGTTTCTTGTTTCTTTTTCCAAAAGCTATTCTCCAAAAATAATAGGTAAACTTAAAACTGTAACATCATCACATTTGTGGAGGAAGAGGGTGTAGGGACACCTAAAAGATGGGCTGTGAAACTGAGTTATGAATTTATATTTTAAAAGATTGGGAAAGATTTTTTATTTGCATTTTTATCTGAGCTAATTGATACTTTGGAAAACTCAGAGTAGTTCAAAGAGCCAGCCTTTTCAAGACCAGGCAAATCCTCTCGTGTTTCTTCCCAGATCACTCAAACCACATCTCTCCAGCTCTCTCAAGATATTAATATGTAATCTTCCACTCAGCAAAGGATAGGGTCATAGAGTGAGTCACAGCACCTAGTAACATAGTGCTTATTGAATGAAAAAGATTGATCCCTCTCCTCCCACCTTCCCATAGCTGCACTTTGGGACTTGCTATTTCAACAAATCAAAGTATTTGCAAATCATGCGGTGTTCTCTGTGTGCACTCGATTCGGAGCAGAGAAGAAACAGTCTCCCTTCCCATGATAATCATCAATAATCTCACATCACAAAAGGCAGAATCCAGAGTAGATGGACACCCAAGAAGGAAAAGAGAATGCTCCAACTCCAGAGGTTCAAACCATTTTGGCAAAGAGGCTTCCTGGGAAGCTAGACTTCCCACTTCAATGTGGTCCCAGATACACTCCAGCCATCCTTCTCCACCCCTCTTTATTTAGGGTGGAGGCCAGAGGAGGAGGGCAGAGCCACCCCATCCTGTCCAAGAAAGACCTGAAGGTCCCAATATTGTCATGCAACCGTGGGTTGCTCATGATATTTTTTTAAAAGGCAGAAGAGTGAAATCCAGTTCATAGATGTAAAAATTCGAGTAGCGTTTTAATCATTGCATGTTATATAACCTCTGTGTCTAAATGTTTACGTACACTCCTCTCCTGGCCTTTCACACAAAGGTCCTAAACCACCATCAGCCCTTCATGGATCCAACACCATCTCCTAACTTTGGCCACTTCTGCAAAGAATCCTGCTTATTGAGTAAAACTCGACCAAGTGCAAGTGTATTAACTACTCTCAGGAATTAGTATTCCCATAGACTGAGAGAATTATTATGGGAATACTAAAATACTATAATACTAAAAGGGATCACAACTGGTGATCCCTTTATGTGAAATGGTGATCTACTACCATATGAAAGTAAAATGTGTTCTGTATGGTTAGCAGAACATTCATGAAGAGGTGAAAATTTTAAGTAGAGTACTATTAATAGCTTTATAATTGAGTTAATGAACAAACTCTGCATTTTCTAATCTGGTTCTCAATTTGAAGGCAACAGTGTGTTCATTGACTTTAGTGATAACAGTGTGTTCATTGACTTTAGTGGACCAAGAAAATCCAGTCCTCTAACCTGTGCATTTGGCCCCCAAAGCACTGAGCGTGCTTTTCCCAGGAATCTATTCCCTCCTATTTCTCTTGGGAGTCTCTTGCCCACTGACAAGCCATCCTCCCCACTCCTCCACCTATAGAGAAAGGAACTACACAATTTAATCATCAGTTGTGTACCCCACCCCCAAAGTACTACTTTTGCATCGCTACACTTTCTCCAGGATCCAAAAATAAATGAGTATATTAACCTGGTTTATTAAATTAAGCAATGAAATATTATTCAGGTCTCTTCTTTCTAATTCAGCTTGTTTTTCCTTATGTATTTACCTATCATTTACTTCAATGCCTTCGGAAGCACATAAAGTAGCAACAAAAATTCTACAAAATGAAATAGCTATAATAGGGAGAAATTTGTCTCAGAGATTTCAGAAATTCTAAGTTTAACCTCTTTGATGTTCTACCCACCATGTTGAGTAGTTCATCACAACCCCTTTTTTTCCTTATTATATATAGTTTTAATACCCAGAGAAATAAAAGTGCTGAACTCTATCTGATATTTTACTGAACTCCTGAACTATTCTGAGTTAAGTATGACAGATGCCCTAATGCTTGAGCCAGGGAAGTTGTTCTTTTAGTTCACACACAGAACATTTCCATTAAAAACCAGAGACCTCAGTTCTAACCTTGGCAATGCCTTCTCCACATGATTAATTATTTTTATGTGCACTGTAGTCCATTAGGGAAGTGTCAGTGTGCCTCAGGACTCAGATGCCTTCACATGGAGTATTTTGCCCACTTTGTTCTTTCCTCCGCCTTCATCTAGCAAAATAAAGAATCACATATCCTGTACTCTTATTTCAGATATTTGCAAAGTTATTAAGACTTTTACATTTTAAACTGTGATTCCATTTAGTATTATGCTCTTGAGAGGTTCTATGTTATTGTTACTGAGCTCATTTAGAAATAAAAAGTTAAATCTAATGAACAAAATAAACTGAATAAAATAAAACCAGAGGCATGTTTACATGGAACAGACTGACAGATCTCAGAGGGGAGGGTGGTGATGGGGACTAGATAAAGGAAGGTGAAGAGATTAGCAAAGAACATACATTCATAGCCGATGAATACAGACACTGGTGTAGTGAAGGCCAGGGGAGAGGGGATTGGGGTCTGGTTGGAGATGGGCAAAGGGGGTCATCTGTAATACTGTCAACAATAAAGAAAAATAGAAAGTTAAAATAGAAAAATGCAATCAGTAAAATTCAGGACAATTATTTACAAATAATTTAGGAAGGAAAAAAAGTCACATATAGTCTTCTTGTCATTTGAGGATCACTATTTACATCGATAGTATAATCTACTTTACATATACCCATATGTCATTAAACTATATTCTTTGGAACCCTTGCCTATTCTGTTTTAATGCTTTCTTTCATTGTCACTTTGAAGCATATTATTGACTTGAATCCCAGGTAACAGGACAACTGGTGATCCCTTTATGTGAAATGGTGATCTACTACCATATGAAAGTAAAATGTGTTCTGTATGGTTAGCAGAACATTCATGAAGAGGTGAAAATTTTAAGTAGAGTACTATTAATAGCTTTATAATTGAGTTAATGAACAAACTCTGCATTTTCTAATCTAGTTCGCAATTTGAAGGCAAAAATTACATCTCTACCCAGCAGGCAAACATACAAAAATACCTTCTCCTTTTTTTGACTTTATCTTGCTCCTTGAAATTCCATTATGGTGGTGACCCTCGCTCAATAGTTTGATTTCCCAGCCACAACTGGAAATGCATAAAAATCTACAGACATTTGTACCATCCTCTCTTTATTTTGGTCAATATCTCTAATTCCTTTTAAAGGTACTTTAAATGCTTGGAGTTTTTTAAATTAAAGTTTTTGAAGTTGTTAAATTAATTGTGGCTCTTACTTGTTCATAATTTTCTTGATGAAGAGAAAAAATAGAACAGAGAAGAAGAGGAGCAATACAGTATTATTATTTTTATTATTATTTATTAAGAACTGATTATGTGTTAGGTACTGTGCTAGGTACTTTACATTAAATATTGCTAATACTTCCATAAACCCTGTCACTTGTCTTATTTGACATTTAAAGAAATAGTGACTCAGGAAAGGTAATCAACATATCAGAAGCCACAGAGCCGCTAAGCAGCAGACCTGAAATGATCTCTCTCCACTTTCAGGTTCAACCTCCTCGGGCCTCACCAAACCGGCTGTCACAGTCCCTGGGCCCTTCCCAGTAGCCTCTCAGCCCCATGTTCAAAAAAGTCATCAGGCATCCACTCTCCCAGATGTTAATATAAAAGCTAAATTACTCTGGGTTAGGCTTTGATGGGGATCAAAATTCAAATGTCTTGAGCATAGAGCTAAAAGTCAAATGAAATTTTTACCAAAGTCCTATTATGGGCCAGGTACAGGGCATATATTCTCATTTAGTTCTCACAGCCCTCTAACCTGGGTACATTTGAGCCTTCTACCACTGTTGTACTCTCGTGGTATGAATGAACATTCTGAGACAGCTTTTGGTGAAAGAAGGGTGGGTAAGACAAATAATAATAACAGAAATGACCAGTTCTTTTTACTAGTTTGCATGAATCATTTGGAGGAAAGAATAAAAGATTTTAAAATAAACTTCTACAGGCAAAACACAATCCAAGTATGGGCCCTATATACTCTTCATTTTCTGTATTTCTTTTCAAATCCTATGTCTATTAGCATTTGTATAAACATATATTTATTGAATATGGAAAGAAGTGTAATAAAAATGTAAATGTCTGATCCCTAACCCAGCAACTCCCCACCCCATTAATATTTTTATAATGTTTCTATTTAGGTCAAACAATTTTTTGTGTTCCACCAGGTTAAGCTCTGCATGAAAAGTTTTATAGAATATGCAAAGATGTGTAAGACACATTGGAAATATAGTAAGAATGCAAGTAATACTCAGCTTATAATGACCAAAAAGGTGATGAAGAATAAATAAGACAGTAAAACTTAGACCAGGAGTAAATTATGCCCAAAATAAGGAAGCTCTAGATTCCAATTGTTCGACTGCAATGTTTGTAAACTAATTTTGTTTTTTTATTGAATTTATTGGGGTGACTTTGGTTAATAAAACCATACAGATTCAAATGTACAATTCAATAAAGTATCATCTGCATCTGCATAGTGCAGTCAGCACCCAAAATCAAGTTTCTTTCCTTCCCATTTATCCTCCCTTTGCCTACTTCTACCTCCCCTCACCCCCATGTATTGCTATCACCATACTGTTATCCATCTCCATATTTCTTTGTTGAATCCCTTCACCTTTTTTCACCCTGCTCCACAACCCCCGCCCCTCTGACAGCTGCCAATGTCTTCTATGTATCTAAACTTCTGTTTCTATTTTATTTGTTAAATTATTTTGTTGATTAGATTTCACATAATGCTCTCCAGGTCCATCCATGTTGTTGCAAATGATAAGAGTTCCTTCTTTTTTACAGGAGCGTAGTAATCCATTATGTAGATGTAACACAGTTTTTTTAATCCACTTATCTACTGATGGGCAGTAGCCCTTTATTTTAAAAGATCCCAAAATAAAACTGTTTATCACTGATGAGTACAGTCTTTACAAAAATAAAGTATCTCTTGATCCACTTGATTCCAATAGTTTGGGGAAGTCATTAGAGGATTTTAAAGCAGGAACATGTCATGAGTCTTAAAAGCGAAATATCATGTTATTTTAAAAACAAAAGGAGCAGTTCAAAAGAACTGGAGTTCAGAGTGTGCATCAGCATGGCTATTAATGCTGACAAAGTTGGAAAGATGTCGTGATGATATTGTGAAAGGCTTTATTTGCAGTCCTAAGGTGTTTGAACTTTATCCTGGAGGCCATAGCTAGCAAAAAAAAAAAAAAAAATAGAGAGTTTTTAAATTTTAAGTGAGGAAGTGGCAGGCTCAGATTTAATTTTTGAATGAAAACTCAGGTGGTACAGAGGATGGATTGGTGGGGACAATCTTCAGCAGCAGAGAGACCACTTGGAAAGCTGAGGCAATAGTTCTTGCTAAAGGTGGTTCGAATGTAGACCATTGACTTCAGGGTGAAAAGAACAGTTTGGGAAGATATTTAGAAGAATTTTTTAAAGTGGGTGGAGTTGGGAGGAGAGAGGGCAGGAGGAGTAGAGAATACTTTTTGTTACAGACAGGAAGAAGACCAGGTTTGAGAGGGAAGGCAATAAATTCAGCATGTGGTGTTTGGTTGCTTGCAGAATGTACAGATGTACCAGTTGGTGTCCTGGAGGCCGCTGGAAGTATGAATACAGAGCTCAGAATGAATGGATGTTGAATAACTGGCCTAGTATACTTTGCTCTAAAAACCCCAATATGTTCATAGGCCTTTGAAAAAAGGAAGCTAATTCTTTGCCTCTTTCAGCACCCTGAGTTTACATCACATTCTCTTTCAAATAGTTTCTCATGCCATATATTAGAGGAGAATTATTGAAATGGGAACCTCTTCATGAACACTATCCACTAGCAGTAGCCTGAAGATTATAAATATTTTTGTAATTTAAACACTCTGTCTATGAGAGGAATGACTATTTATTTAAAAGATTTGTTTCTGAGTGCTTATTATGTACCAGGCACTGTGTTAGGTGCTGGGATTATAATAGTAAGCAAAAATAAACACAAATCCGGCTCAAAGAGCTTTCCAGTAGAGGAGGAGACAGGCCTTACTCAACTAACCACACAGATGAAATCAGGTGATCTAAGAAGATGAAGTTTACAGTTCTAGGAGTACATAGGAGAAAAGAAGCTATTCTAGAGGTTTGCCCATGAAAGGTAATATTCAAACCAAATTCCCCAGGATGAAGAAGACCAGGAGGCAAAAGTCCCTGTGGTGAGAGGGAACATGATGCATAAAGGAACTGAGATAGGCTGGGGGCTATGCAAAAGGAGTGAAGGGGTGGGGTTGCTATATGATGATGCTGGAGATGTAAGCAAAGGTTATAGGTCTTGTAAAAAAAAATTAGCCTTTAAACCAAGAGCAATGGGAAGACACTGTGGTTTGAGCAGTGAGATGACAGAATCCAATTTTCATCTTGGGAAACCCATTTTACCTCCAATGTGAAGGACAGGATTGGCTCCTCTCTTGTCATGGTTTTACCCTTTGCTGCTCTTTGCCCAAATTGATTTTCTCTTCTCTTCATCTTTGTACAATGCTGATGATCAGGTTTGGGCTGAGCTACAGTAGACTGGGAAATGACTCTTGTATGTCCATATAAGATGCAGGTTGCCATCCCCCTGGTACTGGGGGCAGCTTTGTGAGAGTTGTTCGAGTGAAAATGATGAAAGGGTTTGCTACTTATAAATCCATGACAGGCGGAGAGTGTGCAATGAGAAAAGTGAGGTCACTTGGGTTCTAGTTCCCTGGCTGCCACTTTCTACATTAATAAAAGAGAAACATGCAAATTGGTGTCACTCTACTACGCCCACCATCCAATCAGGATGAGTATGCAAATTAACCCAACAAAGATGGTGGTTAATTTGCATATGCAGGCGCGGAGCAAAGACTGAAGACAGAAGACAACTGAAGACTGAAGACGACTGAAGACTGAAGAGGCTTGGCATCTCCGTTCCATCAGAGAAGCCAAGCCACGCTGCTGCAGCTGGAGTTGAGAAGTCAAGCCTCGCTGCTGCAGCCGAACCAAAGGCCTGGGTCCTGGGTGCTGGAGAAAAACCAATGCCAGCAGCCAGGGGAAGGAAAGCCTATTGCACGAATATTCATGCAACAGGCCTCTAGTCTGGCTATAAAACCTTGAGAAAATCATTGAAAAGCTTCCCACTGCAGATGCCTCATCTTCAGAATGAAGGCAGAACAATGCACAGGCTCTTCTACGCCCTTCTGATTCCATTGAACAAATAATGAAGAAAGTGTAATTCCTAGACAAACCACCATATGGGTCCAGAGGCAAAAGAAAAATGTCTTGATATAAGAAAATTCATAAGTCTGGATTCTGCATTAAAGCATGCAGATATATATATATATATATTAAAGTTTGCCCTTTTTACTTTTTAATCTACCATTTCAAGCTGCATTTTTATGTGCGGAACTAAACACACACCCATATTGACTTCTATTTATTAGCTAGTATAAATACTTTGAAATTTGTCTTTGAGCTCTTAAAAAACTTGAAATAGGTACAGTTTCCTTCCCATGTAAACCAGACTGCAAATAATTAACAGACAGAATTATTGGATACATTTTTTTCACAATCTCAAATCCATGAGGAATATGTAGCTAATTTAAGCTTTGTTGTATTAAATTGTAGAATACACCATAAAATACTGATACTACAACTTGCATCAAACAAGTAAACATTTGTTATGGGGACAGTAAAATTTACTTTTCACAAAAGGAGACTACAGTAATAATGCATTCAATTCTATTTCCCAGAATGCTTCTTAAGTATGTTAATAAAGTCTTTATTGTGTCTGCTTATAAAAGTCGCCACCATTTCCCATTAGAAAGTCTCTGTTTATTCATCAAACATTTACTGACAGTGACTGCTGGGAGCAGCCTCAGATTTCCACTCCATTACACGTTTGTGGCATAAAGCACATTAATTATAGATATATTACAATATTCAACTCATTGAGGAAAAATTAGATGATCAAGGCTCATTTTCCTTGACAATAAGCAAGTTAATGAAAATACTAATTACCTGATGATGAAGTGGAGCCTTCAGGATTGAATGCTTAGCATCTGTAAAAGAGTTCTCTGAATCTAGCACAGAATATTAAAGCCAGAAGCATTGAAAGTCTATGAGGTGGTCCCTGCAATTGTCCAGTGTGCTTTAATTAAAGATAAAGGATAATCAGAGGTGAAGCAGAGTTTTTTAAAACATTTGAGGGAAGTCATTAAAAAGTTATGTTCTTTACCTAAAAATTTAAAAGTATTATTATGTGGGACAGTGACCTGTCCAGAGTCACAGGACAGATTGGCAGAACCAAAAATAGAAACCCTTATAACTAAAGCTTGAACTCTTAACCTGGAAGCTCAATTACAAACCAATAAAAGAGAGGACTGTTACAACATGCAAATTCACATTTGCTTTTTCACTTCCCAGGATAAGCAAGAAGAAAGGGCAAAACAAAGGACCTGTAAGAATATCTGTTGCAGGCACACAAACTAGAATTTTGGCTTTGGCCATCTTGAAGGCAAACAAAGGCACTTGAAGGATCCCCCACCCCTACTTATCCCTACCCTCTCAACATTCATTGGACAAATATTTACTTTGGGCACGGAGGAATCCACAGTGACCAGAATGTTCAAGGTCTCAGCTTTCAAGAACCTTACATTCTAAGGATGAAGAGGGCCTGGGGACAGTAAAAATGATATAGAAAAGAGTGTTAAGTGCTACCAAGACAATAAAACTTGATAATATGGTGGAAGATGGAAGGGTACTGTGCATAGTCAGGTGTGAGAAACTTGTGTTGTGATCTGCTTAACAAGACACAAGAAAGTCATGCTGAAAGAAAAGCACTCCATGCAGAGAGAAGAGCAAGTACAGAGGTCTGAGGCCAAAATGCAGCTTGACATGCTGGACTGGCAATAGAAATGCAATGTGAGCCCAGTGTGTGATTTCAAATTTTCCAGTGGCCTTCTATTTTTTAAAAAAATAAAAAGAAACAGCTAAAATTAGCCTTAATATATTTAATAAAATATACTATGTAAAATGCAAATCAACTTTATTTTAAATAATTATGCAAAGAATAAACTCATTGTCTGCAAGAATTTTAACATGGCCTAATGATTCTTTTTTTTTAATAATGCCAGATGTATTTTTAGCTATTTTTAAATTATGAGAGAAAACTTGATTTAAAGATCCCCTTCTCTGGATTTCTAGAAGTTTAGACTGAATAGTGATAAACTCCAGGCACAGGAAAGCCAATTCACATTCAAGTAAGAGGCTGGGGATCCTTAAAAAGATGCCCTTTCCTGATAAGCATGTAAAAAGATGCTCAACATGATTTGTCATTAGGGAAATGCAAATTAAAGCAACAATGAGATATCACTACACACCTTTTTCAGGATGGCTGAAATCCAAGAAACAGATTGCTGATGAGGATATCATGCAACAGGAATTCTCATTTATGGCTGATGAGAATGCAAAATGGTACAGCCACTTTGGAAGATGGCCTGGCAGTTTCTCACAAAGTTAAGCACAGTCTTAACATAGGAGCCAGCAATCACACTCTTAGGTATTTACTGAACTGATTTAAAAACTTATATCCATATAAAAGCCTGCAAACAAATGTTTACATCAGCTTTTATCATAATCACCCAATACTGGAAGCAACCAACATGTCTTTAACAGATGAACGGGTAAACAAATTGTGGTACACCCACACAATGGAATACTATTCAGCAGTTAAAGAAAGCAATGAGTTACCAAACCACATAAAGACATGAATAAATGTTAAATGCATATTTCAAAGTGAAGCAATCAGTCTTTCAGACTATATACTGTATGATTTCAATTAAATGACACTATCAAAAAAATCAAACTATAGAAATGGTAAAGACACTAATGACAAGCAAAGAAACACTAAAAAATAAAAGAATAATGTAGCATTGGATTATAACCCAGAGTATATAGTAAATATGTCTGAGTGCATACTGAATCCTATATAATAAAAGCCTAATATGCTAAGTGTCCAGTCGTCCGGTCATCCGTTCGACCAAGCAAAGCATGATATGCTAATTATATGCTAAGGCCATTCAACCACTTGCTATGAAGTGCACTGACCACCAGGGGGCAGACACTCCGACCGGTAGGTTAGCTTGCTGGTGGGGTCTGGCCGATCAGGACTGAGCGAGATGGGCTGGAATGCCCTGGAGCCCTCCTGCGGTCCCTCCCCTGCTGGCCAACCTCCCATGTCCTTCCCCAGCACTGATCGTGCACCAGTGGGGCCCCTCAGCCCCCTTGTGCCCTCTTGCAATCCGAGACCCCTCTGGGGATGTCAGAGAGCCGGTTTCAGCCCGATCCCGCAGGTCAGGCCGAGGGACCCCACTGGCACACAAATTTGTGCACTGGGCCTCTAGTAAATAAACAAGTGAGGAAAAAGAGACAAGTCTTCCACACAGAAAAATCCCAAATAATTTACATCAATACTCCACTCTCAAGGAGGTGGAGTGTAACTTCCCAGACTTTAACTGGAGGCTGCACTTGAAGACCTTCTTCCAAAGTGTAAGCATGGAAAGGAGGGTAAAAAGTAACTTTATAATTGAGAAAGCTGATAAATATTCCCTCAGCCAGGTGATCAAGTTAGCGTTAACAGTAATAAGTCATGATGATAGCATGTACCTTTGACATATGATGAGAATGGTATTTTATCTATATGGTCTTCCTCCCAAAAACACATTGGCCTGCTTTAATAATGAACAATCATAATTGAGGGACGTTTTACAAAACACCTGACCAGTGTACCTCAAAATTTTCAAAGTCATCAAAAACCAGGAAAACCTGAGGAACTGTCTCAGCCAAGAGGAGCCTAAGAAGACATGATAACTAAATGTAATATGGTATCTGGGTAGGATCCTGCAACAGAAAAGAGACATTAAGTAAAAACTAAGGAACCATGAATAAAATATAGACTTTAGTAAATAATAATGTGCCCACATTGGCTCATTGATTGTGACAAATGTACTGTACTAATGTAGGATGTTCATAATGGGAGAGATGGGGATGGGATATAAGGGAACTCTCTGTAGTACCTTTGCAAATTTTCTATAGTTGTAAAAGTATTCTAAAATAAAAAGTTTATTTTTAAAAATAGGCAGTCTCCACACAGGCCGGAATTATTTCTCCCATTTCTCAAACTGGCAGTCTAAATCAGAGTAAGCAAACTGCTGAGTATATCTTCTGATTTTGTTCCAGCATCAATTTGTATTTTCTCTGCTCTTTTGATTTCAACTAATAGCTCTGCACAGCCTCTCCCTTTTCCTGTGCATTATCCATTGAATGAGTTCCAAAGCACTCTGCTGTGGAGGGGCCAGAGATCCCATTTGATGGATGTTCATTTCACACACCTGTTTTGGGGTCTTTGATTGATGTGCTGGCATGCATCTAATGTAACTTCTCCTAATAGGGGAGTGAGGAAAACATACATTTGTGCAAGCCGCAGTCCAGTTTGCTGTTCATTCAAAAGGCTTAATTTAGAAATAGTTACTTAATAATTCAACATGGACAATTCCTTGATTCCCATTGACTTTCAATTCAATCAGCAAAGCTGCCTCTTGGATTTTCCATTATTATGAAGACTGATGTATTTTATAAAAGCAAACAGCTGCTCAGGCAGATTAATGTTCCTTCTTGTCACCCTGCAGTGAAAGCTTACTTGGAATTCTCCTCTAGTGAAAAAAAGTTAAGGTCCAAAGAATTTGACTGACTGACCACCAATGACTAGTGCATGTCTCTGCCCTATGCCTATTCTTAAAACCTTGACTACCAAAGTTCATCAAGATCTTTGGATAGTTATCCTCTCCTGTCTCATGTAGTGAAATGCCCAGGAACTTGAAGTTGGGCAAACTAGTCTCTCATTCCAGACTTCTCATTTTCTGTGGACAAGTTATTTAACCTTTAAATGCTTTATATATATTAGAGGCCTGGTGCACAAATTCATGCACATGTGGGTTCTCTCACTCTGGCTGGCGATCAGGGCCAATTGAGGCTTCAGGAGGTTGGCCTGGGGGAGGGGCTGTGGTAGATTGGCTGTGGGAGCGCACTAACCATCAGGGGGCAGCTCCTGCATTGAGCATCTGCCCCCTGGTGGTCAGTGTGCATCATAGTGACCGGTCATTCAGTTGTTCAATCACTTAGGCTTTTATATATATATCCTCACCTGAAGAGAAACATTGATCTGTTGCCTTCCATATGTACCCCACCTTGGATCAAACCACAACCCAGGTATATGCCATGACCAGGAATCAAATTGGCAACCTTTCAGTGCACAGGAAAATGCTCAGTCAACTAAGCCACTCCAGCTGGGCGACCTGTTTTCTATTTTAATAAGATTATTATAGGTAGATACTAGACAAGGGACAAAGGCAGAGGGAAGGAGATTAGTGACTTAGCTGTTGAAATAACCTAAGGAAGAGATCATCATGCCTTGAGACAGGATCCTGGCAGAGAAAGTATATAAAAATGACTGGATTCAAGATATATTTTGAAGGCATAGCCAATAGAATTGTCTGGGAGATTAGATATGATATATTAGGGGAAAAAGAAACATTTCTTTCCAAATTTTTTGTCTGAAACAATTGGAGAGGTAAAGTTGTTATTTAATGACACAGGGAATACAATCTACACTAATAAAAGAGAAACATGGTAATTAGCGTACGACCGCTACCCTTCCCATTGGCTAATCAGCATATCCTTATGCAAATTAACTGCCAGCCAAGATGGCGGCCGGGAGCCATGCACTGAAGAGCGAACATGAGGCTTGCTTGCTCCAGTGACTGCAGACTCCAACGTTCCCCGCCTGACTTGCC
>NW_005353753.1:408319-413948 GCF_000412655.1 Myotis brandtii
TGGGGGCCCCCCCCCCCCTCCCCGAGTGCACAAATTTTTGTGCCCCGGGCCTCTAGTGTAAGAAATAATTTGGAGGGATGGGGAAGAGCAGAAGCTCAGTTCTGGAAAGTTATGTTTGAAAAGCTTGTTAAACATACAAGTGAAAGTTAAAAGAAGATAACTGGACATATGAGCCTAGAGTTTGGAGGGGAAATCCAAAGGGAAGATAGAAAGCATGTAAGTTATGAGTATACAGATTGTATTTAAAGCAATGAGAGTTGATTAGTCACAAAGTGAATGTGAACAGTAGAGAAAGAGAAAAGGTCTCCAAGTAGTCCGCTCTGGGGTATTCCAATGTTAAGAGGTAGAAAAGACAAAGAGGAACTAGCAAAGAATATGAAGAAGAGGCAAGAGCTGAGAATGAAGCAAAAGAAAGGGAGTGTGGTAGTAGTGACTTACTTTAAATCCAAGGGAAGAAAGTGTATTGCAGAGGAAGGAATTATCAAGTATATGAAATGTTGTTGATAAGTCCCATAAGATAAGGAAAGAGACAGTATTACTGGAGCAATGTCCTTGAAGAGAGAATGCCACCTACTTTGCCTGTTCCATGAATGGCAAGTGGAAGCATGCTGCTACCGCATTCAGGTAGATGTGCAAATGCTGTCTGATTGCTTCCGATTCCTCATTGAAGGGAGGAACAAGGCCACAGATGAAGGTGAGGATAGAGGCAGGAGGGTGGGGTTTTGAAAAGAAAATAAAGGAGGGACATAGTTCCCTAGAGAGTGGGAAAGGGAATTGGTGATAGCATCTGAGATGCTGGACAGTCATTAACATGCATATAGGGAAGAAAGGCTGGGAGTGCAGGGGTGAAACAGTTGACTTTCTACTCTTCTTTCTTCTCATCATTAAGGTTAGTAGTAACTCCAATTGACAGACCACACCAAAGAAAGAGCCAGAGGCAACGGCACAGCCCACCTCTGTAGATTAAGTATTGCGATAAAACATTACGAAAATCTTCACACACCTAATGAACTGCCTCACCTTGCCTTCAGAACTACCTCTACTGCTATGAGGCAGAAGTCAGATCATACCACATGATCCCCTGTTAGATCTGATCATGTTACACTTCACAGATACATGCATTTAATATTATACTTTGAAAGTATATAATACTTTAAAGCAGTGGTATTATTTAAGAATAGAAAATCCAAGAGGAGAGCTAGAAAAAAAAATTGAAAAATGTCCTCTTCGGTCCACCAAGCACTGCCCTGTGATATTGTGCCCCTGCTAATTTCACAGGAAGGGTATGTTTCCCCAACTAGCGGGCCTCACCTCAGAAGTAGGGTTGGAAAAGGGAAGCATCCCAGGAGAATTGCCTCTTTCCACTCAGGAGTCCAGGGAAAGATTCCTAATTGAGTGACATTTCAACCAAGAGTCAGGGAGATTGTTACTGCCTACCTAATAAAGCTCCTTATTCTTCAAGCTGGTCCCTGACCCGTGAGGGTATAGGATGGGGGCAGGTCCCAAGTTTCCTGGGCTACTGGCTAAAAGTGTCTCCTGCAGAGAACAGAAGAATAAAATAACCAAGACTAAAACCTCACAGTCAGGGTGAGGTGGATAACTTGAACTAAACACACCTGTTAATGAAGGAGAAAGGGGATTTGAAGTTCTGTAGAGTTTGCTAAGGGAATCAAACACCCAGATAATTGCAACTTGTCCACTTCGATGCCACTGAAATAACTGAACAGATTCATCTCTCCTCAGAAATCCAGATTAAATTAGACAAAATTTCTACCCCAGAGATTCCCTACACGTCCCCCTCCCTGACCTGCTTATAACAGCCTTTGGGAGCCTGGCTCTTTCTGTCTGTGATGCAAAGTACATGGTTTTCTCACAACTGTGATAGTGAGAAGGGCCCATTTTCCTTTGTTTATGTAATTTCTTAGTGTCAGGCCCTAGTTATTTGTTAGTATCCTGGTTTTGGCCTGAGCTTTTTACCATAATTTTATCCCTCCAGCATGGCATGTTGCAGTGAAGTTAAAAAGACTGTGGGATTATGAGGAAGAAATTACATGACTGGCATCTCCCGTACAATTACAACAGTTATAAGGAACCACTTGTCCAGGAAGCCCTAATGCCTCCATTAATTTTGAAAAGCTTTGAAAGCTGTAACATCTTTTCAAAAAACAAAAACACTTTTCCTTTATCTCCAAACTGCCTTCCTCTTTGTACGTCGAGGCTGCCTCAAGCTCCCTTTTACTGCCTGTTTTAATTTGTCTTTAATATCAGATGTGCTGTATCGATTTCTTCTGTGTATGTTTTCA
Organism: Myotis brandtii; assembly: GCF_000412655.1. Lineage (NCBI taxonomy): Eukaryota > Metazoa > Chordata > Mammalia > Chiroptera > Vespertilionidae > Myotis > Myotis brandtii. The sequence continues at coordinate 410,623 of NW_005353753.1, forward strand.
TTCTGAATAATTCAGAGGCACAATTTTCCCCCCATTATGGTCAATAGCAGGAGCAAATTTTGAGGATAATCAATTGAGCCCTGACGGACGATTCCTGCTGTTGATATCCCCAGAAGTGAGGGAGAGGGATCAGTGGGGGATAATGCGACCCACAGTCAATCACAGCTATCAGCAAATGAGCTGACAGGGGTCTGTGTGAGGAACGGAGATCCATACCTCCAGCCCACAAGGACTGCACTGTACATTTCATCACAGGGCACTCCCGCTGTGCCAGGGAGAGTTAGGGTCCATTCCCATATACATTTTCTTTCCTGCTAATGTTTAAAAATGATGTTTGAAGTGTCAAATTTTTTATGAATAGGTATGTCATGAAGGCATCAATTCTTAATGATTTGTTCATATTTTAGCCAAGCTTTTTCCAAAATAGGGTAGGAAAATTGGAAAGCTTCCAGGAAATTAGTCCAGGGAATAAATGTCACATTTTAATTCAGATAATGTGGTTGAAATTAATTATCAGAGAGCTGACAGAAACAATGCAGGTTTGTCTAGTCCCCTCTCACCTGCGGTAAAAACACATTTTATGTGCCTGCTTTGACACTGGCCCCTATCCAAATCTTTGACACACTCAATTGACTACAAAATTGGCAACCCTCTATCTAATAAAGGAATCCAAGTATAGCAGTAAATATTGGTCCTTCTGTATAATATGACTAATATAGTCATAGTAGACCTAATAAGTATCAGGTTGTTGGACTTAAATAATTATAGTATTTATATATTCCATTTATTTCTTAAGACATTTTCATAAAATCCTGATTTAAGGGGATATCCTAGAAGCAGGCAGGCTTTTGCATTCTCCCAGGGATATAGAGATCAGAACAAGGGAGGAAAAGGGAGACTCAGGTTAACCCAAGCAGTTCAATTTCAATTACGTGCAGTAGATGGTCTTTTTCGGGTCTGATGGTTTTTGAAAACCACTTGAAGGTCTGTTCTGATTTACATGCAGTTTGCCTTGATCTTTTATAAAAATAAGGGCTTTCCCATTACTCGATTCAAATGTTTGAATGTAATTATATGCCTGCTTGTCATAAATAGATATTTCTAACTTTAAAAAACAACCAAGCAATCCCTAAAGAATTGTTGGTTTTATAATAAAGATTATGGAATTAATATTTCTACAATAGACACCCTGTTTTGCTTATCTTCAGAGGAGATCCATTAAAATTGCAAAAACATCTGTAGTTAATTGCTATATAACTTATAGTTAAATAATAGCTCAATGTATGCAAAGTAAAAGAGGAAATTAGAAGCCCTGGTTTAGTTTACCATAGATAACTTATTTATAAATCTCTGTAATTTATTATTAATATCCCTACACAATAATTGCTCATGCATATAAACACAGTTAAACTTAAAATTTTATTCTAATTCCTGTTTTTTTACAAAAGAAGTATTTTGGCTTTAGGATTCATTAGTGTTAAGGGTTTTTTGAAGACTTTAAGAAGTATATTATCATATTTTATGGAGGAAAACAGTGATTCTTTGTTCACCATCTTTTTTTTTCATCAATAAATTTCATGGAGAAAAAATTACTCTCATTAAAACATACAATTTCCTTGAACTAAATTTTAAGGATTCCGGCTAATAATCCAAAAAAAGCCAAGATAAATTATTTGTAAAGTTGGACTTATCTTGTAAATATCACCAGGGATCTTCTACTGCCAATTACATCAGTACACATGCTCCAATTGTTTTCATCAAAATAAGTCATTATCTGCTTTGCTCTTGTTCTCAAAGGGAAAAGTACAATTTTGGAGTGACAAACTCTTGGAGAATTATGTGATGGATCAAGCGTACCTGTTGCATGAAAATTAAGAACAGAATGATGAAGAAACTGATTCCTTTTTTTGGTTATTGGTTGGTAATATATGTAGCAAGAGACATTTGCCAGAGTGGATTTAATACTGATATATAGTTGATAGTAAAGTGGCAAACAGTCTACTGTAAAGCAACACCAGTTACTTAATAAAGCCAAAATTAGTAATATAATGCTTTTAGCCTGTTTTTCTTGATCAGTTGAAAGAATTTCATAGGTTGACATTAAGAGATGATATCAATGTTGATATGAAAATTATAGATCTTAGTTGGACCAAGAAAATAATAATAATAATAATAATGGGACCTTCCATGTATTGGAAGTTTTTTTTAAACTAGAGATCATCTCATTTAATCTTTACAAGAACCTTATAAGGCAGGTACTATTATAATTCCTATTTTGCAGGTGTGGGGGTGGGGTGAGGACGTGGTGGGGGGAAGGGTTCAATGGGGTTTAAAGGGGGACAATTGGAGGAGGAACCAAGATGGCAGCATAGGTAAACACCTGAACTTGCTGCCTCGCACAACCACATCAAAACTACATCTAAAAGACAAAACAAATATCATCCAGAACCACGGGAAGGCTGGCTGAGTGGAAGTTCAACAACTAGAGGGAAAGAGAAAAGCGCATCTGGACTGGTAGGAGGTGCAGAGGTGCAGAAGAGTGGAGGTACGGAGGCTCATGAAACGGGCTGGCAACTGGGTACACTGTGGTCTTTTTCAATCGGGAGGGAGATACAAACTCCCGACTGCTCTGAACTCCAGTTCCAGGTGAGACTCTGGGGACCCAGACTCATACGGGGAGAAACTGGACTGTCTGGCATCGGGCCAGAACACAAGGGTGGCTTTCTCTCAGAGGTGCTTGCAGCATTCATTGTTCCTGTACGCGGCGGCAGGACACAGAGACCCAGGGACCTATCCGGGGCAGGGCCGACAGGCAACCATTGCTGTTTCACTGCCCCATGATTCCCTGAGACCCCGCCCCACTCAATTTACAATCCCACCCAAGCTGTGCACAGAGGCTTTTGCATATGAATGGCCTGGCCTTTTGCAATCTAAAACCTAACAAACTTCAGCTGGGTCAAAGAACCCCAGAGCTTCCAAAAGAAGGCCTAAGGCTTGTCAGCAGCCTGCATTGTTTCACAGCTGCACCTCATCTGGGCACTACCAAACCCCAAACAAAGAGGAGGAATCTGCAGATCTCTTTGTAGCTCCTTCTGGGTGGCCTCATGCAGTGGCTGACTTTGCACCTCTTTGGAGATCCAAGAGCCAGTGTACTCAGTGGTCAGAGTGAGACCACACCAGATTACAACTCAGATCCATAAGGGACACACTCAGGAGGCAGACTCAGTGAGCACCAAAGCCCCACTGAAGCAAGTCCTGCCCCATAAGGGTGTTTCCAGCACAACAGTTCTCCCATTGTAGACACAACTGGTCCTCACAGCCAATTG
>NW_005353753.1:415672-425533 GCF_000412655.1 Myotis brandtii
TAAGAAGAGGAAGAAGAAGAAAAAGGTAAAGATACAAATTATGAACAACAAATACACATCTATCAACAAGTGAATCTAAAAAATCAAGTGAATAAAAAATATGATGAACAGAATAAACTGGTGAATATAATAGAATCAGGGGCATAGGAAGGGAGTGGACTGACAATTCTTGAGGGTAAGGGAGTGTGAGGGGTGTGGGAAGAGACTGGACAAAAATTGAACAGCTATGGACAAGGACAATGGGGGGTGGTAAGGGCATGGGGTGGGGTGGGAACTGGGTGGAGGGGATCTATGGGGAGAAAAAAGAGGAACAACTGTAATAATCTGAACAATAATGACTTATTTAAAATAAAAAAGAGGGTCATCTGTAATACTTTCAACAATAAAGATAAATTTTAAAAACTATATTTTGAGGATGGAGTAAATGGCCACCTTCCACTTCTAAAAACCCTCATTCCTCTGTTTTATATGCACTGCCAAGCAGAGTATTACCCAGTTGTTTTTGTTTGTTTTTGTTTTTGTTTTTGTGAGGAAGCTACTTTTTGTTGCCCAAAAGCTTCCAGTGACTATGAGAAGAGGAGGGAAGTGGTGTGGCAGTCACTAATGATAATGACCCCTGCCACAGCGAGAACATTCTGCCCACTTGAAATGGCCTTGATACAAAACAATGATGCAGAATAACATTAAATGGTAAATCAATAGCTGGAGGACATGTTTCACTATAACTTCCCAACTGGCTTTGTCCTTGGGTCAAGCTTTCGAACTCATAGCCCAGACAGTCTCCTGGCATTGTGAGACTAAATTAATTAGTATGCCCTACATAAAGGGCACCTCTGTTCAAAGTGGCTCCAGGTCTTCAGAGAGTTAATGGGGAAGTTCAAGAGACCTGGTACCTTGATCTCAGGCAAAATCATAGGGTCAGGAGATGTATATTGTGGGAAGCATAGGTTTGAGTCAAACCCTTTCTGCCATATTCTGTGTAAACCTGGGAACTGTACGTCATTTCTTTGATCTCTGGTCTCCTCATTTAGACAAAATGTTTAACAAAACGTATCTCATCGACACATCGTCCAAAGGTGCATCAGCATAGGGTGGTTATGAGAAATCAGCAAGATACTGAGTATACAGTGGCTGTTGCAAAACAGGGGTTCTGTAATGATCACTTGATCACTTCTCATAATTTGCATTCCTGTCATAGAGATCCTTCTCTCACTAGGTCACTAAGGAATTTGGAGTCTTTGAGTATTTAAAATTTAAATATTTAAAGTTGTATTTAGATTTCATCTTTAATTTGAAAAAAAAACCTCAGGGTGCTATTTTCAATGAAATGTATCAGTCTTAACTGAAACTCACTTTATTTATTTCACTTCAGCTAGATTACTTGCTGCAATCATACTATTTAGAGCACACTTCAAAACCACAAGTGAACTAGAGGTTCACTTGAACCATAAAAAGACTAGAGGCTCTCCAACATCCCCTGAGGGGTCCCGGATTGAGAGAGGGAAGTTCTCAGGTAACGCACCCTGGAATCAGGCTCCCTCCTCTCTGGTTCCGGGTGCATGACCCGAGAGCCGCAGCTGCCAAGTCACCACAGCTCGGCAGCTCCTGTGTTGAGCGTCTGCCTTCTGGTGGTCAGTGTGCATCATAGCTACTGGCCAGTCGGCCAGTCAGCCGGTTGACCTGTCAGCTGGTCACTTAGCCTTTTATATATATAGACTAGAGGCCCAGTGCATGAATTCGTGCATGGGTGGGGTCCGGCCAGCTCCCAAATGGGGTAAGGGGGCCAATTGAGAATCAGCATCTGGGGGTGGGGCCATGGGAGGTTGGCTGGCCAGTCCCACCCCTGATTGGTGTGGGGGGAGCCGATCAGGGGCAGAGCTAGCTGGGGGGAGGGGTTGCAGGAGGTTGGTCAGCCAGCCCCACCCCCTATTGGGGTCGGGGATGATCAGGGGCGGGCCGGCTTGGGGGAGGGGCTGCAGGCAGATTAGGGTGGGGTGGGTGATTGAGGGCAGGGCTGGCCAGGGAAGGGCCGCAGGGGGATTGACCGGCCACCCCACCCTCGATCAGGGTGGGAGAGGCTGATTAGGGATGAGGCCATCTGGGGAAAACAGCCAAGGGAAGTTGGCCAGGCAGCCCCACCCCCGGATCGGGCTGGTTTGCTAGCCACAGTGGGCATCATAGCAACCAGTCATTCTAGTCATTATGGCGTTTGGTTACTGGCTTTTTATATAGAGAGATATCCTTTTCCAGACTTTTTAAACTAATAATCTGTTTTAATCAAATTTGTTTAAGGGAAAGGTACCACCATCACACAATGAGTCTACCTGGCACAGTGAGGGGAATATAAAACTTAGTTATTTCTCTTCTTGGTTTGCTCTTCCACTAGAAGTTACTCCAAAGTTGGACATCCTTACAAAGGGAGAAGCTAGTACCGAAGATCCTAGATTGAGAGATGCCAGAGAAAGAAAAAGAATACCAAGGTCCTTATCAGGAGCCCTAACATCCTAGAAATAACTGGAAGCCTGAGGTCATTTATAACTAACCAGTTCGAGGGGCAAACATGGTCATGGGCCCTGGGTCCAGAAGAGGGACTTTTTCTTAAAGGCTCCATGGATCTCCATATACCCACAGGATACATCCCTGCCTATAAATTCAGGTTTATAATCATTTAGCAGAATAGAAATAAATTGAAGCTTTATGGATAAAATTTCACAAAGTAAATGACAGCTTTTTTATATGTGCATTCAAGAAAGAAAAATGTATCTCTTATGCAGTCCATAATTGTGGAACTTATGCTAATGGAAATCATTGTAACACTTTATTCATAAGGGTCATTTATAAATGATGTATGAATGTCCATAAATGTCTCTCTGATTTGCTATTAATAGTTAGGAATGCTATTATTTTTACATAAGCCAAGTGTGATGCCTTTCAAATGGAAGCAACAATAGGTACAATCTGTTGAAACGAGTCTACAGACAAAACAAGCATATTTTTGCTTGGTTATTAACTACAATAAAGCATTTCCATGTGGGTTATTTAAGGTTTTATTTAGATTTCATCTTTAATTTGGAAAAACCTCAGGGTGCTATTTTCAATGAAATGTATCAATCATAAAACTTGGAACCCAATTATTACACTTCAGCTAAATTACTTACTGTGATCTTACCACTGAAAACACACTTCAAACCCGCAAGTGGGTTGTCAAAAATATATGTCCTTTTTTCAGTCTCTTTTTTTTAACTAATAATCTGTTTTAATAAAATTCATTTAAGGGGAAGTCACCATCACACACTGACATTATGCAGCACAGTGAGGGAAATATAAAACCTACTGCTACTGGCCTTTTGGTGCATCCCTTCCTTCCAAAGTACAGAGTCAAATGCCATCTTGCTCTTAATGTAGAGGAGGGATGGGTTGAGAGAAGTGGAAGTTCTTGAATGACCTCATAGGAATTTGGTATGTCTCATCAAATGTTCTACTGATGGAATTTCATACAATGATTTGTTTCAGATATAGAAGAAAATGTAAATGTTCTCCGGGGTGATTTAAAGATGGTTCCGTTGGCATTTTGCACACACAGCCTTTCAAGGTCCAGGAGTAGCATTTATTCTGCTCTTCTGTTTCATTGTTCCCCAGCAGGTGGAAATGCAGACCCAAGAGGGTCCGGGCTGCAGCCACCACTGTTTGGAATGGATGAATGAGTCCCAAAAGGAGGGGATGTAAATTCCAGCTCAGGATTAAACTGTGCCACTGCGTATGCGGAGATGGGAGGGAAGGGGGAAAAGCGAAAAGCGTGCCGTCCTCCCATTCTCACTTCTTTTAGCTTCTTTGACCGTTTAGCCTCTGTACACAGGTTGGGTTTTAAGCAGGCCCAGAGTAGAGGCTGCCCTGCCCTGCAGACCATTTCCAAGATGAAATTTTCCTTAACTACAGCTTTGATGCCTGTTTTAAAATGCACAGTGCTTATGAGAGGAAACAATTTTAGTTTCTCTGGGCACCACAAAGGATGTCAGGCGCCACGTTGTGAAAAATTGGACACTATGGGAGGAAGGAAGGTCCCTGGCTCAGAGGCCAGCAGATAGAAGACAACTCAGTCAGATTCATATTTTGCCTGAGGCCAGATTTGTCTAAAAGCTTCAGGCTTTTGCACAGCTCCTCCCCCATGGTCATCAGCTCACCCGGGGGTCACGTGCTTATCTCCCCAGCCTCATCCCTCTGGGTAAACATCAGAAGATCTGCTGGTGTACCATTCAATTACACTTCCATCCCTGGTCCTCGTGTGGATTATGGTGGTTTGGGGAGAGGGAGGATTTTTTATAACATGAAATGTTCAATTCCTGTGAATAAAACCAGGAAGGCTTGTCAAACCTGCCCAGGGCTGTCAGAGGCATAGGGCCCTGCAAAAGGGCAGAGATTCAGGTTAGAACATTGGTCATTATTCCAGGGTCAGAAGTTTCATTCTCTGACTACCTTTTGGATTTTAATTGCAGAAATGCAAGGCCAAGTGAAAGGAAATTGTCATAAAGACTTATTAGATAAATAGAAGGATGGATGGATGGATGGATGGGCTTAATATGCCTAGGCATTGTTTTATTTAATTCCACAATCCTATGCAGTAAGCACTGTTGTTAAGCATGTTTTGCAGATGAGGAAATGGAAATTAATAATAGGTGTTAATATTCATACCCTAGTCTTTTTTATTCCAAAATCCATTTTTTTTTTGGTAGAGGTCATGCTTACTCTATTGTCATTCCTTGCATAGGTCAAGAAACTGAAACAACTAAAATCCTAATGGGCCAGTATTTGAGCCCAGTGACATAATGGAGTTAATAACAGGAGGTTAAAAATATTTTTAAAAAAATATTTTGCCTTGCCTCCCTCATCCCCAGTCACAAAATACTCCTAGTAATAAAGAGAGCCGAGGGTCTTGGCCAGTTCTCCTCTCTGTGTCCTAGCTTTTATGTATGTGATCTAAAAAGAAAGCCCTAAGGAAATGATACTTGTGTAGGGGCTATATGTTCAACTTTGATTTTTTCCCTGTATTCATGATTTAGTTTAGACTTAATCTCATGGAAAGCATTGTGTTTACAGCCAGCACAAGAGAGTCTCTCTTAACTTAGAAGTGAGTCAGAGCCAAAACCGGTTTGGCTCAGTGGATAGAGTGTCGGCCTATGGACTGAAGGGTCCCGGGTTCGATTCCGGTCAGGGGCATGTACCTTGGTTGCAGGCACATCCCCAGTGGAAGATGTGCAGGAGGCAGCTGCTGTATTCATGATTTAGTCTATTTTAGACTTAATCTCATGGAAAGCATTGTGTTTACGGCCAGCACAAGAGAGTCTCTCTTAACTTAGAAGTGACTCAGATATTTAAGATTCCAGTGTCTTTAACTGGAGAGCCAACTTGAAGGAGGGCAGGAGGGCAGTACAAGTGAGAAATTAAAACCAGGACTGCTGAGAAACTGGATGATTTAATCTGGAGGGGAAAATAAACCTGAGACTATAAAAAGTAGTCTCTGGATTGTATGTAGTTAGTCATAAGGAAAATACTGTCAAATATTCTCAATTTTTCTTTCAGTCAAAGTGAGAGTATAAGCTTAAGTTACAGTGAGAGGAATACAAGTAACTTCATACTTTTACCCCTTTACCACTAGGAAAACTACACATGTGTCAAGTTCCTGAGCTACTAGAATGATTTAAAGCAAGCATGTCTCCTCAATCAACATCCTTTGTCTACAGCAGTGGTTCTCAACCTTCCTAATGCCGCAACCCTTTAATACAGTTCCTCATGTTGTGGTGACCCCCAACCATAAAATTATTTTCGTTGCTACTTCATAACTGTAATTTTGCTACTGTTATGCATCGTAATGTAAATATCTGATATGCAGGATGTATTTTCATTGTTACAAATTGAACATAATTAAAGCATAGTGATTAATCACAAAAACAATATGTAATTATATATGTGTTTTCCGATGGTCTTAGGCGACCCCTGTGAAAGGGTCGTTCGACCCCCAAAGGGGTCTCGACCCACAGGTTGAGAACCGCTGGTCTGCAGGAAGAGGGGAGTCAGGGGAAGCAGCTCAGTTCACCTGGGTCTGGCCCAGGAGAAAGGAGCATGAGCAGCCTTTACCAGGATTCCAGTTGATCAAAGATGGAAACAAAACAGGGACTAACTAAATCTTCTAAATTCTACTGCAAGTGTCATTTGAGCACAATAACAACCTAGCTGCCATTTATTTAGTTTCCAGTTAAGCCCTCTAACTGTATTACCTTATTTACTCTTTACAGGAACCCTATTGTTAGGAACATTTTTATACTCGTTTTAACAATAAATAAAAGAAGGTTCAGGGAAGTTATGTAATTTACCCGAGCTTTTACAGTGTGTGGCAAAACTGTAATTCAGGCCATCATGATTCCAATGTCTAATCTCAAGATACTAACATCTAAGTCCAAATAACTGACTGCTCAATCAACCTAATTTTTTCCTGATATCTTCTTACTAGAGGCCCAGTGCATGAAATTCAAGCTGGCAGGGCGGGAGGGGGAGGCGAAGGGGGGGTGTCCCTAGCCCAGCCTGCACCTTCTCACAATCCGGGACCCCTTTGGTGCATGAAATTCAAGCTGGTGGGGGGTGGGGGGGCTAATCGGGGGGGTGTCCCTAGCCCAGTCTGCACCTTCTCACAATCCGGGACCCCTTGGGGATGTCCGACCGCCGGTTTAGGCCCTGTGGGACTGGGCCTAAACCAGCAGTCAGACATACCTCTTGCAATCCAGGACCACTGGCTCCTAACCACTCACCTATCTGCCTGCCTGATTGCCCCTAACCACTCTGCCTGCCTGCCTCATCGCCCCCAACCACTCACCTGCCTGCCTGATGTCCCCTAACCCCTCTGCCTGCCTGCCTGATCGCCCCTAACTGCTCGCCTGCCTGCCTGATCACCCCTAACCACTCTGCCTGACTGCCTGCCTGATTGCCCCTAACTGCTCGCCTGCCACCCTGATCACCACTAACCACCTCTGCCTCAGTCCCCGCCACCATGGCTTCATCCGGAATGACGTCCAGGATGGCGTCCGGAAGGTCATTTGGCTGCTGGTCTAATTAGCATATTATGCTTTTATTATTATAGATATTAGAAAGAAAACCCAAATCATATGATAACAGGTATGTACCCTGATGACTTCTCAGTTGTTTAGAAGTCATCCCATACACCAAAGGTGACAGGTTTGATTCTGGTCAGGGCACATACCCAGGTTGCAGGTTTGACCCCTGGGGCAAGTGCAGGAGGCAGGCAACTGATCAATATTTCTCTCTCTCTCTTCTTTCCCTTTCTCTCTCTCTAAAATCAATAAAATATACCAAGTATTTTTTAAATGAATAAGTTAATGAAAACAAATTAAATACATCTGTGTTCTCCAGTATAAAAGTCATCTGTATTATTATCTGTTTTCCATTCATTTATTCCATTGGTCCGTCCATAGAAATTTATTAAAGATTTATGTTTTGACAAAGATCCTAAATAGTCAAGTCACATTTGTCATACTCTATTATATGCTATGTGTGTACTACATATTACTACTATTAATTTATTATATTAATGATAAATGAGAAAGTGATACAAAATATTTTAAATACAATGTTAAACCAGAGATATTTTTAAGGGGGCAGTGGTGGCTCTGTTTTACCACAGATTCAATCAATTAACCATTCCCTGAACATTGCAGCTTATTTAAGTGTTACTATAGTGTTTCACATAGACCTAGATGATTTACTATAACAATTAAGAAAATGTCTAGCTAGTTACCAGAGAAGTTCAACTATCTCTAAGCCCCTATTAAAATCCAGTAATATATAAACCATTTTCACCTTGTTTCCAAAGTCACTGATGGGGTGGGGAACAGGTGGGCCGATGACTGTGTTGCCACCCATGGTGAGTGAGTTCTTACTGCTCAACTCTGCCTCCAGCGATGGGAACACTGAAGTCCGTCCATAGAAATTTATTAAAGATTTATGTTTAGACAAAGATCCTAAATAGTCAAGTCACATTTGTCATACTCTATTATATGCTATGTGTGTACTACATATTACTACTATTAATTTATTATATTAATGATAAATGAGAAAGTGATACAAAATATTTTAAATACAATGTTAAACCAGAGATATTTTTAAGGGGGCAGTGGTGGCTCTGTTTTACCACAGATTCAATCAATTAACCATTCCCTGAACATTGCAGCTTATTTAATTGTTACTATAGTGTTTCACATAGACCTAGATGATTTACTATAACAATTAAGAAAATGTCTAGCTAGTTACCAGAGAAGTTCAACTATCTCTAAGCCCCTATTAAAATCCAGTAATATATAAACCAATATCAAAATAGAAAGAGGGAAGAGAGAGGAGGATCCAAAATGTTCCTCGAGAAGACATCTCTTAGTATGATGGACAATGAGTTTCTACTTACTATGTAGCTTATTGGAGAAATGCTTTTGAGGAGTCGGGGATGGTTGAGGAAGTATAACTGGCCATTGGCCAATTAAAATACTGCTTCAGGTCTACCCCTCAGACTAGAATAATCAAGCTTCTTCAGGGGAACCCAAGAGAAATTCCTGGAATTGACCAAGCATATTAGATTTCACATTATCCAGCAACATAAAATGATGTATTAATGTTCTCCCTGAATTCAAAATGTTTATTGATTTTTTTAAATCTTAGATAATTTAACTAGGTTACATTTGCATTAAGTAGTATAAAATAAACATTTCAAGTTATTTCTGCTCACATCACAGACTATCTTGACCAAAATATTTCTTCATTGCCTGAATTTATGGTATGAACTAAGGTGGAACAAGTCAACTAAACTTAGGTATCAAATATTTATGTTTGTTAAATACTATGGTTATTCATAGAATCCAAAAAAAAATTTTTTTAATGGGAGCATGTCTGATAGTCATATCAAGTTGAGAGAAATCTGTGAATGACTCTGTGGCATCTGGTAACTAAGATGAGGTCCAATCCTAAATAATAAAAGCCTAATATGCTAAGTGTCCGACCGTTCATTCGACTATTCAACCAGTCCCTATGACGCACACTGATCACCAAAAGGCAGATGCTCCAATCTGTAGGTTAGCTTGCTGCTGGGGTCCGCTGATCGGGACTTCGTGAGACAGACCAAACATGCCTTGGAGCCCTCCCGAGGTCCCTGACCCCATCATGCACTGGTGGGATCCCTCAGCCTGGCCTGTGCCCTCTCGCAATCTGGGACTCCTCAGGGGATGTCCGCAGGCCAAGCTGAGGGACCCCACCAGTGCACGAATCCGTGCACCAGGCCTCTAGTATTATCTATAATAATAAAAGCGTAATATGCTAATTAGACTGAACGTCCTAGACAAAGCTGCAGTAGGTGGAAGCCGAGGCAGAGGTATCAGAGGCCCCCGGTGGCAGGAGGAGGGGGCTGGGGCCAAGGCCCTTGCATGAATTTCGTGCATCAGGCCTCTAGTCCTATCTAATAAAAGAGAAACATGGTAATTAGGATACAACAGCTACCCTTCCCGTTGGCTAATCAGGGCGATATGCAAATTAACTGCCAGCCAAGATGGCGGCTGGCAGCCAGGCAGCTGGAAGCGAACATGAGGCTTGCTTGCTTCAGTGAAGGAGGACTCCAACGTTGCCCGCCTGCCTTGCCGGCCTCTGAGCTTCCAGTTTGAAACATTGTAACAAATATAGAAGCTAAACAAAACCCCAGAAACCTGCTTTAGTCAGCCGGGCTTCAGCCAGCCTGACCGCAACATTGTATCAAATACAGAAGGTAAACAAAGGCCAGAAACCTGCTTTCAGCAGCCAAGGCCTCAGAGCTAAAGC
>NW_005353753.1:426720-432587 GCF_000412655.1 Myotis brandtii
CCCCGCCGAGTGCACAAATTTTTGTGCACCGGGCCTCTAGTAGAAAATAAACAAGAAAAAGTTTCTGCATACATGTCAAGGTGAAGAGTGATAGAAAACAAAGAGAGGGAGGCCATGTCTGATGGTGTTAGCTTTGATGCTAGAGAACTTGGAATTTCTTGACATTTTAGATAGGATGCTTGCTGCAATGTGGCCGACTGCTTAAAGAGGGGCAAGACCTGAGGGAGGAAGTCTAGTCAAGAGACTAGTGCAACAATCTGGTGAAGAATTGATAGGGGATTGAACTAGGTGAGGCCAGGGACATCTTTGTATCCCCAATATCTGGTCTAATTCCTGGTACATTGAATGTGCTCAAATAATATTACTAATTGAGCTAAACTTGTGTTTCCTCTTTCATATTCCAAGGAAATCTCCATCTTTTGGCTTTAAAACCATAGTTCTAATGACTATAATGATACATAAGGCTCTAGACAACAACTCCACAAATACACCATACAAAATATAACAAGAGTATATATGCTACTAAGTAAAATAAAATGGGAAATCTGCCTATTGTGATCATAATTCATGCCACAAACATGATTGATCTTTCCCACACTTTGCTTTACTTTTCCTGGACCCCAGGGATGAGGATAAAATTATAGATTGTAAAAGATTGTTTCAGTCATCATAGCAATAAAGACACTAAAGCCAGATAGCCAATCAACTAAGCAATGCTTAGTTCAGGAAATATGCAATTCTGCACTGCCATTGCCTATAAAAGATCACATACCTTGCTGGGCACATGATATGCACATGATAAATACTTGCTGACTGAAAAATATTTTCTAACAGAAATTTAAAAATAAAAAGTGAGATTGACAATTGCAGTAAGTGCATAATAATATATTGCTGTCCTGCAGCATAACTCTTACCTGGAAATCAAATGTCCAGGAGCTTGGTTATCAAGAAAGGTAAGAACTAGAATAAGAAAAGACTTTTACATTATCAAGTAAATATTTAAAAATGTCAAGTCATACTGGCAGGACTCAAAGCCAGGCACTGCCACATACAAGTTATGGTTCAAGATACTTCACTACTTTGAGCCTGCCTTCAACTGTACTCTAACATATACGGCTGTTGTTAGGATTGATGTCAATGGAAGTATCCAGAAAGTGCTAACACATAATAGGCTCCCCACATAAAACAATTAGTATAGTGTTATGAGCTGAATTGTGTTTTCCTTATTCCCCTTCACCAAAAGTCATATGCTAAACCCCTAAACTTCAGTACCTGAGAGTGAGTGTGACTGTATTAGGAGTTAGGGCCATTAAGATAATATGAGGTCATATGTGGGGGACCTAACTCCATATGATTTATGTCCTTATAAAATAGGAAATGTAGACACATTAGGGGCATACATGCAAAGAGAAGCCTCCGTGTAAAGCAGCAGGATGAAGGCAGCCATCTTTAAGCCAAAGAGAGAGGCCTCCAAAAAAACAAACCTGCCACACCTTGATATTGGACTTCTAGACTCTAGAACTGTAAGAAAATGCTTAAGCAACCCAGTCTGATGGTATTTGTTATGGGCTATCTAAGTGGTAGCACTCATGCCGTAGCAAACTGATACATACACTCATAGTCATTTTCTTTAAAATAGCTTTGTTTGAGGGGGAAGAGAAGTCTGGCATTTGAGTGACATGATTGATGTAAGCTCCTAAACTTCAAGGTTTTTATAGATTCAGCATTTATGCCCACATCTAGTTCAGTGGCCTGGCACATAGTACATTCTCAATAAGTATCTGTTGAATGTCTGATTAAATGAATGAATGAATGAATGAATGAATGAATGACTATTAATAAGAAGATAAGCCTCTAGTGCTAGGTATACTACATCAGCCAGCTAGCTGACAGATTCACAAGAACAATGGCTAAGTGCTTTTTATATGCCAGGCACTGTGCAGTAAAAACTATAAAAAGCAAATGCAAGAACATAAAACCTTAGGAGTCTGAGGGTTTTCTCAAGTAAGGAAAAGTGGTCCATGTTACCACTTCATTATCTTTGCAAAGACAGCTGTGTAATCACTGGTCCAGAGAGGCAATGCTGTTTAAGGGAAGGAGCACTGGCTTGAAGCCAGAAGTCTCTTGTTTGCTTTCTTGTTCTGACACTCATGAGAGATCCTTGGGGAAGTCACTGAGCCCCTGAGACTCTGTTCCCTCTTCTGTAAAACAGGAATATTGATACCTACCCCACCAAAAATATAACACTGTGATTAAATGAGAAGGTATGTGTCTGAATATGCTCTAAACTACTAGGTGTTTGGTGGATTAAACACATCCTGTTCATAATGGTAACCTTGAATCATCCTATATAATAAAAGCCTACTATGCAAATCAACCAAACAGCAGAATGACCAGTGGAATGACCTGTCGCTATGATGCTCACTGACCACCAGGAGGCAGACGCTCAACGCAGGAGCTGCCCCCAGCCCACAGGCCCCAGGCCAGCCAAGGCAGGTGCCAGTAGGCCCTCCCCCTCGATCGCCCCACCGATCACCCCACAGATCGGCCCTGATTGCCAGCCAGGCCTAGAAACCCTACCCATGCATGAATTTTGTGCACCAGGCCTCTAGTTAATAAATATTAGCTTATATTCTACATATTAAGTTTTTATATAAAAGGAAGTACATAAAAATTTTTAAAGCATTCGATTTAAATTGGTAATCTGCTTTAAAAGTTCAGGCCACTCAAATGTCTTTCTGAAAAATTTATCTATGTGGTAGTACTCAGGCCTGACAATTCTGGATAAATGTGTTCATCCTTCATTTTTTAAGATGGTATTTCTGATGATAATTATTTGAAAGTGTTTTGATTTGGGCACTTCTGACTCTTAGATTAATGATGTTCTAAAGCATTGTAGTAGTACTAATTGGCAAGTTTTAGTGAAAAATAAAATGTATTCTTTTGAGTGAGAAGGATACAGAAAAAAGAAAGATGTGTGCAAATAGTGATGTATTTTAGATTTGCTTAGTGATTTATTTTTAATACTAGAGGCCCTGTGCATGAATTCATGCATGTGTGGTGTCCGGCCAGCCCGCCCCAATCGGGGCTGATCGGGCCAGGCCAGCCAGAGATAGGGGCCACAGGCAGTTGGACAGCCAACCCCACCCCCTGGTCAAACTCCTGGTCAAGGGGACAATTTGCATATTAGCCTTTTATTATATAGGATATTTACATTTCATTTATTACTTCTAAAATTTTAATAAAGAAAACATAAAACTTTATTCCATAGACATAGCCAAAACACACCTTTTCCCCTGCATTACACAAAACTAATAGAAAAGAAAACAAGAAACAAGAGAGGAACAAAAGAAAGAAATAAAGGTAAGTAAAATCAAAATTGAGCAAAACCCTGAGGGTGAATTATCTATTCAATGTTTTAAAATATTGCCAACTCTTTAATTTTTCAATAAATGGTAGCAAAAGACTTAATAAATGTTTAGATTTCTGTTTAAATATTGCCAAACAAATCTTCTCAATTTCCCCTTTTCTTTATTTCCAGTGGGAAGAAGAGTCTAGCTTCATGCTGTAAGTCCATGTCTACTACATTTGTTTTTATAGAGGCAATACATCAACTTTAATGGAGTGACATCACACTAACATAGTCCACTGGGACACCATAACTAATAACTTTTAAATTCAAGTTGCCTTTTTTAAAATTATGAGCATAAAAAATTTTAAAATATCTTAGTAATGATACAGAAGATTTTATTACTTTTCCAAGGTATTTTTGTCCAGTTAATCTGATACAAAAATTTCCTTCATTCACTTGAGTGAGAAGTAATAATTGGTTCTAGTTCCTCATTTGTAACCCATGTACCATCATAGACTAAGGTTCTTCGTTAATATAATAAGACAGAAATCCTTGACTTATTTTCCTCCCAGAATTAATATGTGAGTACAGTCAGGTGATTGGATATTTTGGTGGGAACGCACTGTCTGTGCATTCAGATTAAGGAAATAAGGAATGCTTTACACTTGTAATGTGTTGTTATATGATGTTCCTGAGTTTGCCCCAAAGCATCATTATTTAGATTTGTCTTCAGACCAGAAAAATGACAGACCAATTTATAAGTCTAACAAAAACAAGAAGAAAAAAGAAAACTATTATATATATTTCCTAGGTGTTTGACAGTCTTTGAAGTTTTTTCTCTGTGAATCTTATTTCCTTTTGGGCTAAGTTTTATTCCTGTCCTCAAACACAAACACATTAGTCAACAATGTCCTATGCTATTATAGAAACAATATAGATACTACTGATATATTAACAATAGCTTATTTTTTCATAGATTTATAATTTGAGTACCTACAGATATTTTATATTTTCTAACTTAGAAAAAATTCCAAAGACCATACTAACTTGAAAAAATAACACAAAAATACTCATATATCTTCCATTTGGAGTCAATAATTGTTAGTGTTTTTCATATTTGCTTTATTATTCTCTACATATATATGCCTAAAGACATTCTCAAGTATATCACATCATTATTATACCTAAGA
Organism: Myotis brandtii; assembly: GCF_000412655.1. Classification (NCBI taxonomy): domain Eukaryota; kingdom Metazoa; phylum Chordata; class Mammalia; order Chiroptera; family Vespertilionidae; genus Myotis; species Myotis brandtii. Next base: position 431,263 of record NW_005353753.1, read on the forward strand.
AAATTTAAAAATTATTATTGAATTTTTATGAAATAAAAATTATTACATAAATATCACCGATATAGAGTTGATATCCATATTTTCCTAATAGTCCTGAGCCCTACAGAAATGTTATCTTATAGCTTGTTTGCCATTGATATTGTGCTATTTTATATATTTCAAGGAGTTGTGATAGCTCCTTGTCTTTTAATCCAGATCAGTCCTTTCCTTGCTTTTTGTTTGTTTGTTTGTTTTTTCATGATATTGAACTTTTTTAAGCATTTGGGTCCAATTAGCTCATATAGAATATACTACTTTCTGGATTTAACTAGTTGTTTTCTCATAGTACACTTTAACTTGTACCCCCACGTCCTATATTCCTTAAACTAAAAGTCAGATTAGAGGTTTGATTAGATTTACATTTGTCCCTGTAAAGGTAGTGGCCACCTGACCTGTCCACTGTACACTTACTTCTTTCCCATTTCACTTAAGCCATAAATATCCTGTTCCTCAACATCCTTTCACCCAATGGCTTTAGTACCCAATTAGAACATTGGGGACTATAAAATGGTGATTCTCTAAATTTATCATTCCTTTTACATTTATTAGTTGACATTTTTCCCTAAAGAAGAATCTTGCTCTACTTTGTTTTGTTTTTCCTTCCTCCATAATTTGGTGATTATTTTTATTTTTATTTTCAATATATATTTTTTATTGATTTTTTACAGAGAGGAAGGGAGAGAGATAGAGAGTTAGAAACATCGATGAGAGAGAAACATCGATCAGCTGCCTCCTGCACATCTCCTACTAGGGATGGGCCCGCAACCCAGGTACATGCCCTTGACCGGAATCGAACCCGGGACCCTTCAGTCCGCAGGCTGATGCTCTATCCACTGAGCCAAACCGGTTTCGGCTATTTTTAATATTTTATGTTTAATCCTCATAACTTCTCTAATATAAATAATATCATCCCTATTTTCTAAGTGAACATTAAAGCACAAAGAAGTTCAGTAACTTGCTCAGCATGCTAGTAAGTGGCAGAAACAGATGTGGAATTCAGATCTCTAACTCATATTCTTATACAGTGGCCAATATAGCATAGTTACCACATAATATACACCCTCAATCAATATGAGGTATATGCACAACCCCAGGTACCAATGGTTTTCTTCCTGAAGTACCTCTGCTGTGAAACTGTGACTAAGCCTCCTGTTAGAAAATTCCAGGAACCAATATCTAAATGTTCCCAGTGTAGGTTGCAGGGTTTGGGCTATTATAAATGAAAAGTAGAAAATGAGGATGTGCTGGCCAGAAATTGGGACAACATTTCTCACTCCGCACTCCAG
>NW_005353753.1:432654-456328 GCF_000412655.1 Myotis brandtii
GTTTTTAAATCAAATCCCCTGAAATCAGCATTTAGACGATTTCCAGATAATTTCCTTATTGGCATTGACCTTGTCAGAGTTTGGCTGGGGAAAAGATAATTTATTCAACATAAAGTTAATTTTGTTTTATTATAATTAAAACTGTGCAAATATTGGGCATATTTATACCTGGAAAACGTGTACAGTCTCCATCTACTTATTCCCCCCCCTTCTTTTCTCTGCCTCTTATTTTTCATCTATAATATAGTTATTAATAAAAGCATGAGAGGTTATGTAAGATAGTGCATATAATAGTTTCCACATAGCATTCTGGCACTACTCCTTTTCAATTCCTTTTCTTCTTTTCTCTTCTTTCTCACTTTACAGCTATTATTCCTTCCTGGAAAGAAGCAAAAAGTTTGCCCACTTATAAAAAAAAAATGTGACTTAATTTATTCTTTAACAACAAGCATTTCCTACTAACTGCTTGTGATTAAACAGGTATGGTGCAAGATCTCTTAGAAACAAAGTAGTAAAAATGTTCTTGGAAAGTGCCAAAGAAAGCATCTGATATATAATGTTGTAAATGCAAAAATAAAGGTCTGCACAGTGGCTTGGGGAACTCAGAGGAAGAAATATCCTCAGAACATTGACTCAAAGAGCTTGTGAAGGTGTGTGTCTCCCATAAACACTGATTAGTGGAGAACAGTTGTTTCATTTCCTTGTAACAAGGAAAATAGTGTATGGTATTTTGTTTATTTTAATTAAATAAAATTCTAAAATGGGGATTAATATGAACATGAACTGATCTCAAAGAGTAGTCTAGTGGGAAAAGTTTTCCTGGGAGATTTGTTGGAAAGTGAGAGCAAAGGCTCTGGGACCCTGGAAATGATCTTTATGAGCAAAATTTGCACAATCACAGTCCAGGGCAGGCCAGAGTAGGGCATTGCCAGCCATCAGCACCACATTTACTTGACATTCTTGAGGAGAGAGAAACGTTGTGTTTATTTCATTAAATCCCAGACCCACATCAACTCACATTTAGACAGCAGAACCCAGGATGAGTGGACTCCTTTGGGGAAGACATCCACCATCCTAAGACTTTCTAAGTTCAAGCAAGCCTCCTCAGTGAACTGGCTGTGCGACCTCGAGTGAGTCACTTACCATCTCCTGTCTCTGTCCTCAACTGTACATGAAGATGGAGATGCTGACCTTCCTCCCAGGCCCACTTGGAGGAACAGCTCATTAGCAATCATAAAGTACTTTGAAAATGTAAATGCTGAATTATAATTTTAATCAACAAATTAACCTTGGTGCTTCTCACTCAATCACTCCCTCCTGGGTAAATGATCAAAACCGTTGGCTGACCCAGGAGTTTCTGAGCCCAGAATTCAACCCCCTGCACAAAACATGGCTCCTCCAGAGACCCCCGGGGAGCCCGTTCATGCCCCTGTCACCACACTGCAGCTGCTTTTCTACCACTAATCTAGACACAGGACCCTGAATGTGAAGGAGATTCAAGCTTATGCTTAACAGACACTTCAACTCCAAGGAAATTCTGATAAAGAAAATAACAGGACCAACCCTGGGGATGTGTGGACCACATTTTCTCTGGGTTTGTGAAAGTTTTCAACTACTGAAATATGTATTTACTAATTTATTTTTAACAAATATTTGCTGAACACCTAAAATGTGCACATTAGAACTAAATTCATTACAGCTCAGCCAGTAGCAATACGATCCTATAGCAATAAGATCAATGTTCGATGGGCCAGTGAACCTCACTAGATAATTAAACCCCTCTCAAAGCCAGGTAGTCATCTTACAGACACATCCAATGCCCTATAAGGGCCAGGTGGTGGCTAGAATGGGGCTGCACAAACACTCAAGTCTCCAGTTGGGTGCCTGAACTTGCCTGGTCCTCAGATCTCTCAAGTGATTAGTGTCAAGCACATCTTTGTAAAAAAAAAAAATGACTTCTTAGTACAAATAAAGCAATCATCAAACGCTGGATTGGATTTTAATTGGACACTTCCCAGTTGAGGATAAAAAGTGCAATTCCTAAAATACTAAATAAACTTAGAGCTGAAACCAGAGGTGCTTCCCTTATCACTTGTTGAATAAGTGGGATCATAAATTCAAGTGGAAATATGTGCCATAAATATATCCCCTTAGTTGGACTTGCATATTTTTACTATCCTTAATTAATAATTGCATGTAGAGTACAACATGCAATCTTCGTTTAAATGGTTATATCTTCTTTCACACTTAATCTGAGCATTCAATAGTAAATGCACTTATCTGAGTCATTCAACATTCCAACACCTATTATTAATCACCTGGTGTGATTTTACCTGTCAGAAACTTATAAATAAAACCAACCTCTAGAATGAGCACTGGACTAGGAGTTAGTACATAAATTCAGGACCCAAGTAGCCCACATTCTAACCTCTTGATTTATAGAATCACTTAAATTGTCTTAGCTTGAATGTTTTAATTCTCAGCTTGAATTACCTCCTCTATAAAATGAAAATAATAATAAATGTCCTTCCTACATGCAGGGTCATTGTGAGGCATTAATGAGACGTTGTGTGTGAAAACATTTTTTGAATTATAAAGCACTCTGCAAACTACAGGAATGGTGATGATGATTGCTTCTATTAAATCTTCATGGAATAAGTGAATTTGGAAACCCTCCATTGAATGAATAAGAAGGGTAAGCAGATATTAGTACAGTGCCTATAGGTAGTAATAAATATGTATTGATTATTATGAGGAGAGTAAGAAAAAACTATTTTGTTCAGATTCCATCTTTGATGAAAAAGATTTAACTGGCTTCATTTTGCTTTTCACAGCTATCACATTTATGATCTTTGCAATATTCATATTTAAATGGAATGCTATAAAAATAATGGGTTCATAAAATTACCCATATGTGGCAAGAATAAAGAATAAAACACAACATTTCTCTCCATCCCAAGAAGTTTCAGAGGTTTCATAGTTAATAAAATTCAATATATTCTCAGTCAGGACATACAAATAGAATATCATTTTGAAGATATTTAACTCCCTGGTATCATCAAAGCCTCAGAATACTGCTATTTACTATGATGAAATACAAAATATAATAAATGGGGTACAGGCAGGTGAAATGCAACAAAATATAGCCATGAAACAAGTTTACATATATTAGCAAATATTTGTAATTATCAATTTAAGAAACTTAAAATAGTAGAGTGACTAAAATGAAATTATATATAATACATTTTATACCAATGTAAATATGGTCTTTGTCTCACTTTCTTAAAATTTATTTTTACATTTTTCGAAACACTATTGAAAATATTCATGTGCAATCTATTTTTTATTTAGGATATTATATTTTGTAATAATTTTTCTATTATTCTATATACCCAGTCTTCATATATCTGAAGACATATTTGGAAGCAAATATGCACTGAATTCCACTCCCCAAGACTGCTATCTTAGGAGACAGGGAAGATACAACGTTAGAATCCTTAATGGAGTAGAAAGAGAGCCACATTCTCTTTTTCCTCCTCTCTTTACTCCACCCACCCCCTTCACTCTCTCTGTCTTTAGGGCCCTTGACAATAAGAACGATAGAAACTGTTAGGGAAAAAGCAACTCAATGTTTTTCAAACATTTTACCTAAGCATTTTTCCCTTTTATTTAACAGTGTCTTTGTTATCTATTATACATAACAAATCACCCCACGACCTGACTTCTTAAAATAACAAACATATTATTTCATAGTTTCTGTGGGTCAGGCATGTAGGTATGGTTTAGCTGGGTCCCTCAGACACAAGGTCTCCTCTGAGGTTGCAATCCAATTGTCCACTGGTGTTATTTATAGTCATCCCCAATCCCAACTTGTGCTGAAGGATTAGCTTTAAAGTCACTCACATTGTGCAGCCAGGCTGAAGATCCTGGCTACACACCATGCCATGTGGGTATCTCCATAGGACTGTCCCCAGCATGGCAGGGCGCTTCCTTTAAGACAAGTGATCTCTGAGAGTGTGCAAGGCAGAACCACAAAGGAGGTCACAGTCTTTTGTAACTTAATCTCAGAAATGACATCCCAGTACTCTTGCCATATTCTATTTATTAGAAGCAAGTCACTAAGTCCATCCCACACCCAAGGGGCTTAAATAGCATATCAGACAAATCACTCTAAGAAACGCAAAACAGTGACAGATGATTTTATTTCTGACTAGATGAAACAAAGTGAACATGTTCAGCATGACTAATTCCACTCACAAAATGCCTCTAATTAATTCAATTTTTTTCCCCAGAAAAACCTAATTTAGTCATTTTCAAAATGGTTTCTCATCAAATCCCTGACAGTACAGAGTGCCTAAGATGTGCCAGGCACTGGGCTCAGTGGTGACTGCACAGACAGAGACAGCCCCTGCCCTTCAGGAGTCTTTAATTTTGAACTCTGTTTTTTTTATTTCCAGGTCTTTGAAAATTCCTTTAAATGTTTTAGTTATTTGGGTTTGGCTTGGTTTTGCTGAAATAAGGAACAGCATCCTACTAAATGAATATGCACTTAAATGTGCCCTTCCACAGAGCTCCAGGGACCTTAGACTCCCTAAATAAATGGGTGGGGACTCAGTTTACAGTTATACAAAGTGACATCAGGTCACCTGTCCGATGCCTCAAATGTAAGAATAGATCATGAAATAAAAGAATCCATCTTACCTGAGCATCTATCCATTTTCATATTCACTGGGGATTATTGCATTCCTTTGTGCTCAACAAGGCAGTTTAGAATAAGTATTAATTTCACAAACCTACTTACATACTTCATTCTTTCTCTTTCACCTCTTTATTGTTGGGTTTACAGACAAAAATCACTGTACTCTACAATTCTATTACTATTAACCCCTTCAGCTTTTTCCTGCCCTTGTCCTTGCCCTAAAGCATTTAAATATTGCACCACATAGTTGCTCCACACCCCATCTTTCCATTCCAGACACACTGTGCTTTACCCTAAATCTTTGAGCCCATCCTTAAAAATCCACATGTGCTTTTGCTCTTTGAAATTCCTGTTCTTTAGTGGGCTTGTAATCAGCTTGGCTTTGGACTTTGAGCTCCATCTGCATGCACCAAGCCAAATCATTCCTACTCCAACCATTCACATTAGAATTTCCACTACCTCCTGATGGTGTTGTTTACCTGAAATCAGATAATGGGAGAGTCTGCAAACAAAGTCAGTGAGGCAAGATACCTGAGTCCTAAGTCAGAGTTGGCTCTTTAAAATAATTTAAGGAGAATTATAACATGATGTGCTGACAATCCACCTACACAAGACTGATTTCAGTGATGTTCTATCACATTTTAGTATGAGGATGTGAAGGTTGCAAAGCAAACAGTTAAAGAGTACTACTCCACTGATAGTGCTATTTTTTCAACATTTCCATGGTGATTAAAAATACCCATTCAAGATGCATTTCTGGTGTGTGATAGCACATCTGCCTAAGCCTCTGACATATTTGGTCTTATTCATATGAATAAGCAAGCATCACAAGCATTAGAAGTCTCAGGGATCTGGAACTCTGAAAAATTTAAAATGTAAAACATCTCCAAAGAAAGAATTATAAAGCAAAAATAGTTGTTCACCCAATTGAATTACATAAACATGACTGGAACCATGAATTAATAACATAAAATCTAAATGTGTTATAGCAGTGAAGTGGTCATAAGAGCATAAATTGCTGTCACTGACAACCAGGCAATCTGGGACCTGTAGGGAAACTAGATGTGTTCATGGCTTCTACTGTGGTTAGCAATATACTATAAAGAGCAAAACTGGGCCTCCTGAGGAATCTGCAAAAGATTGTAGACAGATGTTCTGAAACTTAGAGTCCAACAGGAGTGTATTTAGGTCAAGGAATAAGGTTGAACAAGGAGAGAAAGAGCAGAAATAGAATTTGTTGTGTGACCCCTAGAAGCTGTTTCAATAGAAAATTGTCTTGATATGTACTTTCTAACAGAGAAATGAGATTAGCTCTGAACCACAGCTACACTAATATAAAAAATCCAAATCTAAATAAAATTACTCTGAAAAATGTTTCAGTATTTGAGAGTACCACAACATTGACTATAGCAAATGAACTGTTTTTCAAACTGAATTCAATATATCAGACAGCAGTATGATCTTCTTAAATAAGGCTTGTTTTATATCAGCCATTCAGTTAAACTTTCTTAGATAAGCCATTTTAATTCTTCTACCTAGCCTTCCTTTAATCTAATATCCACAGAAAGCTATAAAAATTGATCTAGTCAATAAAAACTTAAGCCACACTGGAGTGACTGAGATTTCTTTATATATAAATTTTACTGATTGATTGATATAACATATGCTAATATTTATTATTTATATTTGTGTTTATTTATATTTACTACCCATCCTATATAATATTTTCAATATATACATATATATATATACACACACATATAAAATCAAAATTATATTTGATTATTCAGTGAAAAAAAGAGGGGTATAATCCTATGCAAACTCAACCTGTATGTGAGTGTAATCTTGCTACTCCTATATAGAAGAGAACTGTGATAATAGCTGTCTTCAGAAAACAGAATTATTTAAACAACTACGCTAGTAGCTATGTTACCAAATTTCCATCTCCTTTTCCTTCACCCCAGCTTATCACTCCCTTGTCACTACTATTTGCTCTCCCAAAACTTGCCTCAGACTCATTTACTCCTCACTCCAGGCCATATCACCTTCTTGACTGTACTTGGCTTCAAAAAATCTTCAAAGAACTACAAGATTATTGTATTTCTAGAGTGTATATCACTCCTACCCTCCAATCCTGTCTAACCCCATCAGGAAGAAAATGAGAAAATGACATCAGTTGTCCCCACATGAGATCCATGCAATGTCTCCTTAATAGACAAGGATGATCAACTCAGACTTTCACCCATCCTCCCATTTTTAGGCGGTCCTGATGAAGGATGGTTTGCTGATGATTAGCTATTAACTCCAAAGAATTGGGCCTCCTACAAAGGGAGACCCATACACTAATCTCAGTCTAGATTATTTCTTCCTATTTCTGAAAAGCACACTAAAGAGAAACATCATAATTTCAAAATGTTATTACCAGGGTCAGAGTGGCCTGTTGTGAGAATAATAAAAATGTGATTACACATGTACACACAATTCTACTCCTGTGTTTGAAGCCATGGAATTCAGAAAGATAAGGAATCATTTAATGTATCATTCAAATATAAAATTATGACTTAAAAATAATAATCAGGAAGGGCTGCTTCTGCCTCTTTTTTATAATGGGGATAACAACTTAGTTTTCATTTGAAATTTTTATAAAAGAGTGGTAACCAAAAGTACATCACATCATATCAAACATTAAAGTATGAAATTTTTGTAATTTAAATACAAAGTTAAGGACTACAGAATCTCTGAATATTTAAGAGAAAATGAACAAAAAGAAAAAAAAGAAAAGACTCCCATTAAACACCAAAGCTGAGAATTTCTTACTTTTATTGCAACCCCTTTTTCTGTTTCTAGTTTACACCTCTGTTTACCTAGTATACAGATTACTTTCTTTTCTTTGGTAGTAAGAAGAAAGCCCAAAGAAAGAATCACAGATAGGTGGGTGCTGTATCACCTATCTGGTAGCCACAATGTGGGTTGTAGACAAAAGATCTAAGTCTGTGAAACAATGAGTTGTGCAGGTGATCATTTTCCTCTTGATTTCTGTATAGGGCCTAGGGATGTTCATAAGATTCAACTACACCCTTCTTAGTCTAAATCTTGGGCTGACATTCATGGTGAATTTTTCTTGCCACTTAGTATATTAGAGGAGAAATTTTCATTTAATTCTCACAATTGACCCATAAGCAAGTGGTTAAATGCATCTGTCTTAGTTCTCTTTGGGCACTGTTAGGGTAGCTAACGAGAATAAAGATGACCTCTGCTTTTCTTGTGTTTAAAATATAACTAAACAAAAATACAAAACACAAGTTATGACAAGCACATAGTACTTATTCTATATATGTACTGCACTAAGTGTTTTAATTATATTAATCCATTAAATTTCCCCACCATCCAATGAAGTAGAATGTATTATCTCCACTTTACCGATGGGGAAAGTGAAACACAGACAATTTGTATAATTTCCCCCATGGTTACACAGCCAGAATTTAAACCCAGGCACTCTGATTTCCCAAGTCTATGCTCTACCAACATGTTCAGTGTTATATGAATTTACAGAAAATTTATTTTTTAAAAATAAATAATGAGAGCTGGAAAGGGCTGAGAAGGCAGGCTTCAGGAAGAAAGTGGAATGGACTTGGAACTTGGCAAATAAAGAAACTATGGCCAAGCAAGATGCAAGGAATTGTAGCAAGAAGATGAACCATGAGCACAGGGTGCCCATGGGGGAACAAAGAAGCCAATGTGGCCAGCGTGGATGGGAATGAGGAGAAATTAGATGAGATAATTAGGACAAGGAAGATTATGGAACTCCAGAACATTTCTAGTGAAAACTGAATTCCTAACAGGGTAACGTTAAAATTAAGTTAAAAGACATTACCTCATAGATGTATTTTATTATATTCCAACAGAAACAAAGCTCCTCTGGAGGTGTAGAGGTCTCTAAGTCATTGTTTCACTATTGGCAAATTTGAGCAGGGCAATATACTGACTGAGGTCAAGATCAATGTTTATTTTTAGGTAGCACCGGAGAATGGTAGCCAAAGACCCAGAGTTTTTAGTGCTGACTGACAGTCCGTTTTGATTTGGACTCAGTGTTTGTGATCTCTGTCTACTATATATCAAGGTGGCATTTAAGCTGAAATGTGGTTACAGCCATGAGGCCTGCTGGGAGGAAAAGCAGACTGAGGGGAATTTTCTCAATGCCATCTTCTCCTTGGAAGATCTCTTTGGAAGATTCTTAAAGAAAAATCAGCTTAGAGGTGGAATAATTTTATCCTACATGCAAAAAGCAGAAAGGGAGGTGAGGGAGAGGCAATGGGTCTAAATCATCTCTTGGGGAAAATGTGATCCTAAGGATGAGCCGGCCAAAAACAGAGTGAAACCAGAGAAGTCAGGGTGTCTAAATGTGTCACCAGAAAAGTTAAGAAAGTGGGTGGAGTAGGCTAACTCAGGAACATGGCAAGAATATCAGAAGGAAAACAGGGAGCAATTTCAAAACCTCTTAATCTTCCCATCTCCTTACAATGTTCCAGAAAAGAGAAAGTGTGCTTGATAAGAATGATTTATTGAGCAATTACCTCTTTCCGCCCTCAGCTCTCTGGGCCTGGAGAGCGGACAAGCCTGGTGAATTATATTTGTGGAGTTGTGCGGAAGAGCTTCCTCTCAAGGATGCTCGGCTTTCCAGGCAGTCATGAGGCAGCTCTACCGTCTCACAGTTTCTGTAATTTTAACTTTCCCTTCTCTGTCCCTTTCTCGGTCCTTGCTCATTCCCCACTGGTTTTGGGTTGTTTACTGCACTTGTCACGACATCATGTTTACCCCCTGGCTTTTTATCCAGTCCTCCCTCCCTTGTCTCATCCCCCATTGTTCCTTCACACCAGTCCTTCACTGGACTGTCTGCTGCCTGAGCAAATCGGATCCTTCATGTGCTGCTCCCTCTTCCCTCTCTCTTCCTCCAGCCATGCTCTGATGGCTTCCCTCTTTGAAAATATCCTGCAAAGGAGAGATTTCCTAAGCTCTCCGCCCCTAGTAGGTCTCTTTGCACCCCAGCATCCCAAGTCTCCACGTAGTCCTGCTTTTTGTGACTTCTGTGGTTGCCACTGACAAGCATGAGAGGAAGGATCCAAGAAAAACCTGTGTTTTGGTTCAGTAATTACTTAGATTTTATTTGGATAGCCTAAGAGTGCTGCAATGTCTGTTTCCGCGGAACACCCTCTGGTCCCAATTGTGGTAAGCTGGTTTCATTTGTCACCCGCTGCCATGGGTAACTGGCAACCTCCAGGCATAGGGTGACCATCTGACACACTCCAGCAGACATTACATGAAGAATGCCAACAGATTATAGACCATCGGGTTCTAGCTGAGTTCTTCTCCTAGGGGATATGGACCAGCAGCTTAGGTCAATTTTGGCACATTGCGGTACTTATTTTAGAAGCTTTGTTTCAGAGCTGCTGGACACTTGATCATCCCAGCATTTTCTGCATTACAAAGTCAGAGAAAAAAGCTTGGGGCTCAGTATTTTCACTGACTTGGTGATAGTTATCAAACTCATTTCACTTAACATTGTAGGTTAAACTCAAATTGGGGTCCCTGAAGAAAAAGACTGGTCCTTTATTCGATACGTGAAAGAAAGTATTTTTTATTTCTATTAAACAACCATAAAAGGACAAATTGTGCAACAGCTGGAAGAGCACTGCAAATACCAGGGTTACCCAGGGTCACCCAGAAACCTTTAAAATAATTTAAAACGGTGATAGAACAAGTAACACTGTGTTTCTATTGATGCAGTAGAACCTAACCCTTGAACCTAACTTGTACTTGCACGAAGAAGTCAGTAGAGCTGTTTCTAGTTGATCTACCAAGACAATTTCCCATAGTTTGATTGATTGGGAATGGTGCTGATGATTTTTTCTTAAATTATCCACAAAGCACTAAAGATTTTGACTCTTTTCTGAAATTACTCTTCTATGAAAAAAGGGAAAACAGTGTTTTAGAGATTTACAATAAATAAATGGATTAAGATAATACTGTACTGTGAGATCTAAATACATCAAAGATAAGTGGAGATTACAGAACTATGATTTCCTCAATTCTTTGCAAGGTAATCAAAGCAATTCCAAAAGGCCTTACTTTATTAGAAATCAGATTTCTTAAGTGTTATCTAAGTTCACAGAGAGCAGACAGGTACCTTAGAAGTGGGATTACGAAAATGAAATTCAAAGGTTTGAAAATAAGTAAAGCAGAAGCAAGATACTTTAAATCATTAACAACACTACACATGTACACAGAGATACAAAAACAGCTAAAAAAGCAAAGACAAAATTAAACAGTAATGATGATTTATAGTAAGATACTCTGAGACATGACAGAAGTCTCAGTACACCAAAAGGAAAATCTTGTTTGCTCAAATTATTTGTTTCTTCCATCTAATGAATGTAATTCCAATATACAAGTGATAACACTGGCATTTCTTTGAAATGTTGATTCAGTTTAATTATGAAAATCACCAAGGTATTTTCTAGCTGCTGCATCACTCCCTGTACTAAGATTAATCACATCAACATCATTCATTTAATCTTCAAAGAGGAAGCAGTTGTCCACAAAAGCCTTCAAATAGCTTCATTAGTGCAATTTTTCAGCCTCAAACACTTAGCTGGCAGCTTATGATTGAGAGTAAGGTCATTATATTCATCTATTTCCTAATCTAATTTTTTAAATGTTCTCACATTTAATGTAGAAATGTATACGTGTGAAGTTTTGCCTTCTCTTTGTTTGGCAATCAACTCGAAACATGAAGAAAATATGGATGGTGATAAACAAAATATTTGTTCTCTTTGGCAGCAATTCCTGACATGTAATATACAGACCCAGAACTGACACACATTTTCCCTTTTGGGGTTTGTTTAATGTGAAAAGAATTGGACCTAGAAATGGTGTGTTTTCTTGTCTCTGTAGACAAAGAAAAACTTGGAGCTGAGAGACTTTCTCTCAGTTCAGGAGCTAGAATTAAAACCATGTTGCAAATAAAATCTCTTTGGTGCCTTCAAATGCACTATGGATTTGATATTTAAAATCAGAAAGGGGCAACCTCACTCATGTTTCTTTACTAAGACCCACTTTTAGCACACTTCCTTTTGTTAATAGCATTAATAATTCCTTCCAATATTGGAAACCAATAAGTATCAGAGTCCTGTAAAATAACACTGTAATATGCACTGATCAAATCTCAGTATCAATCATTAAAAATTACTCCGTTGCAATCCAAAGCATTTTCAGAGCTATATAGAACAGGCCCTGGCACCAACGAAGTGTGGTGGTGATAGAGTCATTTGTAATTACTGCACCTATGCTGAAGGGTTATAAAATGTGTCAGAAAGTAAATTTTGCTGAGCCCCATTATAAGAAGTAAAACGGGTGCTTTAAACTTTGCATCTTATAAAGGAATGATTTATTTGACTTTTGACTGGTCCACTTGCAGAAATCATTGCATTGCAATATTCAGTGACTGTGCATAGGAGACAGAAAGGATAAATCATGCAGGGACATTTTCAAGTTCATATCTGGTGACCATAAAATGCCAAGTTTTAAGGCAAAATCTGCCCAAGATGGGGCAAATAATGGGATATGCTGGGGATTTAGGCAAAGGGTCAGGGCTTTCGATCTTATGAAAACAGTCCATAACCAATTTCATTGATACAAAGCAACTGCACAAATTTTCTCCACAAATTATAGAAAGACAATTACAACATTTAAACGATGAACTTCTTTTAAATTGCTTTAAAATAAAACTGTAATGACTTTTCCTGGGACTGAATTCTAATTAATACAACATACTTTTAACAACAAATATAAAGATGAGGATAACTTCAGCTTGAAAAGGTCAGCGTTGCCATTTGTCCAGCGACATGTGAAGTCACCAGGGTAAAATGAGACTACACAAAAGAGGAGCAAGAAACTGCATTATTTACCTAGGCGTTCAATATGCTAATCAGGGGGGAAAATTTGTGCATTCCTTAATTCATATACTCATGAAGTTTTATCATCTGCTATATGTAACGCTGTGTTAGACATTCTGGGAAATGTAAAGACAGACAAATAAAATCTCTTCTCTTGAGAAGCCTTTACTATAGTAAAAGGCAGGAGCACAAACATGTCTTTACAATAGAAGACAATGTGAGGCCATTGACAAAGGAAAGGAAGAACATGCCTAAGATTTCACAAGTAGATTTCCTCCTGTCTGGCAGCCCAGGATGCTTCATAGCATGGCGACATCAAGACTTCTAAGGATGGGCAAGATGCTGAAAGGTCAAAATTGGTAGAGAAAAGATTACAGTTTAAAATGTTTTACCGACTCTTCCCAATATTTAATATATTTTCTGGCCTCTGCAGAGAATGGTAAAAGTTCTTTTACTTTCAGAAGTGTCAAATCGTTTTTGTAATAATAAAAAAGGAAGGCTCAATGCTCGTTCCAGCTAGCATTTTTGAAATTGAGCCTAAATACCTACTCTAATGGTTAACTTCGTGTATTTAATGCAATTAATACAAAGTGAGATTAAAAAAATATTAGAAAACAATAAACCTGAGCAAGTGTAAAAATATTCTCAAAAAAGTTTACTTTCAAATTACAAACTAATTTTATTGATATGCATGTAAAATCTGGCTGGAAACAAAACAGCCATAATTTGGAGAAAATGTTTAAAACTCTGAATTGTGCAGTTTAGTAAATTTCATATATATATCAATTCCTGCCTGGGGATGGAGGTGGAAATTTGGTAGTGGATAAAAGTGAGTCTCAGCAAAACACGTGTAGTAATATAAAATTTCAAGTATTATTTAATGAAGGTTAGAAAACAAAACAAACAATTCATAGAGCTTACTGAATTCATCTAACTCACAAGCACTTCTGATATGCTCCTGGTTTCAATTATCATCTTAAAAGAACCTGTCATGCAGTACTAGGTAACACTGGAAATCAACAAACTAAATGAGTCCCAGGAATAATGAATGTGTGCCCCTGTTTGCAAGCATACAAAGGAGAAATGCAGGTGCCTTGAGAAAATATGAAGAGTTGGGGAAACAAAATGATCATGTACAAACTAATACCTAATCTGAGTGCTATTCTGGGTCCCATTCTGAGCGCCTGGAAGGTGCCTCACGAATATAGGAATAGGCAGTGGCTCTTTTAACTGTAACTGAGACGCCTCTTTCACAGAACTCTAAGGAGCTTAGAATCACCTTTCTGACCATCTTTCCTGTCTCCTATATATCCTCATAAAATATTTACTGTTCTTCTGAATGACCACTCTGATTATCCTTAGACTCCTTTCAGATTCCCTGATGATGTCATGGAAATGTTAAACCCATTATGCTAAGTTAGGACCTCCATCTGCAGTGACCTCTTGCCATAAGCTTCGAGGACAGCATGATATTTTTACATAAAAGTGAGTCTTCATTCAAATCCTTGAGGTCTGATCCTGAAAAAAACACTGACAGTTCAATCAACCCTAATAAATACTTAACCAGGTCCATGGAAAAAATAATAATACAGTTCCCCCAAAAAATCCATTACACATTCACAATTGAGCCATAAAAGTGTCTATTAAGTGTACAATTATTTTATCACATTTTTATTGAAAAACAAGCATTTATCCTAATTTACAGGTTTAACCTAAAGGTAGTACATGATATTCCTTTTCATTAAGCTATTAGGGGAGTGAGGAGTGATGGCACCCAGTTCTAATTATCTCTAATGTAGTGTTTCAAATTGATCATGCATAATGCAATTGCAAATCATAATTAAATTAATTTGTATTGATTTAAGATTTTATAAGTTGTTAATAAGTTCAGTGTAGCGCATCTATTTCCAGGAGCTAACATTAATATTTTTAAAGTGCCAAACCACTTCCTTCTTTTTACTCCCTTTGTCCTCATTTAAAAGTTCATAAACTTGTGACTACTTTATGCAGGTGAAGACTAACTTCAAAACCTTATAGGTGGAAGTTTTGAGTATTTAGATAAGGTGTCTCCAAGAAATAATGTGTAATAATTTGGATATTCATGACTATCAAAATTTAAAAATATTTCTATCTCTGAAACTCCTTGCCCTCCTCCATGTCCTAATTATCCCACCTGCCACAACTGCCTTCCTGGCACGTAACACCAGCTTCCAATCAAGGGACTGACTCCAGGAAAGCCATGTAAATACAAAACTCCCTTCCTCCACATTACAGGGGGGTGAAGAAGAGTCCTAAAGCCAAGGGAAGGGCCAAGCAAACTTTGCCTGGTTACAAAGCTCATAGAGTTGGATCTCCCCAAACAATTCCCTTCCCTCCTCATCCTAACCACATTCAAGGAATAAAGTTCCCTCAGAAATCTCTGCATCTAAAGGCAAAGGTGGAGAATGGATTAGTAGAAAGTCCAGGAAATCTAGGAACCCTTCCTTCCCCTGCTTCTCTCAAGAACTGAAGGGAAACTTGGGAGGAGAAGAGTGAGACAAGAGAACAGGTTGGATTAACGACTCTAAAAGCTCCACCAGCATGTTTTCATTACAGAAATGAATATTGGGCAAATTTGCAAATTCAGTCTAACTGGTTTTGTCACATACTAAAGAATTCCTCCACCCCCTCATACTTGAACTGGAACTCCAGCCAGATCCATGGCATAAACCACAAAGAGGCATAATCTGGTCCTTCTGCCCTCCACAAGCCTTGGAACTCTAAGTAACTGTCCTCTGGATTGCTGTTCTCACACAGACCTCAGACTGGCGGGCCTAGAGTTGAGGGTTCTTTCCCAGTGCCTTTCACTGAATGTGGTAAATGCCTTAAGGTCTGGGGGATAAGTGGTGATGAAAGGGGACTTGATTTGGGGTAGTGAAAACACACTGCAGTGTACAGATGATGTGCTGTGGAATGGGGCACCTGAAACCTGTGTAATTTTGTTCACCAGTATCACCCCAATAAACTCAATATAAAAGGGGGTAATATCTTTAGGTCCTATGAAGGGTAAATGAAGGAATCCAATTTGGAAGGGACAGATTGGAAATAAAAGTGAAATGTTTATGAGAACGGCTCAGAAATGAGTGTTATGGGTAGTTTCCCAGATTCCGCAGCCGGCTGGTGGCATTGGTCACTAACAGCCACCTACTAAACCCTCAGGCTCCTTTGCAGCCAGCGAAGTTTGTTGCTCATTAGCGACCCCTACAGGTCTCAGGGGAAAACGAGCTGATGGGGACAGATTGGAAATAAAAGTGAAATGTTTATGAGAACGGCTCAGAAATGAGTGTTATGGGTAGTTTCCCAGATTCCGCAGCCGGCTGGTGGCATTGGTCACTAACAGCCACCTACTAAACCCTCAGGCTCCTTTGCAGCCAGCGAAGTTTGTTGCTCATTAGCGACCCCTACAGGTCTCAGGGGAAAACGAGCTGATGATGCAGAACTTCTTCTTTCTGAGGGCTACCCCAACCCCACGTTTCTTCACTGAGCACCGCAAGCCACCAACCCAGCCCTGCATAGACGCGGCATCAGAGCCCCACTCAGGGATCGAGCTCCGGGGGCGATCCCGGCAGGGGAGTGCGGAGAGAGCACCCCTCTCATTACCACCATAAAGAAGCCAAAGTTTCCGGCATCCGGAGCATAAACTGAGCAGGAGAGGAAAAACAAAGGAACGCCAAACTTCGGTGGAACTGACGTGGGGCTCCAAGGGAATGAAACCCAGCAGAGTGAGGGCGTAGGCGTGGGGGGCTCAGGGATCTTCCCCCTATATTGGCTACCACTGGCTTGAAATCTCTTGTATCTGAGGTCAAACCACCGCGATGGTTTCAGATACAAACAAGCTTGAGCAACACTTTCTCTACACATAGTACACACACACACACACACACACACACACACACTCCCTCCCTCCAGCAAGAAAACAAAAGTAAAGGGTAAGGGAGGGAGGGGTCCAAGTTTAAGTGGACTGCCAGGCCCTGAAACACTTTCTCTACACATAGTACACACACACACACACACACACACACACACACACACACACACACTCCCTCCCTCCAGCAAGAAAACAAAAGTAAAGGGTAAGGGAGGGAGGGGTCCAAGTTTAAGTGGACTGCCAGGCCCTGATCCTCCCTCAGCCGACGTGCTGTCTACACCCCACCCACTCCGCCAGGTGGGAGGGACTACATCCACAGGACACATCTTGTAGATAAATGCACGCTTTCAGTTGTTTAGCTTACTGAGGCCTCAGCCCAGTCTCATCACCCACTGGCAAAATTAGTTCTCCAGTCTGACTTCTGAAAATGTCTGTTTAGTCAAGCACTTGCCACAACAGATGGGGGTCCTTGTGGTGTTTCTTTCCCCCCAACACTACACAGAGAAACTCTCAAATGGGCGTTTCCTTAGCCTAAGACTTCAGAAAGAGTCTTGAGTGGTGAAGGGATCTTTACACTAAAAGGTGCTGGAAGAGAAGGGGACAAGAAGTGTAGAACAAAGAGTTTCAAGTAATCTCCAATCACACTGCTATACTAGAGAATAAAACTAATTCACTCAAACTCAACACAATATTTTCCTTAACTGGTAATACTCAGAATGGTGATATGGATTTCCTTGGACTTGAGTTACAGTTTGGCAGTAGACCCAACACTGCAGTCTTGAAGTTGAACTGCCAGCAATAATTTATCTGATTTATCTGATGTGTGTTGTCCCTTGGATTGAGATAAAAAGATCTACCCTCCAGAAACTAGGACATTGCGGGGACAGGGAGATTTATCCAGAAAGGACTCTTTTAAGATTAAAAAAGAGAGAGAGACTGGTTTAAAGTCTTACAATTGAGGCTGAATTTAAGTGTTTATTTGGAAAGAGTGGGTTTGGTATTTTGTGGGTGTTGTTTTTGTTTTTGGTGTGTGTGTGTGTGTGTGTGTGTGTGTGTGTGTGTGTTTATTCATGACTTGCAGTTCAGGTTGTTAAGTTTCCAAGCAGGAATCAGCTTAAAATGCATGGATTCTATTATATGTACAATTTAATCACAAGGTATTTAAAATAGACATTTCCATCTAAAATCCAATCAGAAATCAACACAGTTCCTCCAGGCATTAGATGATCATCTCAATTTTGCATTTGTAAACTGGGAGAAATAAATGTGACTTGTGGATACCAAGAGGTCAAGTACGGCTGCTCAAATATTTTTCTTACAAAATGACGGATTTATTAGACAAATAAGTAGCCCGGCTGATGCAAAACCCCCAGTGATTGAATTTTGACGTTAAGTCAACAACAACTCGAACTACAGCAGTGCTTCAAGATTTAGTTATGATGGTAGAGATTACTGAACAAATAAGAGCCAGAAATGAATACAGATTTCTGAGGATCTGCCCCTGGCACCCTCTTCTTGACATTCTCCTCCATATGCTCCCCCTATTCACACTGTATTATAATTAAAGATTTGCCTATGCCTTACGATTGGAAAAGAACTTTAAAATAATTAGGCATATTTTTCTCTGTGTGTTTTTGTAAATTTTTTTTTTCTTTTAAGGACAGGCTCAGGGAAAAAGCCAATTGAGTTTCATTATGAATTCCTTCGTGGCCTGAAAGTCAAGTCATCCACCATTAAGGGAGGGAGCCTACAGTGGGTGTTTAGTCTAGTTTTGTTTTTTAAAGATCTTACTTTCATTAAGAGTTTTTGATAACTTACTTTCCTACCTTTCCCCCCTTTCCTTTAAAGGAAAGATTTGAGGACTTTCTAAAAGATTTGAGGACTTTTGGCCAACTTAGGATCCCACTCGCGGATGCGGATCCACTGCTAAATAATTAAAGCGCACATAAGATTTCAGAAGTATTTAGATTTCACCTTTCCTGGGTCACAGGCTACCCTCCTCCCACTGCGCACCCCATCCACCCTCTGCGGAGCTGGCCGTGGTGCTGAAAACCCAGCGTGATCTTTTGGGAAGGGAGGGCACCACTCATGGAGACTTTGGCTCTTCATAAATGGGGCCTTAAATAATTGAGATTACACTTAAGCACAAAGCAGTTCGTTTCTCATCTTTGCAGGGATAAAGGGGAGAACCTGCTCCTAGTGTGCCTTTATTTATGCTGTGTGACTTCCTTATTGTAGTGGAATTGGTGACTCAATTTCCATTTGTCTTTTTGAACCAGCCAAGAACTCATTCTTTCCACGTTCTTCTCTTAGTCCCTTATTTTCAGCTTTAGTTCAGCCCCTAGTCTATGAAAATATTTATTTTGCAAGGACAAATCTATATTTTATTTTAAGGCTTTATCTGATCAAGGGCTTGACACAGTTTCTCTTTGTAGCTAGAAATTTACTTTCTGGGTTTCCAGGCACAGACCACTAGAGGCAATAAACTGGTACCAGATTTTCATCCCAGATTTTATTTAAATGTAGTATAATTGCACTCTGTAAATTAAGTTGCCCATTCCGGCTTCTCTCCCAATTTCTCATATTCCCGTCTCATGTATGCATATACCCATAATTTCTATAGATGTTTTCATCATGCTGGCTTTTAAATCAGCTGTTGTATTAGTTGTTTTCCTGAGTAAATAAAACGGAAAATACAAAATTGCTAATCTTAAAATAAATAATATAACTCATAAGTAGAAAGGGATGTTTTATAATCATTTTGCCACTCCCCAGGATTAAATAGTAAGTTGTGCAATTGAAGCCCTTCTACCAGGGACAGGGGTGTAGTCCTCCATTCCTCTTCCTTTTAAAATATTGAACAGTACTCTCAGTCCAACAATGCATCTGTTTACAGTTTGCCTAAATTTGTTTCTGGATTTATATTTCAGTGTGCTCTTTAGGATGCAAAATTCCTGTCAAATTAAAGAGTGTTCAGGTCTTGCCCGCTTCCAGCAAATCACTCGCAGCACCTAATAAATCCAGCTGGGGTTCCTTCCATAGCCCGATGCTGCCGAAATCATTATTGTCCTGCCTTGTTTCATGTCAGAGGCCTCTTCGCCTCATCTGTCATGAAACCAATTTCACTTTATTTACATCCATTTGCTAGTTTAATTACTGTGCTGATGAATAGCCTGAAGGAATTAAGTTACGAGTCTTTGGAAACCCAAAGCGACAGATATATGGGCTACCTTTTAACTACAGGGGAAGAAATGAAGGCCAGTGTGTGGCATGCACAAAAATTTAAAGATAATAAGTGTTTCTCTTTACCCAGCTACTCTTGAAATTCAGGATGATCCTGTCTTTATGCATTCATCATCTCCTGGATGAAATATAGTGCATTAGGACCCCTCATATTTACAGACTGACTGCAGTTCTCTACAATACAATATAGTTCTCTATTTTTAAAAAGCATTTTGCATTACTAAAAGAGTGCCAGATGATCTTCTAGCCAAACCAAATAATCTAATGTACTGATGTTTTTAATTACAGGTACCTATACATGTTAACCTTTCCTTGTAACTGAGAACTATATACACACAAATAGATATTTTTGTGAAATGAAAGAATATTTAATACAACTAATCTAATATACAGTACAAAGTACTCCACTTATATACTATAAATAATGTAACAAAAGTCAGTTATATAAATTTTGTTTATCATTGAGCACAGTTTCACAATGATCTTTTTTTAATATATATTTTTATTATTGATAGTATTACAGATGTCTCCCCTTCCCTCCCCACTTTACCCCCCTCCTCCCACCTCCTACCCAGCCACCCACCCCAGGTCTTCACCCCATTCCTGCATCCATGGGCTATGCATATAAGTATATAAGATCTTTGGTTTATCTTCTTTAATGTATTTTTAAAACATAAATAAGAACATTATGAAGCCTCTTTTACAAGTCCAACATAATAGAGTACTGTGAATCTATGTTAATGACAGAGGGTTTGTGGTGTGTTTGAATAATCTGTGCTCTCAAATATACATAAGTAGTCAATCATTTGCATATATTTTTAAAAACCTAACATTAATAAACTTCAGTCATTCCTTTATCCTATAAATTAGCTACTGTGGTATAAGCCTATTAGTCATGACACTATTAAAATCATGCCTAATATAATATCATTTTCAAATTTCCTAAATGTTATCATTAATGTTAGACTTTAAACTGAACATTGATAATCCAGAAATTAAGTCTTTATATGGTTCATCATCACTGAGTACCGATTAAAACAACAATAAACCTAACTTGACATTAATTTCATAATTTCTCTCTCCCCAGGTAGCATCACACAAGAAAAGAATGCAACTTTAAAATCTAATGCCTATATATTTTCCTTTCTTTGCTCTGTTTCTGAGAGTTTCTGACATTCTAAAATCAGTACTTTCATTTTATTTCCCTAGAAATGATTATTTTAAGGCACATAACAAATATATTCAGCATTTCAAGAAAGAATCTAAATGTGGTTTTTTTCTTATAGACTTAACATACTTACTTATACCATCTCCATGTTGTGCACATAATTACTTCTAAGGTTGTGCAAACTTTCTAAACTATTATATATTGGAATATTTTTAAACATTCATGGAATGGCAAGAAATACTTCTAAACAAAACAGAAATGAGGAAAATGAAAGTTTTTAATGTTTTCTCATTTCCTCTCCTCCTAAAAGAATTAAAAATTTTGTGCCTGTAGACTCTGCAGTGTGGTTTATTACAAAGCCAGCTTTAAGAAAAGGATATGAATATAAGCACTTTATATTTACTATTAGAAGATCTGAAAGTGCTGAAAACTCTACTATCTATGTAGACCTATATTAATAAATTATATATTCATTACAAATCCTCCAGCCCCCCCTTTATATCCTCTAAAAATACACTTGCCCCATTCTTCCTCTCCCACGACTTTTAATAAAGCTCACTGACAAACAACCTACATTACAAAAACTAGTTTTTTGTGTATAAAAGAATCTTGCTTATAAAAGTTTTGCAATAAAGGAACCCTAAACAGGACCCTACAGGTAAAATTTTCCTCTATTTTAATAGAACCAGATATTATTCCATTTTTTAGTAGAGATTTATGAACAGTCTTTAACCTGACAGAATGGAAACCTGTATTGGTTGAGTCTCTTTACCTATTTTTCTTCATTTTTTAAATAAAAGAAGTGAGAATGGTGGGGATTTAAAATGCTTTTTCTTTCTCCCTCCTCCTCCCCCATCACTCTCCTTCTCCCCCTTTCTAAGACCTCCTTCTCCCTCTCCAGCTCTTTTTGATTAATAGATCCATGTGGCTAACGGCCTGACATATGGTGTGCGAAGCAGCTTGAGATAGTACCTTAGGCATCCCCTACGGCCATTAACATATTAGGGGCTTATGTGCAGTCAGACAGACCTCATCCAGAGCCTGCATTTTCAGAAAGGCTGCACCCCAGAGCTGTTTGATAGAGGGTTTCAATAATGCACCACTCTTCAATTTTAAGGGAGTTGCTTCTGGTACTGAAACACTGAAGCAGAACCGGAATAGAGTTGAAAAAGACTCAGTTACATTCATGGGCAATGGTAAACGTTGTGCTCACATCTATTTGTATATGGAGGCACACCTTCAAACTCACAAACATGCACCAGCTTCTAAGTATTATTGGGAAACAGCCTAATGTCAGCTGCCTAGATTTTGTTTAAAATTGTATTTTGTTTTAAAGTCCTCTTTATGCAGGGAATACTAACAGTACAGTTGCTAATAAAGATTATTCAAAAGCAAAAACAAAATACAGCATAACATTTAAGAAACTACTCTGAATCATACTGCTTTTCCCTAATAAAAGAAAGTGAATGTTTACATCTGTAGCCTAAAGATGAGGGAAAAAAGAGGAAGAAAAGTTTAACTTTAAAAGATTTACTAATAAAGCTTATTCAAAAGCAAAAACAAAATGCAGCATAACATTTAAGAAACTACTCTGAATCATATTGCTTTTCCCTAATAAAAGAAAGTAAGTGAATGTTTACATCTGTAGCCTAAAAATAAAGGAAAAAAGAGGAAGAAAAGTTTAACTTTAAAAGATTTTATCACATTTTAGATACATTGACAGATCAAATCCCTGGAGAGGTAACTATTCTTGTTCTACAAAACCTGAAAGTTTACAAACAAATAAAAGTCTGACAACAACTCAGAACGGTGGGGAAAGCCTCTAGTGTACGTGCATATATGTCTATATATACATGTAACATGTACATGTATATATGTATAAAATTTTGGAGAGAGAAATAATAATTCAAAATCAAAGCAGACATTCCACTTGAAGCTTATTTAGTTCACTTTAACGTCGTAACTGAAGCTTGAAATTCTTTTTGCCCTACGTCCTTCTCTTCCAGCCTCCTGCTGGTAAACCACTGTACCTCCTTTTGAACTGTAGTCTGGCTGTTTGCTTGGCAAATAAATGCTGTTCCGCCCTATTAAACCTTTTAGGTAGTTTCATCTTCGGATTTCTCAAATACAGAGCTAATAAGGAGGTGCTTTGATGCTGTTTTACTTTCAAACTATAGCCTCCAGGCGTTAAAACGCGCAAAAGGTAAGCGAAAAAGTAAACTGCCGCGAGCAAGGCGCACCCTCCCTTTCAAAATCCCCCCGACCCTCTGCGGTGCACTACGTGGCAGCCCAAAATCGCCTGTTCCCTGCGCAGAACTAAGTTCCCTTGGCAGCCTCTGGGGTACTGAGCCGGTGCCACGTTACCAGGGGGAGGAGGAGAGAGGAGGCACTTTTAAGTTTAAAGCCCTGGGATCCCTTGGGGAAGGGTAAAGATGGAAGCCAGAAAAGGCGAAGGTTCCAAAAAGTTTATTCTAGGCAAACAAACATCAGATGGGAAGTGAAGATTAAGAAATGGCAACTTGTTTAAGCGGCCAGTAATAAAACTTTTGCATAAGGCGTGGCGGCGGTAGGAGAGAGCCTGCTCCCCAACTCAAGGCTGGTTTTAAACCTCAGGCTCAGGTTACACCTTTGGAGGGAAGACCCTGGCGGGCACTCCTGCCTCGCGCACACGGGAAACCCCCGCCCCACCCTCCCACCCTTCCTTG
>NW_005353753.1:456345-458048 GCF_000412655.1 Myotis brandtii
GTTGAATATAGCAAATGAAACTATTGAAACATAACTGTTTTCTTTAAAACTGGGATGAGTCTCCTGCTCAAAGGCGTCCAGGTTCCTCTCACGTAGGTATATTTTCAGAAGAAATGGCAGACCCGGGGAGATACCTCTGCTAGCAGCAAATGGATCCTACCTGCTTTTTAAAAATGCCCATATTGCCATTGCTAACTCCTAAAACGCTTTTTAAGTAGGCTAGTTGAGCTCCAAGCTCAGCCTCGGAGCTCCTTGTCACATTCTGCTTCTCTTTCTTTCCCTTTCCATCAGAACGCTCTGGGAAAGTCGCATAAGTGATCAAAATTAACATAAATCATTATTAGTTATTAGGATTTGCTCTAAATTACACTGTGAATATCGCACCAGCCCCATCTGCCGCCCCAGCTCTCGCAGCAATAGATTGCAGATAAAATAAATGTCCTTACCCCATTAGAAGGTTCCTGTCTCTGTAGCCAAAAGCCAAACAAAAGCAATAAATACCGGGCTTTTCCTCTCCACCATTCAGCTGTGACTCTTTTCATCAGCTCTTCCTCTAGAAAAGCTCCATAGCTGCCTGAAAATATTGCATTTTATATCACCAAAGGGCGATTAATATTGCATTAACTGTATTTAACATTTTTAAGCGCGAATAATCTACAATGAGTTTGTTTCTGTTATTAAGAACAGGGGGTAGGAGAACTGCTGCGGACCACTTAAGATAGCTGTATAACCCTATTATTTGTCTCACACTTCGTATTTTTTATATAATGTTGGCGTTAGCGCGCGCGCGATGTTTGAAGTGGAACAAGTATTCTGACACTGACTGGAGACGTCCAGGTCCCTGCCTTCATTAAATGTTTATTGTCAACACTGGGGGAGGGAGGTGGCGGGGGTAGAGACTGGTGTAAGTGAATTTCCACGGCTGGAAACTGTCAACACTTTGTTTAATTCAAATCCGTGCCCACAAAAGTTTGTTTACGTTATGCTGCCTTGAAGTCAGGAGTCACTTATCAAACTTTTGTTTGCAATTCGTTTTGCCTAATCAATGCAAGGAATCTGTTTCTCTTCCTCCCCCACCCCCCTTTTTTTCCGCTTCTCTTTCCAGGCACTCTTTCAGCTTCCCGTCTCCTCTTCCTAGCCCCTTTCTTTGCAACCTCCAGTGCCTTCGGGTTTGGGGCAGGGAATGGAGGCGGGCGCTTTTCGCCCACCCTTGGGTTTGCAGGAGCAGGACGCTGGTCTCACTACCTCTGCTTTTCTAGCTTCTCTCCGACCCACATTTTCAGTCTCGGTTTTGCGACCCAGCATTCTATGGACTTCTTCGGGAGGAAAGCCCTGTGGTCAGCCCTCCTCCCGTCCCGAGTAAAAACCCTTGCCTAATAAATTCAAATTCATAGCAGGGCTTTGGTGGTGTGCACCTTAACAACAAAACAAAAGCCAAGATATTATTGCTCCCAATTCTTTTTGGGAAAAAAAATGTAAACCAGTCTTGAAAGTTTTGTGATGTTTGGGGCGTCTGTTTGCTTAGGCAAACTGTGGGGAGGGGGGTATTTTTAACCTCTGTGCGACCCTGGTCCCTTCCCTTTCAGGACGGACTCAGAGGCGCTCGCAGGAAGGGCGAGGACCTCCGGGAGCGCCTCGTTAGCGTCCGCGGAACCCCGCTCATCTCTCCGACGGACTCGCGCACCTAACGCGCATGTGCGGGC
>NW_005353753.1:458534-459056 GCF_000412655.1 Myotis brandtii
ACGGCGGAGGGGCGCACACCGAGCACCCCGCTGTCGCTCGGCCAAGGCTCGAGCTCTTGGGATCTGGGATTCCCTGCGTGGACGGCCCCGAATGGGTGGGTGTTCCCACAGCAGAGAAAGCACCCTGCACGGGTTGAGGGAGGGCGGGTCCCCCTCCTGGCTGCAAATTCTGACCCAATCAGCTCTGCCGGTGGTTTGAAAAGGCAGCCGCCAACCCAACCGCCCCAGAGTCCGAAGTCGCGCTGGGGAGAGGGGCGATCTACGGACGGCGGCGGCTGGAGGGAAAGCAGCAGCCCCCCGAGGCTGCACCCGCAGTAGCTCCCCGAGCCTGAGTCTCCCAGACCCTTCCTAGCCAGAGCCCGGCCCTGCAGGTCCACCAGATTTCGGGGAGGCGGGGAGGGCGGGCTGCCTGTGCCCCATCAAGCTGACTTGGAAACAATTAGGAAAGTTTTTAATTAGCTCCTTGTTATCATTCATTATATTAATTTCCAGAAGTCTCAGGCCATGAATAATTCAAAAGCA
>NW_005353753.1:459158-464136 GCF_000412655.1 Myotis brandtii
GTGGCGCTAAGGTTTGATCAAATATTAAATAACGTAATTATCGAGACAAGGCTTATCTCGCAGGTGGAAAGAGTGCCCAACTCCCGTGAGAATAAGAATTTGACTGCTATTTTTAAAAAATCAATTAAGCTTGCGGGCTCTTTTGAAACCACCCTGGAGGACCGAGTGGCTCCCATCGTGGGGCTGAGTCCGCTGCAGCAATAATAACACAGACAAGCAGAACCAGACGGGGTAATCATTGTCGGCATCACCTTTACCACCCCGCTGGCCACCACGGCCCTTTGGATGGGGTGGGGAACACTGCTTTAGTCAGGGTCAGAATCACAATTCCAGCTTCACAGCCTAGATTATAAAAACCGGTCCACGTGAAAGATGGAGCAGGAATGCTTCGCTGCAGGGTTGGCGGGAGAGGCTCGGGCGACAGAGCCTGGGGCCAAGGGCGGGAGCTGCTCAGGTGAGTCCTACGGTGAGGGCGGCGCCCTGTCCTCTCTAGGCATAGCCACTTGTAGGAACGGGACCAGAATAGTTTTTCTCAAGAAAGTAAAAAAAAAAAAAATCAATGGATACAATCACGGCAGCGGTTGCCTACGGTTTAATTATGAGAGTGTAATAGAAATTGAGAGCAATTTCAGAACACGCATTAAACAAAAATGTATTCAGAAGTTAGTTGATGTGTCTTGAGGACATCATTTCTTAGACCTACAGAAGGAAAGGAGCAGGACCCGGACCTAGGACTGGGGAAGAGAGAAAATTCCTAACCGAAGGGATGGCACAAACATGGAGGTGCATTTTATGCCTATTTTTCTTTTGCCTTTCCTACTCCTCCACCACCTAGATTTCCTGAGAAGCCCAACGGAGAACAAGTCCCTACTCTCTCCAACTTAGAGATTGTTCTTTAAAAGAACCGAAGTATTTCCACCTGACTGGTGCCTTTAATGCGTTTAGAGTAAAATTCCGCTCTTCAGAACCAAAAAACTTTGAAAGGCCAACTATTGCTGCGTGCCAAACCTTTGCATTTCCTTCAGGTGGACATTTGTTTGTTTGCTTGTTTGTCTGTTTGTTTCTTCACGAACTGACAGTTAAACTTGTCTTAGAATAGTCTTATTATTTCTGCCGGCGGTACACAGATTCACTCGCCAGATAGCAAAGCATATCTTGTTTTGCACAGTTTCCTACTACAGAAAATAGGAAACTCTGCAAAGCATGTATTTTCATAATCTGTTTTATTAACATAATATTGTCTTCTTTTCATTTGGTGAGGGTTTTACTTAATACAAAACAAATGCTTAAGTTCTTATTACATACATTGGTCATCATTATATAATACAAATGTATTTGCAACATTTCGTTTGGGGCAGATTTTTTTAAAGCAGCCTTTGTAAATCTTTTCATCTGTTCATTCCTGGTTCTCCAACAATGAAATCGGTCATACTTTTCTATAAAATAACATGTTTTCTTTACAAATGCATTTTATTAAAAACTTTGATGACATTTCAAGTCAATAACAGAAAGAGATCAGTTTTGATGGAAGAGACCTATTTTTAAAAATACCTCTAAGTGCTTTTTTAAAACATTAACAACTTTAAAATCACAGCTTTTTCAATGTACTATTCTTTGTTGAACATCAAATGCTTTGTTTCACAGATTTGCCGGTGAAATTAAAAAGATTTGGCTAAAATAGGATGACTTCAGAAGATATAACCCCAGCTATTAAGAAACTTTGTACATTTGGCATCTGATCTAGTCCCAGGTCACCAAAAAATAAAGAATCTCTGGTTCCTCTGGAGCAGTAGGTGGCACACTAAATGTTCCAAATGAACAGAGGCATTTGTCATGAGGGTGGGACAGATTAGTGGGTGGTTTTTGTATTAACTTCCAAAAAAAGGTCATTTAGTTACAATACTTTTAAAGAAATGTTTTTAGGCTAGAACAAAACATATAAACCTCCAAATGCCTCTGTCCCTGAACCTTGATTTAAATATTTTGGGGGTGCTTGGATATTTATTAGCTTCCACCACTCTGAAGGGGGGGACGGGCTGTGGTTTAAGAATTCCTGTAGTTAAAGAAAACTTTGATAAACACAGGCAACTAATATAGAATTCATTTTATTCAGAGCACCACTTTTCACATGAGTTGTCTGAAAGTGAATTCTGATTCAGCAGAAAAATACATCATTCTCACCCTTTCCCCTGTATTTTTGGTTGAATTGAGTTTCATTTGCTGACCGGCTCTACCAGGATTTGGCCTAGTATAGACACAAAAATGCAC
This sequence comes from Myotis brandtii, assembly GCF_000412655.1. Lineage (NCBI taxonomy): Eukaryota > Metazoa > Chordata > Mammalia > Chiroptera > Vespertilionidae > Myotis > Myotis brandtii. Next base: position 461,427 of record NW_005353753.1, read on the forward strand.
CCAAATCATAAAACTGCTCTTCTTTCAGTTATGTTTTATTTGTAAGTGTACTGGGACACATCCCCCTGTTGTATTTTGGCGCACATAAATGGTTCTGATAGAAGTGGGAAGGAGAAATGGTAATAGAGCAGACATAACCAAGGAGAAAGCTCAGCAGACATACATGGACAGGTATAACACTGGCAGTCTGTAACCACTGTGTGAGTGTGTGCATTAAAGAAAATATTTACAATAATCTTCCTGTTTTACCTTTTTTTTTTTCTAAATACAAGAATACGACAAGAATGCTGTGTTTTCGGTGAAAACAGGCAGTAGACTGTGAAATCACACTATCCACAAAACGGTCTATCAGAAAGCTAGCCCAGTTTAGTGCTCAGTTTCAAATGCATAGAATGTTTGCGCTGCAAACAATGATATACAATGTAATTAAATAAATAATGCCTAACCAGAGTGAGACCTAATTGTGTTTCTTTCTGCACTTTTCAGGTCATGCATGATTTCAGTCTTGTTAAATGGCAGGGTTTGTTTTTTTTTTCCTTTTCTTTCCACATTTGTTTTCAATTTTTTAAGTTCTTGTTAAAGGATGGTAATAAACCATCCCCACATGAGATCAAAAGAGTATCTTGTGCACCAAGCAAGCATTTTACCTAACCACCTTCAACTGTCTTTCTCATTTTTTAATCCATCAGCAGTTCATAAAGTACCTTGATTATAACTATGAAATACTATACACGGTTTTCTATTTGGGAGACTGGTAGTGCAAATTAAAGTTCTTGCTACCCAACATTTGTCCCCAGCAATAAATTACCTTTGAATAATAATAATAATGAAACACAGTTGTTCTGCTTCCCCCCCTCCCAACATGCAGACCCTTTTGAAACAAATGGAGGACTTTAACTCTGTCTTCCTCTCATTTGGGATTTAGTTGATTTTTCCCCACAGCCAAGTCCTGCTCCAACTGAAAGCAAAAACTTCTCAATATTTCAACCATTTCATGTTCTCCAAGAGAGAAGAAAAGGGTACCTAGAAGAGCTAGATGAGTCTTGTTCTGTGGAGTAAAAGGGACACAGTATCTCTCCTATTGTTTTCCATCCCATGAATCTATTTGAATCAATAGGAAATAAAATTCAGTAGGTAGTTTTAAATAAACTACACTCAGAAAAATAAGTGAAAGTGAAAGGGCAAGCAAGTTCTATGGAGGGGGGTGGCACTGGTTTTGAAATAGTCTGTTTCTAGATCTTAGATATAAGAGCAAAAATGAAAAGGAAAAGAACTTGTCAAAATTGTTTTATTCTTCTAGAATAAAATATTTCTTTCGGAGCTCCATAAATTCTGCCTTTTAGTCAGCTCAAATACTACCTCTCTCTCCCTAAACACCCCCACCCGAATGGGCCCAGGCCACAGGAATACAGGCTAAGTCAGTGGAAAACTTGGACTCCACCTAAACAGGCCATAATACCCCAGCCCCCTTTCAGCTGTTCCCCCTCTCACTTTCTGGTAATGGAGAGCAGCCATCCATTCTCTTTGGAATGCAAAAAATAATCAAAGAGAACGTGGGTGGGGTAGAGGTGAGACTGAGAGGGGAAAATTAAATTAAATACACAGAACAACTAGCTTAGCTACCCACAATCTCACCTTCCAGTTCATTTGGCTTTCGTTTTTCAGTTCATTTGTGAAGGGTTGGGTCAGTGGTAATAATGGTGGTGCTCTTGTTTTCTCTTCCTTAGGGGGGGATTGAAGCTGCAGAATATGGCTCCCTGGAGTTAAATTTCTAACGCATATTTTATTTGCTTTTGTTCTGCTTTGTTTTAGTTTGCTTTTATTTGTTTAGCTTTTTTGGTGGTTGGTAGGTTTGTTTTTGTACATAGTTCCTTGGTCCCCAGGAGATTTTGATAAATGTCTCTGGTCCAAAACAGTCCATTTCTCTACCCTTCCAGTCTCCCCCCACCCTAACCCCCAGAACCATCCTGCTCCTCAAAACCCCTCCTCCAGGCTCCGCTTTCTTTCCCCCTCAGCTACCAGCTCACCCCAATGCTCCCTCTCCGACGTCCACACCCAGCACCCCAGTGCTCCGGGCTGGGAGAGGGTGAGGGCAAGGAGAGCACAAGGGAAGGAGGGGGCGAAAGAGAGCGCTGGAGGACGGATTCGCCAAACGCAGGCAGGATAACGGACACGCCAGATCCGGGGGGAAGCGGCCCGGGAAAGCCCCGAAAAGCCCCGAAAGGCCCCTTCAGCTCCCTGCTCTGCCCCTCCTCCCGCTCCCACCCGCCCCACCCCCCTCAGTAAGTGGCGGAGAATTTCATCCGCTTCTGCTTCTGTCTCTGGTTGCAAAACCACACCCGCACCACGTTCTTTTTGAGGTCCAGTTTCTCGGCGATGGCGGCGATCTTCTCCGAGGAGGGCCGCGGCTGCACGGCGAAGTAGGCCTCGAGGGAGCGCTTCTCGGGCGCGGCGATGGAAGTCCGCTTGCGCTTCTTCTCGCCTCCGTTGAAGAGCTCAGGCTTGTTCATTTTCTCGCGCTGCGCGCCCTCGGCCTCCTCGAGCCACGCCTGGAGGATGGGCTTGAGCGCGATCATGTTGTTGTGGGAGAGCGTGAGCGACTCGAACCTGCAGATGGTGCTCTGGCTGAGCGAGCCCACGCCCGGGATCTTGAGGTTGGCCAGCGCCGAGCCCACGTCGGCCTGCGTCACGCCCAGCTTGATGCGCCGCT
>NW_005353753.1:464661-465556 GCF_000412655.1 Myotis brandtii
GGGAGGAGCTGTGGTCCAGCAGGTCCCCGGGCTCGAGCGCCTGGTGGTGGTGGTGGTGGTGGTGGTGGTGCGCCAGCGGCACGGTGGACGTGGACGTGCATGGCACGCTGTTCATCGTGTGGTACGTGGCGTCCGGCTTGAACGGGTGGCTCTTGCCCTGGGACACGGCGATGTCCACAGCCGCCAGCGCCTCGGCCCGCGCCAGCAGCGTTTCGTCGAGGCTGGCGAAGAGGTTGCTCTGCAGCTGCAGGCGACACAAACCAAACCAAAAAAACCACAAAACCAAAAAAGCAAAACACAAAACAAAACAAAACAAAACCACACACAAACCAGAAGGCACAACAAGCAAAGAACAAACACAAAGCAACCAAAATAACAACAACAGGGGCGGGGATAGTGGAGACCGGGAAAAACGGAATGGGGACGAGTTGGAGATGGGACCGGGGACGGAGGAGAAGGGTCGAGAGTGTAGGGAGGAGAACAGATGTAGGGAGAGGAGAACACAGGAGCACATTGCGGGAAAGAGAGTGAGAGACGAAAAAGGAGAGGGGAAAGAAGAAGAAACGGAGATGTAACTCGCAGCTGGGACCCGTGTCGCGCACCGAACACGCAGAAATCGCCTTTCCGAGGCGTGACATTAACAGCGACAGTGGAGCAAAGTCGAGAGTGCTGCCCCACCGATCCCCACTCTGATCGCAAGCGCCCGACATGAAGGCAGGGGCGACAGAAACATGACATTAAGTGCCACTGTACAAAATGTACCAAGCAACGGGATTTCTCTTTTAAAAAATCCCTGCCCTCAAATCCCCGCACCGGGACCTTTGCACACACCAGCACCCGACATGCAGCGTCTCGGAGACGGGGAGGGGACGAGTGCGCGGGCTGGGACCGCGGG
>NW_005353753.1:466069-471267 GCF_000412655.1 Myotis brandtii
CTCCCCGGGCAGCGACCGGCGCGTGGGAGCCACTCTTATAGTGACCACCAGCAAGGACAGCGCAGGTGTTGTACCTGTAGCTGACCAGGCATGCGCACTGCACACCTCACCTTTCCCACCGCGGGTCTGAAAAGATCAAAAGGGCCAGCTATTGTCTGAGGGTAGGCACCTTTTAAGCAGAGAAAACCACGGTGTTCATTCGCTGCCCACGGTTTCCCCTCTTCTCTCAACCCCCGCCCCAGCGCAAGCCCAGAATATATGCGCATTACTTAGGCACACCTCCTCGCTGGGATGTCTAACAAGCTGTTATATAATGTATAGAGCTGGGCATTTGTATGTTAAATTATGCCCGCGCATTCCTCTGTATACAGTATAAATAACAACACAGAAATGCAGAAGGTGCTGTCCTGTGCTGCAGGAACCTGTTTCTTTCAAGGTTTATAAATAGCTTCCTGGAGAATAATCGCGGTGACAGACATTCGTTTGAAGCAGTCAGACGCTATTGATTTCCTTATAATTTAATTTCCTCCGCATACTTTTGTTGTTGTTTTTGTGAATATAACTGTGTCAGGCACCGACAGTGACAGCCACTTAGAAGCCACAAGGAGCGTGTGCTTTCTACTCCGGGAATGGCTGTTGAAATGAAATTGTGCCTTTCTCTTATTGTTTGTCTCCTTTAACTGTGTACAAACCCACATTTCAAACGAGCTCCGGGTGATCTGAGGCTTCTAGTAAACAAAAGGAAAAATAGTTAACAGGGTGTAGTTTGGATCCTTTCCTTCCCTCAGCACACCCCCCCCCCCCCCCCCCACACACACACTTTATCCTGGAAACTCCAGGAAAAGGAAATCACCTCAGAGAAAAGGGAATAAGATGTTGGAAAGCGAACTTTCTTTTCCTCCCATCGTGTTGACTTCTTCGCCATGTATTTTTTCTTCAATAGGAGACAGGATTAAGCCAGTTTATTAAAAAATGTAATTAAAATATTAACCCAAACCAATTTGAAAGAACGGGCCCAAGCTCTGACCTGGCTTTTACAATATTTATTTTTGTTACTGTAAAATCAAAACCTAAAAAGAAGAATAAATCAATTACCCGACCTATTGTATGGCCCTTTTCTGGAGGGCAAATCCAGGGCCTCACAGGGGACCACAGTTCAGGTGCCTGAGTCCCCAAGGAGCGGCACTAGCCCAGGAGTGATAATAGCCCAGATGTTATCACATCTGGGGTGAGAGAGCTGGAGAGCCGCAAAGGGCTGCTTATGGGAGGCAGAGATCAGATAAATAATTTTCCTGGTCTCTCCCACGCCAAAGGGATCTGTATGCCCACCAATGGGCAGATCTCATTTCTATAAACCTAAATTTGCATTCGCATTCGATTTTATCTTTTCTTTGGACAATAGCCTGTGTATTTAGCATACTCAGTCACTAATCAAATTCTAAGAGGAACCCACAGGCGTCACCGTGGCTTTTCTTTTCTTTCTTTCTTTTATTTCTTCTCTGCCCCCACCCCCACCTCCAGCCCGCCCCTTGCAGCCCAAGAAGGGAGTAAGAGGAATGTTCATTTGCTGGTGCGAGAAGGAGCCGCGTTTCCATCCATTACACGGTCCTCTGGGAGTGCTAAATGTAACTTTATCTCTACGAGAAATGGACGATGAGCAGGACAGCGCTGGAGGGAGCGAGAGAGTCCCACGCAGTGGTCGCAGCGGGTGTCCAGGTTTAACCTAATCCCTTCTGATACCCTTCGCGGCGGCCGTTCTCTGAGCTCTCCCTCAAGGGAAAGAAGGGCCCCGCTGCGGGCGAGCGCTGGGATACTAGCACCCACCCAAGCAATACGCTGACCTTTAGGGGCCGTGAAGGGTTCAGGGAGACAAACGCAAACAGCACAGATTTGGGCCCAGGTGGACCTCCAGAGAGCAAGGCGAACCCCAGAGTACCCAAAGCTCATCTTGGTTTACCCTCCAAAGCTTGGAGGGCACCAGTAAGCCCAGTGAGTGGAGAGGCACCTGGATTAAGGTCAGGAATTCACTGCCTTAGGAGACCACTTTTAGCTTACCTCTTTGGACACCGGATCCCTTCTTTCCTGGAGGGGGCGGAGGGGGGGGTGTCAGACCTTTGCCCAGAATATCTTGCTTTTCCAGGGGCTAGAAATATGAGGGCTGTGGGCACAGTTCTCAACCCACTCCCCAACCAATTGATTGAGAGTCCATTTAAGGCACATCTTTGTCCACCGTGGCGCTTAGCAAGGTGCTTGAACAGAGTAAAAATGCCCCATACAACAATACGCGTGAATAGGAGGGAAGAGGAGGCAGATGGGAGGGCCAGGATTAAAGCCGGAGAGGCTTCACCAAGCCAGGGCTACTGGGGGGCAAGCAGGAGGATCACGGACAGGTCTCTTTTTTCCCTAAAAAGGAGATGGAGACTGGCCAGAGGGGTGTGCTGTCCTCACACAGAGCTGTACATCTTGACTCTAGACGTTCTATTTCCAAAATCAATTATTTCATCCCTCTCTCATTTATTTTCTACCTTACCTTCCTTCCTCAGATGCTTGCTGGGCACCAGTCTGGGCCAAGGCAAGACACTGGAGATCAACTGAGTTGTAAAATATGGGTATCTGCCCTCCAGGAGGTGGCCATCTCTGACAGCGAGGCAGCTACAGGTGAAGAGGTGTTTATGGTACAGGTGTGACAGGTGCAATGTGAGGTAGAGAAATACTGGGTGGGGGTGGGGTGATGGTTGGAGAATTACCCTGCCATATCCCTGCTGGGCATTAGCTCCAGGCTAGCTATTGGGGCACAGTGGTGGATCTAGAAGCAGGTGTGCCTCAGACCTTATCAAGCCTTCCCCTACTTACCCCAAGGCAGTGAAAGGAAAGGGTGATGGACCAGGGCTCAGCCCAGGGATATGTCACTGTTTTCCCAGTTTGGCAGGTGCAGTAACTAGTTGCCCCCTGCCTGTACTAACGATGCCCACGTGGGGCTGAGCCTTGGCATAGATTCCTGAGCAGGTCCCCACCCCCACCCCCACCTCCTTCTTCTGGTTTAATGACCAACACAGACTACCCCCTCCCCCATCTCATAGCTTTGCATTTTATCAAGGGGCGGATAATGAATGCACAGCTATTGATTTCCAAGGAATTTCCGCCCCCCGGGGAAAGGGAGTCTATCATCTGGATCAGAGACACATTTCTTTCCCTCATTAATTAATTTTCTCCTCCTCCTTTGGCAGGCCCCACTTAACATTTCCTTTGGCAGAGCCTCTTTCCCAAGCTCAGGGAGCAGACATTCCTTGGTTCCAGTGAGGACCCGCGACAGAGGCGCTGTGTGGGAGCCCGCACTGTTGGGGGGACGTCTCCTCGCCTTTGACTGTACTGCGCGCCCGCTCCCCCCGCCCCCAATTCAGGAGAGTGTCTGACAGCTCCGCTCGCTCCTTCCAAAGGGGCTTGGGGGACGTTAGCGCTAGACTCAGGAACCGCGACCTGCATACTCCCTCTCCCTCCATTCGTTGCAGTTATTTGTCCAGATTCAGGCAGTTTTTTGGCCGTTTGAAATGTTCACTTAAGTGCGGGGAGGCTGTGTGGGCACAGGAGAAGGGGATAGGGACCCACGTTCTTGCCCAAAACCGGGGATCGGGCCCTACCCGCAGGCGGGGCCACCTCAGGTTCCGGTGGCCCAAGGGGGAGCTCTGCTCCTCCCAGACTCGGGACCCCAGGTGGCCCTCCGGCAGTTGTACAGGTTGAAACTGGGCATTCGCCGCGTGCAGGGGAAGCCCCCAGAGTCCAGGGTCAGCCGGTTTCAGATGAGGCTTGGGTTGTTTTAGGCAGTGGGAAGAGGCAGGCATAGAGGAGCCGGCCTGTGGTGGTGGTGGTGATGGTGGTGTGTGTATGTGTGTGTGTGGGGGGGTGTTGTTCGGAAGAGGGGTTGCACTAGGGCACACGCCCCAGCTCGGACACTGTCCGAAGGGTGAGCTAGAGGAGGGACTGACAAGGTGCTTTCCACTTCGACTCCAGTTCGCCTTCTCAGGGCCACGCCTGGACTGTTCTGATCCTTCGGCTCTCAGCGCTACCCTCCCGCATTCCGACTCGGTCCCTACCCAGGCAAGAAGCCTGCGCTCCTCGCCGGCCCTGCCAAGGGCCCTCGGACCGCTCACCACAGCCCGCAAGGCCTCGGCGCCCACCTCTGCCACCTCCAGGGCCCAGCTCAGGCCCAGGCGCGCGTCCAGAAAGAGTCGCGTTCTTGCAGGCTGGGGCTTGGAGGCTTTCTGGAGGCCTCTGTCCTTCCTTTCTACCCCTCCCGCTCCGCACCCGGGGCCGCTGGTCTCGGTCTGCCCCCAAGGTCAGGGGCGAGGGGATGAGTTATTGGGACCGGTGGTGATCTCCAGTAAGGCTCTCAGCCCCGCATCCAGACTGGGTTCCAGCTGGGATTCGCGGAATATTTTTTGGAGTAATCCAGTGGAAAATCCACTATTTTGTTTCTTCTGTCCGTTTAATTCAAATGCAACTTCCCTTGGGAACATTTTCGTGGATGTTGACTCCTCCTCTCCCCCCCCCCCCAATGATGCTCTTGCAGCACGAGTGATGATGCGTCCCAGTAAACTTCACTGCGGGTCATTATCACTCTCAGCGCTACCTAAGTAGAGATCTATGTGCAGGGCTGGGCGAACGTAGGTTTACAGTTGTGAGTACGCGAAACAGTTTATTCTTGTATTTTTATTTATTAATTATTGTATTCTTTTAAGACGAACAACTGTAAACCAGTTTTGCCAACCCCTGTATATACCTCGAGCCTAATCTCTCAGTGGACTTAAAACCCACCCACCTTGTGAAAGCCCTAGGGGTGACACAAGACAACTACATCTCCGACCCAACAGGGGCACGCCTTCCCCACCCGCTAGTTGCCAGAACCAGTTTGGTTGTCCAGGTGAGCAATGCGGTAGCACGAAGTATGGCCACAGGCCCCTGTGGGTTAGGCCCCAAGAGACGCAGAGCCGCCCCTGCCTCGACCAGGCAGCTTCAACACTGCAAGAGCGCGCTGGTTAGAGCCAGGGTTTCGAGTTCCCCAGGATAAAAACAACGAACAAACCAGCTCTGCCACGGACACGCCCGCCCAGGACCCCACGCGACAAGATCTAAGTTCCCTTTCGCTTGCCCGCCGCCTCGCCCGCAGCAGCGCCCCGGACGCACGCGCGCCCTGGTCGGAG
>NW_005353753.1:471467-502796 GCF_000412655.1 Myotis brandtii
CTCGCCGGCGCCGCCGCCCCTCCTCCCCGCCGCCCGCACAAATCAAAGCCCCTTGCGAGGGTCTGGGAAATAGTTGCCTTGTCATGTAACACATTGCCCTGATTTATTATAAAATTTTAACGAAATCATGCATATTTTAACAGCCTTTAATCACTGCATGAAAATTTAATTCATGGACTGTAGCGCTTTTAAATAAATGAAGTGTTAATTCATTAGGATTAATTAATTTGTTAAAGGATTGTGTGCAAGGTTAAGGTGGAAAGAAAACTCTTTGTTGGTTTGGCGTCTTAATCGCCAGGTTCGTGAGTGGTCATAAAATTAAAGGAAACCGCAGCGCCAGTCATTTCTGCGGGTGGGGACGGGGCGGGACCAGCTGAGAGCGCCCTCCAAAGCGCTGGAAACTCCGGCCCGAGGGGCACCGGGCGTGTCTGCGCTCCCGGTAGACTCGTTCGGAGGAGGGGGGAAGCGGTACTGGATGCGGGAATCCGGGAAGGCTGGGCTCGCTGGGACCACGGGGAGGCAAGACGGCTCAGGGCCCGGTCGGCGGGCCAGCTCTCACCCGCCCCCAGCCACCCCACCCCAGCACAAAGATGACCCTGTGAGTGAAGCGAGGTCGCGCCTTCCGGCCTTCGGAGCGCCAAGCCTCGGCTTAATGGACAGATGATGGGCCAGTCCAGCCACCTCCTGAGCCTTGCAGCGCCCAGGGAGTCACTGTCTCGCCATCAGGCGGCCGCCGGCCCTCGCGGCGAGGGCCAGCCTGGAGTCTCCGGGGATGCTCCGAGGGAGAAGGCGGGGCAAAGACAAACTTGCAAGCTCAGGCTGGAGCATCTGGAAACCTTTTCCAATCGGGAACCCTGACCTTAGAGAATGGTTCCTTCTGCACCTCTTCTAGGAGTAGGCTAAATAGGCGTCCCAGCCAGCATAGTGGCCACGCAGGAAATGCCCTCTTCCGCACTTAACTATTATTCATCCTTAAAGACCCAATACAAATAGTACCAACGCGAAGCCATCTGGTTTCCTCTCTGCTCCACGCTCTCTCCAACAGGAGCACTTTTCCATTCACCGATGGATATGTTGTAAGAATGACAATGGAGGAGAACTAGGTCCTCCCTCCTCACAGAAAGTCTCAGTAAATGCCTATGTAAAATTCTTGTCCTTAGGGATTGGACCTTTCCACCCAAATTATAAGTGTCACGGATGGCCCATGATTCTACACACTTGCCTAATCCAACTAACATTTACTAGAGGAGGTCTGCTCCCTGTTAAAACACAGCAGACCCAGGAACCTACCATCTTTCAAGAAGTGTAGCTTCAATTCAGGGTATTCTAGCCTACCTGTCATATAAAACAAAATCACCCTAGCCTGAGTTCCAGATGAGTTCTCAAAAGAAATCTGCATTTAACAGATGCTTCCTCGCTCAGAGTAGGGTTCCGAGAATTAGGCAATAAATGTTCACTGTGCACTCTGAGATCATTGCTTAAAAGGTTTTCTCTCTGCCAAGTATTATAAGGATCAGGTTACATCGTGATGGACAAAGTCTATGTTGTAGGACTCCCACAAATAGGAATGAAAGACCTTCTTAGGAGGCTTTGGGAAACCCCTCTCTAATCTAATAGGCTACGTTCAATAAAGTTAAACTGTTAATCTGATGTTCTCAAATATTCACCGGGTCAAAAGCAAAGGGAAAAAAAAATCTAGTGCATATATTTGAAAAACTGAAAGCATTGAGGTATTATAGAAACAAATTCCTGAAACACCTTAGGGTTCAAGATCAAAGTTCAACCCTTTTTCAGTGTTACCTATAGTTGTTTCAAACCAAGGTAAATGAAAAAGAGATTAGAGGAAAACAAAGCAGATTTGAAATTAAAGGTCTACCATTTTGAGTTTTGGTCTCAGTTGATCCATTAAAACAAGAAAAAGACTTGCTTTGGATGGGATGTAGATTTTGAAAGTTAAATGATGAAAGCTAAAGGTCATGTATAGAAAAAATCTAACATGTCACACTGTATAGCATTTTAGAAAGATGAGCAGTCAACAGATGCTGTTTTTATAAAGACATGAACTAATAAGTGTCTGCTTCCTTTATCACTAGTGCATCTTTTTCTAACATAGCCTTAATGCTATCTTTAAATTCATAAAAGTGTCAGAGTTAATGTGAATGTTTATAAACTTAAAAGTAGCACATATACACTCCCATCATTGAGCTTCCACTTAGTAGTAGAGTCAGATCCAGAAACATAGGCAGGAATTAAATTTTATTTGAAAAAGAAACACACCAATACTTCAAAAACATGTTTAAAAGAATCCTTGGAAATTTCATCTCCATTCATTCTTTGGCCTAGAAATGTGAACTCCCATGCAGAAGGGAGGAAGAGTACAAGGTCTGGAGTTAGAGGTTCAGCTGCAAACAGTTCTATCCCATTCAGGATGCATTTGACCACTAATCCTCAATTGACGTATTTGTGAACTGGAGATAATAGTTGGCTCACAGAATTTGAAAAGAGGATTATGAGATAGGTTAGCAAATTACTTGGATTCAATAAAAGATGGTGGCTGTTTTTTAGTCTGTGTACATAACAAATATATTAAAAAATATGAGACCACCATATTTGTCATGACATAGATTATGGTAAAGAGGACAAATGAGACTGTATTTAAAATAAAACTCTTCAACTGAGAAATTTACAGATTTGATTAACTTAATATATGAACTGTTGTTTTGGGGAGGATGGAGCAGTGTTTCTAAAGTGGCTGGGAAATACTCTGGTCCAATATAGACACTCTCACTGTAGATAGGCATTAGTAAATCAGGTTACACACTGGATTCCATTGCACAGTGTCAGTATATATTTGAATTGAAAACTGATACATTCATGACACAGAAAAGTTACAGACAGAATAAGAGGCTTACCCCCAAATTTATTCTATTCAGAAAAAAATTAGATTTCTACATTTAATAAGATTTCAAATGTATAACCACATTGTCAAAGGTACTTAAACTGCTAATATCTCTGAAAGTATCCATTAGCTTTTAACATATCAGAAAGATAAAATGACACATAAATACTTTTTGGAAAATATGTATGATAAAACAAAAAAATGCTTTATATTAGCTCTTTAAAATTTTTATTTTGGCTTATTAGTTCTAAAAGTGGAGGGCATGATTCTCTAAATCATAAAAGCAATTTGTTTTACTTTTATGGTTTTGTTGAATCCTGAGTCTGACAGGATCAGCACATTTTTCTGTATTTTAGGCTTTGTGAGACATATGGCCTCTGTTACAACTATTCAACTCTGCCACTGCAGTGCAAAAGCAGCCATAGATAATATGTAAGCAAATGAGTAGTTGTGTTCTAATAAGACTTTATACAGAAACACTGGAATTTGAATTACTTATCACTTTCCTGTGTTATGGAATATTCCTTGCATTTAAAAAAACATTAAAAAATATATAAACTCGTTTTAGTTCATAGGCCTTTCACAAAAACAGGTGCAGGCCAGATTTGGTCCATGGGTCATAGTTTGTCAACCCTTATATTGTAAGATCCATTAAAAATGATAAGTTTGACTGATCTTTATAGGCTAACTCAATATCTGAGACAATATCAAGGATTACAGTGCTATGGCATCCTTTATTCAATTCACATAGAAAAGCATGCAGTATTAACATAAAATAGTACAATATCAATGTAAAATGTTCAGTGCACATTAGCTAAGCAAGTCACTAGCATATTAAACCATTTTTTAAAAGCCTATATAGCTATACCAAACATGTTGAGAGCAAACTTTTTCAGAGCCTAAATTATAAATTGTGCTTTAGCTCACCTATTCTCACCCCAACACTCTTCATTAAAAAAAAAAAAGTCCTACTTAGAAGATATTCCATTAGCCAATTGAAACGTCTTTTTCTTAAGAAAAACAGTGCAAGCAAGAAAGCTACCATGCATAGAGTTTTTACAAAGAACAGTAACATGCAAACAAGAACTTGATCATTCCAAAAAAGCTTCCCTGGCAGATCCACATGAGTGGATCAAGAACTTGTTAGTGAGTGCTTTTGCACCTGTCTATCTGGAACAATGAGGCTACCATGTTTAGGCTCCTCCAAACCCAACTGTTCCATGCCTTCTTTCCAAAGTAGGCTCAATTTTTGATTTTTCACTACACACAAAAAGATGAACAAAGGAAAGTTATCCGACATAAAACAAATATTTTCATATAGAAATGTAGTCTTTCATACTAGCAAAATGTTTTTAAAAAAACTGAACAAAACACAATATTAAAAATGCATACACATAACATCTAAAAAAAAAAGTAATTTAATATTGGTCTAAGGTTAGAGTGCTATTTCTCCATGATGGCCTTGCATAAAAGGCCACTACTAGACATAAATAAAAGGGGGCAAAATAATGTCCACCCTAGGAAAATCTTTTAAAGAAACTCAAGTGTCATGAGCAGTGTGTAGAGAACACTTACAGTTTTATTTAAGAAATCCTAGTTCTGAAGATAACTGAGGCTCATTAATAGGCCATTGTATCTAATAGTTAAATCAAGATTCAAAACAAAATATACCCAAACCAGATACATATAATATTCATTTAAAAGAAACCCTCTGCCTACCTTCTGGTCAAAAATATTCCCATTTGAAAATGAAGAAACTCTTCAAAATGAACAAAAGTATTCTGGGTATAGGCTAATCTACCATTCTGACTTGACAGTTGACTAAAGATTACCAATTCAAAATTGTACAGAACTTTTATGAGGGGGAAAAAGGTAACTTTAAAAACTTGTATTCCTCTCTGGACAAAAACATAAATGGCACCTTCCTCATGAGTCAACTTTTAGTTGCTTTTGATGGGCTAGCATTGGAAAGGCTGCTCTGGATTTTTCTTTTTGTTGACTGATTCACATTTTTATTCTTCTTTTCAGGCACAAAAGAAGTAGACCAAGGAGACTGAAGGTGATTAGGAAGACCATGCATCTCTGAGGACATCTTAAACAAAGATGACCCAAACCTTTGATCTTCAAACAGCCTATGTGAACTGCTTAACAAAACACCCTCGGAAAACTCGGTCTGAAATAAACAGCTTGGGGGTTTGAGTTCATTAGTTCCTGAGTTAGAACTGGGATGGAGTGAAAATTCTTCACTCATTTCTTGGTCAGATGGAGAGAGGAGGAAAAAAGAAGACGGTTTCCATTCATTTCCATTTTCTAACTGATCAGAAGTTAGAGAACCTTTGGAAAGGTTTGGCTTAGTTCTTTCTTCCAATTTATCTGGTTCCTCAAGAAATTCACTGCCTTGAGACGACTTTGATAACCCATCCAAATCCACTGACTTAAAACCGTTATTACAAGGGCTCTTACTGTTGTCTGACTCAGACATCATTGAATCCAGCTCAGAGATTTTGTCAAGGTAAGCTGCGTCCATTGAGGCTTCGCTGGATGTTCTTGTCCGATTCATTTCAAAAGAGCGAATAGAATTCAACCTCTTAGATAAACATGAGCCCGATTTCTCACTCAGTTTTGAAGAAATCTCGCCAACAGAATTTGCTATCGTGTTCCCCTCTGTGCTTTCAAAATCCAAGCTTTGGGCATAGCTTGTGGAACAACAATCCCAAAACCCAGTCTTTGGGGAAGTAAAACATTCTGATTTCTTTTCATTTTCACTTTTATCATCTTCTGAAGAATCTTTATTACAAACATTTGTAGAATTACAAAAATCATCAAACACCAATTTTCTGAGATGGTTTGAGTGCTTTTTGGAACTTCCTGCTTTGGCCATAGAACTCTCTCTATTTTCTGGAGTACTGAGCTGAAGGCAACTAAGGGACAAAGGAGTGCAAGGAGCTGGAAGATCATAAAGTTCATCTTTGTAGGGAGTATTATCAGTTGGCTTATTACCCCATTCTCTTTCCAAATAAGTATCCATACTGGCATCAGTTACACCTAACATTATTTCCACCTGTTTTTGATATAGGTCTTTGTTCTTGGAACAATTTAGTTCTGTTTTGCTGGTGCTTTCCTGCCGAGCAGAACTGTTAGAAGGCTGTGTCAGGTGAGAACTTGGGGTCGAAGAGCCAAGCTGCTTTCTGGCACCATCACCTTGATTCGTTGACGCCATATCCTCCTCGCTGCCTTTGCACCCCTTGCCATCTGTAGAAAGTGCTCTCTGGCAAATGGAATTCATAGCCTCCTTCTCTTCACTTGAATTTTTTAGCTGTGCAACTTGAGATTCTAGTTCCTCTATATACTTATCACTTCGTTCCAGGGCTTTCTTGAGGCGATTGGTTTCACGTTCATACTGTTCTACTTTGGACTGAAGAGCAGCTACTGTAAACCTTCCAAACCTGCAAGGAATGGAAGGACAGTTAGCCTTACTTTTCTAAGTTTAAGAGTGCCAACTGTCTCAGCCCATTCTAATTTCACATGTGATATTTCAGCCACTCAATGAAGAGGACAAAGCAATGCCAGATGTAGTAAAAAAAAAAAAAGAAAGAACAAGAAAAAAAAAAGGGTTTTTCCCACTTATTTAACAATAAGCATATAATAACATGGCAAAGATTTAGAGAGTACTTTTGTGGGGGTTTTCCCCACTTATTTAACAATAAACATAATAACATGGCAAAGATTTAGAGAGTACTTTTGTGGTCAAATCAGACTAGTGGTAGAAGAGGCAGAAACTCGCTGAAGATTTCCCTTCTAAGAACTAGCTCTATCAATTCATCTCATATATGCATGAAGAGTTATCCCCTAAAACAATGGCAAAGATTTATGATAACATTTGAACAGTGGTCCACATCTTGAAATATTTACATTCAATCATTTTCCTATCGTACAGCAGTGTTTTATAATACATTTCTTATACAATGTCACCTTGTCAAACATAAAATGCCAATTTGAAATTCAGAAATCCTAGCAGTCCCAGCAGGGATGGTTTTAAATACTTATTTGGATCCTTTCAATTATAGCCGCCGTTGATCTGAAGCTTTTACTTGGCCTTTCTGAACACTGGGCTTTAACTCATTTCAGTTCTACTTATTTTTGGCATTTTACAATTATGTGAAACATCAATCTCATTTCCTCCAACTCTGAAATATAAAGTCAGTGCTTGTGGTTACAATATATTACGCATAAAAACATTTTCACACTTTCTGAAAAGGAACACTTTGGAGAGTAACTGAAAAAGAACACATCAAAAATTCACTCCTTTTACTTGGGATTATCTTATTTTCAATTGCCTTAAGAATGGGTATTGATTGGGTTTTTGCCGGTTTGGCTCAGTGCATAGAGCACTGACCCTTGGACTGAAGGGTCCCAGGTTCGATTCTGGTCAAGGGCACATACCTCAGTTGCAGGCTCAATCCCCAGCCTGGTCAGGGCACCTGCGGGAGGCAACCAGTCGGTGTGCCTCTCTCACATCGATGTTTCTTTCTTTCTCTCCCTCTCCCTTCCACTCTCTTTGAGAATCAATGGAAAAGATAGGAACTGATAAATTAATCCGTGTAATTTATTTGTGTTCAGTCTCTCTCTTCCCCTTTAGAGTATAAGCTCCAGGAAAGTAATGGAAAAGTTAGGAAGTTATTTAATCCTCTGGTGGAGGTGGAGGTGGAGGTGGAGGAGGAGGAGGAGGAGGAGGGGAATGGATATTGGTTTCAGCCCAGTTTTGAGCACCTAGTAGTATGGGCTAGTGGTATATTTGGAGCTGAGGATATAAAAATCAATAGACTGCCCCGCCTTAAGGGACATAAAATGTCTACCTTAAATTCCATCTGGGCACCAAGGAAAATTCTCTTTAAAAAACAACAACAAATACTGCTTCTATGAGTCAATAAACATAAGTCTTATATTTTAACCCCATAAAAAAATAACTACTCTCCACAAAAGTTCTTTTCTTAATCACTGCTTTAATTAATTATATATTGAAACATGAAGAATTCAGGGGTCGTCTTCTTGGAGGAAGGTACTTAAAAGGTGACTTTTTACAAATGCTTTTTGTTTATGGGTTTATTTTTTTCTCTACCCCCCCAATAATAAAAATAATTACAATGAATAAAATGTATGAAATATTTTTTAAAAACTATAAAAGAGAAGAAACCAACAGTAACTGTACCTTTTAGAGTCACCACTACATGCTCTATCACGTCCTCCTACACTAGCTCAATTCTCTCTCCAGTTTATCCCTGATATGATCCTGGCTCTTGTCATCAAGGGAAAAAAGCAGGGCAAAGGTAAATATAGATTCATAAAATCTCAAGGTTAAAAAGAGCCTTAAAAGACTTGTTGGTGAATATTGATCAATTCACTGCAATTAACTGAACTCTCAGAAAGAGCATACTCCCTTCAACCTCTAAAAAGAAAAGCAAAAAAACATAGGTATAACGAAAACAAAAGCAACTAAAATAACAAGCCTCACTGTTTTAAAGACCAAGCTTACCACAATGAGTATTTGGTTAAATGAATAAAATAGAAGTGTTTCCTTCTTTGTTAAAAAAAAAATTTTTGGTTTATAAATGTTGTATTTGACAAAGCTGTAGTTTCTGTAAGATAATTTTAAAAAGTGGACAAAGATCTTTAATGCCTTCAGCAATAATGTGAGTTCTTGACTGTAAGTACTCTGACATAATCAAATCCACATATTTTTTTTAAATAAAATTGTGTAGCATGTTTATTATTTAATGCACAAAGCAAAGTGACAGTAAATTTGTCTGCCAAGATAAAGTAGTTTGCTTTTTCTTAAGTGTAATTTTTATGATAAAGCTATCCTCAAATGAAAAATACCAAACGATTTAAAATCAAATCAAATATTGTTACTAAATAGTGTCTGTTACAGAAGGGATGTCCTTGGGAACTCAGAGGCTTATCCTGACAAATAAGGAACATTTCTCAAAATATCGTAAGCTTCTTATTCCAGGTTTTGTTTGACATCTTCACAAAAAATGTCATTGTAAGATGCTATATTTGCACCATGTGGTTTTTTAATTTATTGATTTTTTTTTTGAGAGAGAGGAAGGGAGGAAAAGTGAGAGAGGGAGGGAGAGAAAGAGAGAAACATTAATTTGTTGTTCTACTTATTTATGCATTCATTGGTTGATTCTTGTATGTGCCCTGACTGGGGATTGAACTTGCAACCTTGGTGTATCTGGACAACACTCTGACCAACTGAGCTACCTGGCCAGAGGTGCCCCTACATGTTTTTAAAAGAAGTTAAAAATGGTTCGGAGTTGAAGTCAAAATGATGGCCCTAACCATATTTTTTGTGTTACTTCTAAAAGAAAGCTGAAGTGCCATGAGAACAAACAACAAAGGCCAGCAAGGGAGCATGCATATAAGAACAAGCAAGCAGACGTCACTGATAGAGCTGACTGTTTTCTAAAAGGTCACTGCCCTCAATTCCATTTCAGTACTTTACAAGTCTGTAATACTTGGAGTGATCAGACCATTTTACCATGTTACTGAGGGACCTATGCTGATGGACAAATGAACAGAAATGCATAATGAAAGCCATGGAACTGATAAATGAATCTATGTAATTTACTTGTTTTCTGTCTCTCTCTTCCCCATTAGAATCCAGGAAAGCGAGGAGTTTGACCATCTTATATTTACTGCTAGCTCCCTAGAATAATTCCTGGTATAGAAGCAATTCTCCATTAAATATTTCTTGAATGAATGTTATTTTATTATTTTAAGACACATCAATGTCTTACATCAAGATGGGCCAATACCACAGGATAAGCCAAAGGTCCTTAGGCCTCTTTTACATGTAAGATTTATGAGTCACCATATTTACTAAACTAAATGTTTCATACGTAAGACTACTGTTTTTTCACTGACACCAAGAAAAGCAACAGAGCATGACATATAACAGTATTGTTGTTTTTTTGTTTTGTTTTGTTTTTTTCCTTCCCACTACAGGCTTGCCGATCTACAATGCTCCATCCAAAAAAAAAAAACAAAACACTTCCACTTTCACCTTAGCTAAACAGATGAGACTTTTGACATAGGTGTTAGAGATTTTTAGCTTACCCTAGATACCAATATTAAATTTGGCAAAGAGCAATTTACTTGATCACATAGAAATAACAATTAGGAATGCATATATGATGCTAAACTTCCAAGGAAGAAAACAATGAGGATAAGAGCTTATTTACCTTTGGGTTTTAATACTCTCTTATTCACACTAATTCCAGATATTTCTAGAGTACATCTCATTAAATGAATCAATGCCAAGGCAAGCCAGAGGGATTTCTAACATCATTTACCATACTTCCTTTTCCTGAGCAAATTTCAAAATGGAGTATTTTCATAAACATTCCATTAGAGACCAAAAGGCTTTGATTTTCAAAGTAGCAGTGATGGCCAAAGGCTTCATTATGTTAGAGAAAACATCGAAGAGCAGAATGGGAACTGCAACTGATATCGGAAGTGCGTTTTGCTAGAATCCAGGAGAAGCTCAAAGGATTTCTCATCTTGCAATGCTAACTGATGTGTATGTACGTTCTGGTTGAGGGCTCCCCTTGTCCAAAAAGCTACAGAAATATGATTATTCCTGTCCCTACTAGAAATGAAATTAAAGTCCTATTGGTTTCACCTTTGAGGTATTAAAACTATTTCAAGGGCACCTCCAACAAAGAAAAGTTCCCATGACCACATTTACTTATAGACCATCACACAGGAGGATCAGGTTATGTTTGAAAGAGGTTAGAAGAAAGCAAATGTAGTAAAAGAACAAATGCCAGAATTTATTTTGCCTCTCTAGTTCTCAAAGGCATCCCCAACAAAAGGAAAATACAGCGCCGGTACTGAGACCACCAAACTTTAGAAACATCATCTTGAGGGACAAAAGGGACACGGGCAAAGTGAGCTACCCGCCTCCATGCATCTTTGATTTTATATCTTTCCCTCACTTGCTAGCTAAAGTAATTGTGAAACAAAGTGAAAGAAACCTTTGGGTCTGGACCAGTTTTGTGATCCAGCCTGATAGATTTTCAATGCTGATGTCCTTGCTGTACACGGTTCTGATATGCACAAATTTCAGCTGGCACAGTTTAATTAAATAACACCAGTCACTTAACAACATGGTTCAAATTAAAGTAAATTTTTCACTGCTAGTTTTCAGTTTACAAAGCACTAATAAATAGCAGATGTGTATTATGATAAATCACCAATCAGATCATTGTTTTCAAAGTCTGAAAGTGACTGGTCACTGATCTGTTATTCAGTTCACACACAAACAGCAAACCATGTAGTTGTGCTACCACATGACATTTTACAGAAATGGATAATCAAAAGGCAGAATTAGCCTACAAAGTTGAAGGAGCAGTAAAGAAATGAAAGGTGATTAACTCTAGAAGTGAAATTAGAATCAAATGTAAATGTAAGTATAGAAGAATAGCTGATCATGGGAATGTTGAGCCTGTCACCATTCGAGAGCCCCTAGATATGCTCGAGGAACTTGGGAGAGGCAAACTTATTGACATAAATGAGAAAAGCGGTTGTGATGAAAAGAATAAAGATGTCTAGAGGAAGTAACAGGCTAGCAAAAAACTTCACATTAAAGCAAAATGGAAATATTTCATGACATGGAAAGCACAAAGGATAAAGTGCTGGAAGCTGATGCAAACTTAGGAGTAGGACAGTTCGTTAAGGTGTTAGAAAAGATGCTTCATATATAAATTATTCCATAAGGTGGAAAGCACTACTGATTATTTTCTGTAAGTTTTTTCCAAAGAAATAAACATTAGCTTCCTAAATATTAGTTTTACTATTTTTTTCATTTCTATATACATTTATAACTAATAATAAGAGATGTAATGTTTTGACAAAAATTGTTAAAGGTTATAGAACAATGAGATCTTCCCCATTAATTATTATTGCTTTGCATAATTTTAGCTTGAAATACCATTTTTATGGTCCTTTATAAGGATGTAAAGTGAGGATTACCAACATTAGTAAATGTGCTGCTAAAACAAGCACAGGATTACCTAAAGTAATGGTTAGTATGTGAGAAAACCAAGTAAAGTTATGTGACTCTCAAATATTTTTTTAAAGAATTGCCACACTTACCCTAAGAAAGAATGACCCATTCACAGAGTGGGATTTTATTGTAGAGTCGCCTGTCTACATAGCTGTAGATGTCTAGCTTCTCATTCCCCGACTTTCAGAGATATTAGGAAAGCATCTTCTTTATTTTAAACATGGAAGAGAGGTAGAGTTTCAGAGGGAAGGATAATTTCCACTGTTTCTTTCACTTTCCTAAGAATTTTCTCCTCAAGTAAAATCCACCAGTTAGAGATTCCTTAAATGTACAAACTTGTCTTTTTAATTATACCTTTCTTAAGTGAGTAGCTTGTAAAATGAGCTCTTCAGGACAGGAGTGGGAAGAAAAGGGAGAGGTCCCAGTGCTGTGCTCTGCCTTGTGCATTGTGTATAGGGTGAACAGGGGGGCATATTTTAGGGAAAGAGGACAGAGAGAACCAGGACTGTAGGGAGCTCAAAACTGTATTTGGTGGTGGAGGCCTTTCCCTCTCACCTGAACTCAAAGAGTTGTTTGTACATTACCTACATCTATTTCATCCTTGCACATGTGTTGGAGAAGGGGGGCATCTGTCTTTATACTAGGGAACTTTAAGAAGTGGCCTATACATTTTTATCCACTGCTGACCTATATGACTTGCCAGTGCTTCTTCAAGAGGGTTTTCTCTTTTAAAAAAATTAGGAATTCAGTTATGAAAATGCTACATTTCTAGAGAATTTTTAAATCATAAATGTACTGTCTATGACCAATCCTAGTCACATAAGTTAGTTCCACAAAAATATCTATCTATATATATAAAAGCCTAAGCAACTATTACAATCAGTCGCCTGAACGACCAGTCGACTGGCCAATAGCTATGATGTGCACTGACCACAAGGGGGCAGACGCTCAACACAGGAGTTGTCCCCTGGTGGTTAGTGCGCTTCCACAGCCAACCTCCCGTGGTCCCTTCCCCGTGGCTGGCCAAACTCTCGCAGTCCCTCCCCCCGGGACTGCGCAAGATGGCCCTGATCGGCCCCGATCACCAACCAGGTCAAGGGACCCCATCTGTGCACAAATTCGTGCACGGGGCCTCTAGTATATATATAAAAGCCTAAGTGACTGAATGACTGAATGACCGGTCGCTATGACGCACACTGACCACCAGGGGGCAGATGCTCAATGCAGGAGCTGCCTCCTGGTGGTCAGTGCACTCCCACAGTGGGAGTGCCGCTTAGCTGACCAACCCGTCCCTGTGGCCCACCAGCCCGGAAGCAGCGATTCACTCCCTCAGTAGTCCTGTAGGTTCAATCTCCAGAGAACGAGCCAGGCACCGATGGACCAGTGCCACCAGCACGATCCTAACAGCGCCACAGGCCTCCTGGAAGTCAGCCTCAGGCACTGCGGCCGCTTCCCCTCCTTCGATGCTCCGAAAGGAAGAAACGATATAAAAGTGGCCACCAGGTGGCTCCCGACAACCAGTGCGAACATCAGCAGGATGGATCAGGATCCAAGGGCCATCACATCCAGGCCCCCCACACCCGCCTCAGGATGGACACCAGAGGCAGGGCTCACGGCTGGCAAGCACTGCTATGGCAGCGCAAGCCTCTCCTGATCAGGACTGACTGGGTGTGAGCCCGCAACAGACACAGTGGGACTGGGATAAGCGGGAGAGGCATAAGCGGGAACAGCAGGCAGGAGCGGCAGGTGGCGTTGGACTGCCAGTTTCGGCCCAATCCCTGCAGGCCACACCACCGAGGGACCCCACCTGTGCACGAATTTGTGCACTGGGCCTCTCGTATTAAATAATATGAGGCATACTGAAAGAGAACAGGAAGACTTTCTTATAGTCTTCCCTCCTGAAGATGCAAGACAAAGTTTTTATTCCCTGGCCTATAATGAAAAGATAAAGAAAAAGGAAAGTGAACTTTTGGGATGGAACCAAGAGTATGTGTAAAGATAAACCTTTAACAGCAGTGAGGCAACTATTGACAATGATGATGACAGTAACAACAGCAGCAGCCACAACTTATTGACTTATATCAAATATACTGCCATATGCTTGACAAATATCTTACTTAATTTTATTATCATGTCAACTTTATGAAGCAAAATTTGCTCTTATTTAAAAAATATATTTTTTCATTAATTTCAGAGAGGAAGGGAAAGAGAGAAAGAGAGAGAAAGAGAGAGAGAGAGAGAGAGAGAGAGAGAGAGAAAGAAACATCAATAAGGAGAATCATTGATCAGCTGCCTCCTGCACACCCCCTATTGGGGATCGAGCCCACAACCCAGGCTTGTGCCCTGTCTGGGAATGGAACCATGACCTCCTAGTTCATAGGTTGACGTTCAACCACTGAGCCACACCAACTGGGCAAAATCGGTTATTTTAAAGATGAGAAATGAGAAGTTTTAAAGGTTGTCTCTTGTTCAAGGTTATGCAGTATGAACATGAGATCCTTTCTTAAGTAATATCAGTACCTATTTATACTGTGGAATAGTGTAGAATGCAAGCTAGGTTTACTGAGCACAAAGTCTGTTTAAACAGTCAAGGGACTAGCATTGTTGTGATATTTATTAATACATACATTTGCTAAGAGAAACATGGAGAGAAAATTAAAAAAAAAACAAGATGTGGGAAAATAAGATATGAATACACAAAATGGATATTTATAAAACACCCACTAGTATGTTTTAGACACAAGCTCAAGAGTATTTTGAAACTTCCAAAGATCATTTTTCAAGGTAAAGTAGCCTTGCAGGAAACTATAGACCAGACAGATCATCCAGGCAAATGACAACCAAAGAGAGTGTCTGTTTTAACCACACACATGAAAACTAAATTTGAACCAGAACTATGAAACAAAAGCTCCATTTTTAGTGTACTAAATATAAAAAGTATATATGATCATCTCGTCTAACTCATGCACAAATCAACAGGAATCTTCAACTAAAAGGAAACAATGCTACTTATGTGAAATAAGGAAAAATTTAAATACGAAATTTTACTGCTTAAACATCACATAGGTCCTTGTTTCGGGGTCTAATATTGAGGAATAGAAAAAATACAAGCTATGTTATGTTTCATCTTGGTTTATTCACAAAATATAAAGTGCTTCAATATTTATAAGAATTTTAAAAAGCCACAATTTCCCCCTTATAGACAAAGATCACATGGACAATGGAACTAGAAAAGAATTGAGGCCCTTGGAGACATTCTTCTTCTACCTCCCAAAAATTCTATTTAAAAATTAAGGTAGAGCCTAGCTGGTGTGGCACAGTGGTTGAGCGTTGACCCCATGATCCAAGAGGTTACTGGTTCAATTCCCCACCAGGGAACATGCCTGGGTTGCAGGCTCCATCCTCAGTAGAGGGTGCACAGGAGGCAGCTGATTGACGTTTCTCTCTTCGATCTTTCTGTCTCTCTATCCTTCTCCCTTCCTCTCTCTCAAAACAATAAAAACATATTTTTAAAAAATTAAGGTAGAATTTGCTTTTGTAGCAAATGGAGAGCAGAGTTTAAAAATAGCTCATATTATTAACACAATTTTAAGGGAAGATTTGTGTGTGTATTTTATTTAACTAGGCATTTGTAGTCTAAAATTGTAGTGTTGAAAATTCTTGCTGAGATATCTAGAAATTCTTAACAGAAACAACCGGAGTGTTGGGCAGCATATGTAAATTGAAGAGAAAAAGATTCCCCTTTGGAGTAAATCTCCAAAAAGAGCTGACCCATTTAAACATACTCATTGCCTATGAGGGTGGATTCCTCTTTTACTATGGAATAAATTTCATTCTATTTGATAAACATATATCATTACAATTCCATGCAGAAATGCCCTAATTTTCTGCCCAAGAAGATCAGCCTTGAAGTTTACATGACATCGGTGGGAATACTAATCATTCATGGAAGGAGAAAACGTTAAGACATGCTATTTCATATTTTTTTTTATAATTCTAAGATGAATACTTTTTCTCAAAATAAAAATATCCTTAACAACAAACTATTAATATTATAAAAGAGTACAACTATTATTGAATGAAAAAAGCAAACTTTAAAATCTCTGGACTAATAACTATCTATACATTTTTCCCTATAGTTAAAACAGTCTCTCTCAGCAAGAGGAATAATCTGAAACAAAATAAAACAAAACAAAAAACTGTGATCCAGCCATCCTGTAATTATTACTGAGATGACAGTTATTGAGGACTAAGGTATGCCGAGGGGCTATGAGGAAGGAAAACAAAAGGAGTAGAAGACATTATCCTTGTTCTCCTGCAGTTCATAATCTTTCTGACAAGCTTATTGCGTAGTCATTAGCATGCATTGCAGGCTCCTAAAATATCTTATCAATACAATAAAGACAAGTTGACAGAAAACTACAGTAACTGTCCATCCCCAATTAGCTGAATATCCAGAGAAGGGCCCCTCAGGCGGCTGAGGGGCCTGAGCACACCTGGCTGTCACAGTCTGGCCCCAGGGTATCATCAGGCTCCCCTGACAGTCTACAAGTTCCCCTTCCGGGAAAACCAAAGGGCAAGCAGAATCACTCATTGGATCAGGCTGGGGTCAAATACCAGGAATCATGGCGTTTGTCAGAGCAGAATCATGAGAAACAAAAAAGGCCAGCGTAGGTCAAGAAGGGACAACAGCCAAGGCCAGCAAGACCAGAAGTGCTGCTGAAAAAAACAAGAGCCAGGAGTAGTGACAGTGATACAAGCATGTCTTAAAACACAGTTTAGGAAGAACAGACCTGTGAACGGGAAGGGGCCATAGCTCAGAGTCAGCATTGACACAGGTAAGTGCAGGAAAACCTGATTCAAGAAAGGAGACTCGGACAAGAAATCTTATCTAGGAGCCAGGGGAGCTCCAAGGTTGCCTCCTCTTTTCCCTTTGTAACTCCCAATCTTTAGTACAGTGTATGAAAATTTCAGGAAATCCTTCTGCTCTCCTCATGTGGAGAAAATGCCAGAAATCCGATTCACTGCCCTCTTAAACCCTTTATACTTTAACTTTCAAGAAAGCTCAACATCTTAATTCTTGGTCAGTTCCTCCAAGTAGCAATATAGAGTATTAGAATATAAGGACACCTTCCCTTTGCAAGGATCCAGAGAAGACAAATGCATGCACACACCTGTAATATATATATGCACACGCACACACACACAGATGCATTTTTAAAAATGTCTTAGCTCCAAGGAGCTGATAGATTAACTGGGTGTTACAGTCATGGAACTGGTCAGTATACAACGTGATCTTTAAAACAATACGATAGAAGAACAAAGGGAAGAACATGAGGAAAGTGTTTCCTCTAAGGAAATCATGGAGGGCCTTACAGATCTCAAAGGATGGGTAGGAAATAACCAGGCAGAATAAAAAGGAGAAGCTAATGGGGAGGACCAGGGAAGGCTAAGGAAAAGGCATGAGCAAATGTACAAAGACATGTCACCACATGGTAAGTCTGGGGCAAGTGAGAAATTCAGCATGGCCAAAGCAGAGTACAGGAAGGGGGAGGCAGAAGAGGAGACTAGAAGGCTAAGCTGAGGACATGTAGGTAAGGAGTCTCACATAATATACCAAGAAATTTGGGTTTTTATTTGTGGGCAATTAGGAATCATCAAAGTTTATTAAGCAGGGGAGTGAGATGATCAAATTTATATTCTAGAATTCAGGCAACAATAAAGCTCAAGGGTTCAGAGTGGAAAAGAAGAGCAAGCAGTGGGAAGGTTGTTAAATGGGGAAAGCAAGCCCAGCCAGCATGTTTCAGTGGTTGAGCATCCACCTATGAACCAGAAGGTCACAGTTCGATTCCCTGTCAGGGAAACTGGAATTTTTATCTTAGGCAAACAGATGAGTAGTAAAGTCATTAAAGAGAATAGGAACAAAGCAAGAGGATAAACAATCTTGGGTGGAATGGATGATGGGTACAATTATTTACACACACACACCTCTACCAGTTCTTTGTGCTACATATTATGCCAAATATCCTATATAATAAAGAGGTAATATGCAAATTAACCCTCACACCCTCACAAGATGACTCCCTGTGACCAGGCTGGCAGGGGGGTTAGTAAGGGACAACCAAACGACTGAACAAGCAGGCTGCGTGGGGCGACCAGGCTGGCGGGGGGGCTGTGAGGGGCAACCAGGTTGGCAGGAGGGGCAGTTGGGGGCAACCAGGCCGGCAGGGGGGCATTAGGGGTGATCAGGTTGGCAGGCAGAGGTGGTTAGGGGTGATCAGGCTGGCAGGGGGGGCAGTTAGGGACGATCAGGCAGGCAGGCAGGTGAGCAGTTAGGAGCCTAGATTGTGAGAAGGATTGTGAGAATCCTGGGGATCGGGCAACCAGGCCGGCAGGGGGGCAGCAAGGGGTGACCAGGCCAGGGGGAGAGAGGGAGTTAGGAGCGACCTGGCCAGCAGCAGGGGGCAGTGAGGGACAATCAGGCCAGCAGGGTGGGGGGTGGGCAGTTAGGGGTGACCAGGCAGGCAGGCAGGTGAGCGATTAGGAGCCAGTGGTCCAGGATTGTGAGAGGGATGTCCGACTGCCGGTTTAGGCCCAATCGGCCTAAACTGGCAGTCAGACATCCCCCGAGGGGTCCCGGATTGGAGAGGGTGCAGGCTGGACTGAGGGGACCCCCCCCCATGTGCACGAATTTTATGCACCGGGCCTCTAGTAATACTATAACACTGGTTGAGCATTAATCATGGGCTCTAAGTGCATTTCAAGTTTAAATTCATTTAACTCTCATTACAACTAGGAAGTTACTGTCCTCATTTCACATAAGATAAAAACTGAAGTACAGAAAGGTTAAATATCTTCCTTCAGATCCCAGAGCTAGTAAGTAAACAAAACCTGAGTTCATTCCTAGGGAGCCTGCTCCGGAGTTCATAATCACACACTATACTGCGACCCTACGCCATGATTATTGCTATTATCAATATAAGACTGAGTAAGGAAGTAGAAGGTGCTGAAGCAGAGGGCTGCTTTTGACTGAATGGCCTCTCTGAATCTGATAACAGAAGAGAGAGCCACATACATAAAGATCTGGAAGCCGAACATTCTAAGCAGAAAAAAAAGTCCAGCATGTTTTAGAAACAGAAGGCCATTATGGCTGGAGCAGGATGAGTTGTGGAAATGAAAATAAGATGAAGTGAAAGAGGTAAGTACAGACTAGCTTGTACAGGATCTGAATTTTATTTTAGGAAAGCACTGAATAGCTTTAGGTAGGAGATTTAAATAATTTGATTTATACTTTATAAAAAGACCATTTTGAGTATGGTGAAAATGAATTGGGTAGGGGAAGAAGGGGCAGAGTGAAAACAGGAAAATGAATATAGGTAGTCTGTCTCCAGTGCTAAACATTTACAGTAGTACCTCCTTTATCCATGAGGGATAGGTTCTAAGACCTCTGGTGGAGGCCTGAAACTGAGGATAGTACCAAACCCTATATATACATTATTTTTTCCATACATACTTATGATAAAGTTTAATTTATAAATTAGGCACAGTAAGAGATAAACAATAACTACTATTAAAATGAAACAGTTATAACAATATACTGTAAGAAAATGTATGTGAATGGCTTTGGGGCCACTATCAAATAAAATAAGGGTTACTTGAATGCAGCATTGTTACTACTACACTGCCACTGTTGATCTGATAATTGAGATGACTAAATGAGTAAAGGGCAGGTAGCATATGCAGCATGGATACACTAGACCAAAGGATGATTCACATCCTGGGTAGGAGGAAGCAGACAGCATGAGATTTCATCATGCTACTAAGAACAGTGCCCAATTTAAAACTTATGAATTGTTTATTTCTGGAACTTTCCATTTAATATTTTTGGATTGCTGCTGACCATAGGGGTAACTAAAACTATGGAAAGTGAAACCACAGAAAGCAAAACCGTGAATAAGAGGGGACTACCAAAGTGTCATTTGCTACTTAATGATGAATATATGCTCTGAGAAATGCATCATTAGGTGCACTTACACAAACCTAGATGGTATAGTCCACTACTGTAATTGTATGTGCTATACTTTTATACAACTGACAGCACAGTAGGTTTATTTACACTAGCATCACCACAAACATGAGTAATGTGTTACCACTACAATGTTACAATAGCTACAACATCATAGGCAATAGGAATTTTTCAGCTCCATTATAATCTTACGGAACCACTGCTGTATATGTGGTCCAACATTGACTGAAACGTTATGTAGCACATGACTGTATTTAACCTCTTTGCTCTAAACTTAAGGTACAGGAATTCAGGTGAAAGTATAAAGTAGACAGATAGAAACAAGAATCCATAGTTCAGAAGAATGGGCAAGGCCAAAGATATAAATTTTATTTTGTAACCTCTCACATACAGGTAGATATTATTATTAAAGCCATGGGAATAGATGAGATTACACAAGGAACATAAATACAGCAAACATAAATACAGCATAAATGGAAGAAAAGCACAGATTGTAATCTGTTAAGTCTATTCATTCCTCTTTAAGAGCACTTCTTTCATATACTAAAAACAGGAAATACTGCTCACTGTCCAGAGGGTACCTGTAGCCTTTATCTTCCCTCAGGAGCTGGGTGAAGAAGATTGGTTCATAATGACAGTCTTGGGGTTGCTGTGTAATAAAAGAGCTGCTGCATGTAAGGAGTCATTATCAAACCCATAGATCTCACTAAAGACACAATTATAAGAACATAACATTCCTGAATCCATATTTATAGAAAGTAAGCCATTAATCCAATTATAACCAAGTTTGATATAAATGACCTGTGAAGTTTTATATATGGATCTTTATACCCTATGCTATTAAGGTGAGTTAATAGCTGACAGCAAAAATAGCTGCTCTGCTAAAGCCTCATAATAGCTGGCAACATGGCACAAACCCTGCTTAGCACACCTAGAACATAAAAATGGCACAACTAAACAGAACACAGAGAAAGGGCATGGAACTTTTAAATACTTTACAAGTCAATTCTCCATACCTCTTCAAGCTAAAAAGTCACCAAGGAACTCCTAACTCTATCAAGGACAAATATATCCCATTTCCTGGCATTGTTTAGGAATAGTAATTGAAGCCAAGAGAACTCAGTGGTATAAGAAATGCAATACTTTTAGTCTCCCTTCAACTTCCTCTCATCATTCTTGTTGTTTCTTGCCATGTGGAGTTGTGACACTCCTGGCACTCCACACAAAATAAGAGGCTGAGATCAGGCTTTTCTGCCTAGAGCACAGAGTGGTGGATGCAGAAGGGTCGTGCTAATCAGTTATTCACTAGGATGGTGATGGTCACAACGGACAGATGTGTGAATTACATAAAGGACTTCTGCTCTAGTGACTTCGAGAGGGAGGCTACCATTTTTCTTGAGCATGATGTTTGGCTGCTACTGGAGAGAAGGGTCTGGAGTTGAAGGGACCACATAGTGCTTCTCTCAGCTCAAGCTGTTTTCTCTGGCCCAGAAGGTTCTCCTCCTCACTGAAATCTCCATTCTTCAAAGCTCGGCTCAAGTCCTGCTTCTTTGATAAAGACGCTCATTACTATAACCCACCTGCCATTTTCTAAATTTATACTGGCATCTAACCACATAGACAAGAGAAAAACAACTGGTCAAGGTGCTTCCTAATCAAGGGAACAAAATGGAATGGATGGTATTTATTTACTTGCATGTAGTTTTAAACTCTTGAATTTTCATATTATTTTCAATATAAACAGAAGCTCTCCTCAGGTGAACCAGATCTGGATATTTTCAGCTGTGGTCAGCTTCTCTCTGAATCCCACTAGGGTTTGGTGATGCAGAGTAAACAAGGCTATAAATCAAATGCAATGCATTTAATACCTCAATGCATTGTAAATTGATCTGGAATGGGGGTTAGTTCAAATCATTTTTAAAGTGAAAGTGGCCCCTTACCCTGAAGGGAAGGAATGGAAGTTAAAGATAGCAAATCCAGAATTATATGGGATTCAGAACTATGGCTGCTTATTAGAATTGAGTCCAGGTTTCTTCAGGTGAGATTCTTCAGTTACTTATCAGGATGGAGCCATGGATATTTAAAAACACACATCTTGGTGGCTGGCATTAAATCTGAAATCTGGTGGGCAACCTTTCAAGAAATAAAAGCTACAAACAAAATAGCTTTAGTTCCATTCAGCACGCTGTGGGAAATGGCTAATGGACAAGAATTACTATGACTGGCAAGGCGAGCTGCCAATAAATGAGAAGAACAGAGACTCAAAACCACCACATAACAGCAACACTTCCTAAGCTTATTTCACTAATTTGTCATTATCTGAAATGAAAGGAAAGTGAGGTTGCAGAGCACAGGGGAAGGAACTATTTAAAAGTAAAAGCTATGTTTCTTTTCTATTGGTAGGTTATCTCTGTTTTGAGCAATTATAGTTTACTTCTACCGTTTCCTGATATTACATTTTGTTTTACTGAAGGCAACATTTTCTCCTTTTCAAAAGACAAGCAGAGAGCTATTTCTGGTAGGATAAATTTTCATTCTACCTTGTCTTTTTCCACTAGGGAGAAAGGAAGTCTAGTGGTTAGATGGGAAGAAAGTATGGAGTTCTGATATGTCATCCCTCAGAGAGGGATGGGGACCATATTCTCTTCTCACTTGTCTTTTTTTTTTTCTAGAAGAAGAAAAACCTAAGTGCTGTATCCCCCATCTTTTCTCCATCTTTAACTCTTTTTTTTTTTTAAATATATTTTATTGGTTTTTTACAGAGAGGAAGGGAGAGGGATAGAAAGCTAGAAACATCGATGAGAGAGAAACATCGATCAGCTGCCTCCTGCACACCTCCCACTGGGGATGTGCCCGCAGCCAAGGTACATGCCCTTGACTGGATTCAAACCTAGGACCTTTCAGTCCGCAGGCCGACGCTCTATCCACTGAGCCAAACCGGTTAGGGCTCCATCTTTAACTCTTAAGTCTCAACTCTTCCTTATCATTTTAAATAGACAAACTAAGGGTTAAGTGGGTCAACACTTTGCAATCTCTGAGATTGTGGAATGGAATGAAAACTATCCCATCACAAAGGAAGAATGAAATCACTTAATTGTATAGTTCAAATCAGTCCAAAATCCAACTATTAATACCTTAAATTCTATTTTGGATAGATTTTGTAGTGTAATGGGTAATGTAAAAGTGTAATGGTTTTCAAGTAATGGAACAGAGCACGGACTCTGGGGCTGGACTACCTGGGTTCAAATTCTGTTTACATAACATACTAGCTGTGCAGGTTTAGATAAATTAATTTACCCTCTCTATGCCTCTGTTTCTTCATCCGTAAATGGAGAATAATATCAGTTGTACATCATAGGTTATTGTACCTCACAAAGAGAAAGCGCTATCTGAATATTTACTATGAAGAACATTTCAGAAAACTTCTAAAGGACATTATGTTAATCTCCCTATTCTTTGTTAGTTCTATTAAACAGTTACATGTGAAACCAAGTGAAAGTTCATCGGTTTTAGGTCACAAAACAACCCTTTTGCTAATCACATAAGGAAAAAGGATAAAAATGAAATCCTTTCTTCAAAATTAGCTTTAACTGAAACTAAGATTTTACCAATAACATAACCATACACTTAACTTTTAGAGGCAAGACAGTCTACTTAAACCTATATGCTTCAATGAAAAACACATGTGACAGACAATAACAGCTTATTCTAAAACATTTACATAATTTGAAACATTGCTCTATGAACAAAATACATACTTCTGTGGTGATCTGTTATCAACTTCAGCCTTCAGTCGTAAATTCTCCCTCACTAGGCCACCATTTTCCAATTTTAGTTTTTTATTTGCCTTAAAAAAATTAAAAATAATTAAGTATAAGCTAAAATAAAAATGCCTTGTAAAATTTATAACATGAGCCACCAGTATTTTTTAGAGTGATAATAGCAGAAAACTGAATGCTGGAACATGGCCTTCGGAAACTTAAAATCACCACTGGGAATGACTTATGAAATTGTGAATACAACCAAGCATTTTAAATCCATATTCCCCAAGCACTTTGCAAATCTCCTATCCAGGGAAATAAATGGAGCTATGTTAGTTACGAGTCATTAAAGGACTATACTAATGGTGATTTTTTTTCCTTTTTCACATAAGTGAATATTCTAAGCATGGTAACATTATATGATATGCAATTATTCACAAAACTAATGCTAAGAGTTAATTCTTGAGCTATAATATTGATTTTTGGTTGCTACTTAACAATAGTTTTTTAGTGGTAACAAATCTAATCTGATTAGATTTGCTTTCTTTCTTCAAAAGGCTTCCCCAAATGCTCTGGCTCACAACTTCTGAGACTCTCAAAATTGAGTTAATATTTTCTAATCAATTCTATGGATCTCTTGATTAAACAATAAAAAACCCAAGTATGGTTTTCTTTTTTAAATTCTGATACCTAAAAACTGCTTAACAAAACATTAATTGCTAGAAAATCTAGAGCAAGCATGTCAAACTCATGGCCCATGGGCCACATTCAGACCACAACGAATATTTTTGTGACCCAGCCAATATAATGGTATGTAAGAAACGTTTTAATAAAAATTTCATAACTTAATATTTACAATATCCTGTTATACATAATTATTAATAATGAACTACAATGTTCGCTAATGACTGGTTACTATTATCGTGTTGCATTCATTTCCCTTACACGCCTTACCACACAGGTGCACCATTTCTCTCCACTAATACTAGCAGCAAATATTTTAGCAGCTGATTACCACGTTATTATTCTTATACTGACTTGTTTGGTGTGCGCAACAGGAAATATTTCGCTTTCGGAGAACAAGAAAAATAGCTTTATTTGTGTTACACTTACTAATTTGTGCAGTTACTCAGTTTTTGGTAAGTTAATGTTCAAGAAAAAATATTAAATTTTTATTAAAATGTTCTATTATTTTATGTTAACGATTACTCATTTATTTCAGCCCTTTGTATTCAGCATGTCTCCATCAAAATAACCCTACATTTCTATGAAAATTGAAGCTTTTGTTTCTTTGCAGCCCACATAAACTTAAACCTTATTTGGCCCATGTTAGCCTTTGAGTTTGACATGCTTGATCTAGAGACCCAATATTGATTCTGGACAGCCTAAAAAGAAGTGTGCCTAGATTGTAGAGGTTTCTTAAAAGTTACTCCCTTTAAATTCCCTAGTCATTGCATTTATTGATTTCATAGAAAAATAAGACTCCCTGGAGTAGAAATCAACTTCATGAACCTGGCAGGAGAAATTCTTTGTTAGACTAGAACATTCACATTCAAAGTGAACAGGTCACAAGAACTGTTGTCAACAAAAAGGTTTAAACTAAGAAGACTTAAAAACAGATTTCAAAAATTTGATCAATGTTTTTGACCAATTTCCAGAACTTCTGACTATATTACTTGCCTACCCACATACAAATACCCTAAGAGAATGATAAGAGAAGCAAGGTAGAGAACATTCTGTTGGGCACAAGCCTAACTCTCTTAGATTCATACAGGTTCCTTTTGGGCTCTGAGTAACTGCTTGTCTTTACGGTTATAAAACAACAAGGATTGTGGAGGGTTAATTCTTTAAGTTACTGATAAACACCATTACTGCCTCTCTGAAGATATAAGGAAAGTCATTTATTTCCTCATAGACACAGACAATGAATTAAGCTCTCAAGCACAGCACCATAAGAGGAGGAGGCACTTAGTGAATGCTTTTTGATGATGTTGATAAGCTTAAATTAGAAACTCATTTGAGATTTCTTTTCTCCATCCCCTCAGTATTGTATCATTATATATTAAGGTCTCTCGCCAGCCTATGGCTCTCTTTATAAGCTAGCTAGTTCCTCAAATATCAGGAGATATTTTCAAATTCAGAAGGGTTAGGAGGGTAAAGATTACACAGGGTAAAGTTCTGCCTATTTTTTGCATCTAAGAGAGTAATGAAGTCTTCAGCTATTTTGTATTCTCAACACTGACTGGGTAATGAAACTAGCCTCATAAAGGTTCAAAACTCATTCTGTCCTGAAAACATCAAAAAAAAAAAAAAAAAAAAAAGGCCATTTCACTCATTCTAAATAGTCCTTTATTCTGAATTTTTTGTACTCGTTTTTGATTTATAGTATATAATTTTATACTTCACATTCAAGTTTTTCCCCTGTAGTCCATGTTTTTAAATTCATTTATGCCCCAGTTTATTGCCTAGTACTTCTAATACCATCACTAGGCATCCAAAAATGGGCTTACTAAATATCCCACATAATTCTGAGGTCTCAGGATAGCTTTGAGTATTGAATTAACATGTGGCCTTTAAAAAGCAAAGAAAAACTGTGTTTTATGTAAATTTCTTTTACATACATCCCCTACACCACTCTTAGGAGCCCAGAGTGAAGTTTTCATACCAAGCCTCATGATCTAAGAAACACTGATTGCCAAAAACTTAAATAAAGTTTAATAACTATAAATGAGATCATATAGAACTTACTGATTACTCAAGAAGAGGAAGGGAAGTTAAAGGAGACATGGTAGATTGATAAACAGTCTAACTTCCCAGTTGTCTTTCCTTTTTGTGTCCTCTTAGACAAATCAACATGCTAGTAATGTTAGCTCTCAATTCCAAAGAAACTACACACTTCCCCTAAGCCTGTAATAAACTCAGTGCCATTATGTAGTAGTTGTTTTTTTTTCTCTATAAGCATAGAGTTCCCTTCTTTCTCTTATCTGGGCCTTTGCTGAGCCCAAATAACATTTCTTGTGTGTGTGTGTGAAAGTAGTATTTCCACTAAGCTGCAGATATTTTTCTGCTACTTAACCTCACTAAGGATCTGAGGACGAGTATGTGGTACTACTTTAAAATATCATATAGAGCCCATTAATGATTTTAGGAGGTGGGATTTGGTAATTCAGCACAGTAATAGTGTTTTAAGGAAATGTAGATACTTTAAATGGGTGGCTATGGATCTGGATATCACAAAACCATCTCTATTCAGCACAAAGGACTCCATCGTGGATAAACTTGAAGTCAAGCTAAAGGATGGTCCCTTTGGCCAACAAAGCTAAACAGCACTTGATTATAATCTCTAGTGATGATTGCATGCATCTCATCTCCTTTCCTAGACTGGAAAATCCTAGAGGTTTGGCTCTTTCTCTACTTGTTGGGTGGATGGAATAATAATTTGAAAAAAATGAACTTACCTCATAAGGCACAATATTCTTTTGCATAAAGTAGTCTAAAGAGGCTACTCATAGCTCTCTTGATATTAGTCATTATGCCTTTAACTATTTACAATATTAAATATCAGAGAGTGGTAGTGCTAGAAAAGATATAATCCAAGTCTTTCATTTTATAGGTAGGGAAATGGATATGTGTTTGTTTTTATGCATACAGGGCAGTCACTGACATAAGCTTTAAAAAAGTTAAGGTAAACCACAAAGAGGGGAAACAGAAACACATCCTTTAAATTGATGTCACTCTCCTACAAGAAGATGCAAACTCATATAAAAGCACTAGAGTCTCCAATTATAGTCACAAATGGAACCACCTTATATTTCTTGGCAGCTAATGACATTTAAGGAGAAAAAGTTTTCCTATTCCTTATTAATGCTCATTCAGGGATTTTTGTCCTTTCCTTACAAACCATCTAATGATGAGTCAAGACAATATGGCTATTTATACTTCTGAAGGTACTTACAATATTGCAGAATTTAAACAAAAACTATAATAGAAATTTAAAAGCTACATATATTAAAATTTTTAAAAGATCACAACTTACCTCCTTTAACTTATCCACATCATCTTTCACTTTTTCATAGATTTCATTAGCTGTTCTAAGTTTTTTTTTCCACTCTGCTACAGTTTCTGGGTCAATTTTACTTGAATTATCTGCAACTGGATGTTTGTCTTCATTTTGATTGCCCTGCATCAAGGTTAAAGGATCTAGAATAGTCTTGATCTGTGACTCCAAGCTGAGATTTTTATTCTTAAGCTCTTCTACCTCTTTCTGCAGACAATCTATTTCATCCTGAAAAAGCATTGCATAGCCATTAGGTAGACACAAACACTAAGCACATACATATACTAACCTGAGGCCAATGGGTTTTTAAATTTTATACTCAGAATTCTGTAGATACACAAATTCTTTATTGATACATAATTTATCTGATACGAATAGTTTTGGATGCAGAAAATCACAGTTGAAATTCTCAAAATGTATTTCGACTTAGATAAAAACTGGCATTCCAGTAAAAAACAACTGGCATTTCCACTGATTTCATTTAGATTCAATGATAGTTTGTGGTTTTATAAAATAAAAATGTCAAATCTTTTATTCTATTTAAGATATCCAGGAAACAAAAGTCAAATGAATTCAACAAGGAAATAGATTCCTCAGAAGAAAATTCTAAGGCATGTTTAATTGCTTTACTAAAGGAAATTAAAAAAATACAGTATTGATGAAGGTGATCTACTATAGTTTTGTTTGATGTTTATATTTTTGCTTCTGTATTTGAAGTAGGAGTTGAAACTATAAGCTATTTCCTCCCACTTTCCATTTCAGAATAATACCTGTAGTTAATTTTTATTTTCTACATTCTGGTTCTTCAATAACCACTGTGACTATTCTAAGTATTAGATTTCACCATCTGGAACTGCTTATAATCTTAAATCCAACTGTTAAACATTTGGACTAGAACTCTTTTCTGTAATACCAGTTATTCATCTAAAACAGGTATTACTTCTTAAACTAAGACCATGAGAAATTCTGCTGTTAGAAAATAAACTACAAGTAGCTCAATATGCCAGGGATCTCCTAAAGGATTAATTTGATGAGTACCTAAGTATGATAAATATTCATTAAGTATGTGAGAATACATTTTAGAATTAACACAGTACTATTTACTATTTTAAATCACAATACATTTTATGATAAATAGCATTATAAAATAAGAAAATCACTTTATTTGAATTAATATATTAATGAATAAACAAATGTAAGCAGAAACACACATATATGAATAAACATACCAGTGAATTTATCGGAAGAAACAAAAACAGAATGAGGACTACAGTCACCGATTACCAGAGCATTCATAATGCCTTGTGGGGGCTGGAAGACTGACTTTCAAAAGAGAGTTTCTTTTATCTCCCAACTTCTTGAGAGAGCAAATACTTACAAAATGATGTGTCTGTTGAGGACAGATTTTAAATTAAAACAAAGTTAAAAAAGGAAATGCTTCTATCTATTCCTTTCCTCCATTTGAAATAGAAAAGGAAAAAAGAACTCATCAAATAAGATATTTTGAAATTGGCATTTAAGTAAGATTTCATTGGCTGTTTACTCTAAGAAGTCCAAGGCCTGAGATAACTCAGTTTTACCTTGAATTCAATGCTGTCATCATTTTAAATTTTAATTATTATTTACCTCATATTCTTTGTGGAGTAACTCAAGTCTAGTTTTCCGAAGGTGCTTCCGGACTGTATGGCTTAGCATAGGTTCACTTTCACTTGTCCCTCCTATGTGGAAAAAAAAATACCTAACTTTTCACTCTAATTTGGGCAGAATGAAAATGAACCTTTTTCTTATTGTTTTATATCATGTCCTAGCTTAATTTTTACTTATATACATACTTGGAGCTGCCATCTTGGCCTTTTCTCTATCTCAAACTGGAGAAAAGATAAATGTCAAATAACACCATAAGAGAGAAACAAGATGGCAGTGTAGGTAAACACGGGTACTTGCCACCTCCCACAACAAAATGAAAATTACAACTAAAATACAGAACAACCATCATTCAGAACTGCCTGAAATCTGGCTGAATGGAAGTCCTACAACTAGAGAAGTAAAAAAAGTATATTGAGACTACCAAGCCCAGGAGACATACCAGATCCACCTAATACATAGAAATAAACACAGGAAAGTAGCCAAAATGTGGAGACAAAGAAACGTCACAAATGAAAGAAATGGAAGCAAGCAAACTACTGGATACAGAGTTCAAAATAATGGTTATAAGGTTGCTCAAGGATCTTAAAGAGATCTTCAAGGGGCTTAGTGAAACTTACAAGAATCTTTATGAGAATTTCAAAGACTTGAAAAAGGACCAGTCCGAAATTAAGCATACACTACTGAAATAAAGAATAATTTAAAGGGATTCAACAGTAAAGCTGAGAATCAAATCAAGGATTTGGAATATGAGGAAACAAAAAACACCCAATTAGAAGAGCAAAAAGAAAAAAGAATCCAAAAATATGAAGATAGTATAAGGAGCCTCTGGGACAACTTCAAGCCATGTGTACCAACATACACATTATGGGGGTGCCAGAAGGAGAAGAAAGAGAGCAAGATATTGAAAACCTGTTTGAAGAAATAATGACAGAAAACTTTCCCTACCTGGTGAAAGAACAGACTTATAAGTCCAGGCAGTGCAGAGTCCCAAACAGGAGGAACCCAAAGGGACCCACACCAAGACACATCATAATTAAAATGCCAAAAGTTAAAGACAAAGAGAATTTTAAAAGCAGTTAGTTACCTCCAAGGGAGTGCTCTGTTGACTGTCAGCTGATTTCTCAACAGAAACTTTGCAGGCCAGAAAAGACTGGCAAGAAATATTCAAAGTGATGAACAGCAAGGATCTACAACCAAGATTATTCTTCCCAGTAAAGCTATCATTTAGAATTGAAGGCCAGATAAAGAGCTTCACAGACAGGAAAAAGCTAAAGGAGTTCAGCACCACCAAACCAGCATTATATGAAATGTTGAAGGGTATTCTTTAAGAAGAGGAAGAAGAAGAAGAAAAGGAAGAGGAAGAGGAAGGAGGAGAAGAAGAAGAAGAGATAAAAATATGAACAATAGCCAGAACCGGTTTGGCTCAGTGGATAGAGTGTCGGCCTGTGGACTCAAGGGTCCCCGGTTCGATTCCAGTCAAGGGTATGTACCTTGGTTGCGGGCACATCCCCAGTGGGGAGCACGCAGGAGGCAGCTGATCGATGTTTCTCTCTCATCGATGTTTCTAACTCTCTATCCCTCTCCCTTCCTCTCTGTAGAAAATCAATAAAACATATTTTAAAAAAAATATGAACAATAAAATGGCAATAAATTCATATCTATCAACAATTGAATCTAAAAATCAAAATAAACAAGAAATATAATGAACAAAATAAACTAATTAATAAAATGGAAACATGGAACAGACTGAAGAATCTCAGAGAAAAGGGAGGGGGGGAGAGATCAATCCAAGATCTTATATGCATATATGCATTACCTATGGACATAGAAAATAGGGTGGTGATGACCTGGGGTGGGGGGTGGGAA
>NW_005353753.1:502830-506895 GCF_000412655.1 Myotis brandtii
AACTGGGTGGAGGGGGGCAATGGGGATAAAAAGGGGGACATCTGTAATACTCTCAACAATAAAGATTTTTTTAAAAAAAGTTAAATGCAAAAAAAACCCCCACAAAACCCATAAGAAAATACTTCAGTTGAGTTCACTTATCTGTGTACCTTATTATAGTAAACTCATTAAAGGTAAATGCTATATTTTATTAATTATCACATTTGGACTACCAGACAATTCTTAAATAATGATAAAATCAATGATTATACTTATATTTAACCAATAGATTATATAAATAATGTTATCTATATACTTCATATATAATTATACATATATTATCTATATAATATATAATACACATACATTATAATATATATTATTATAATCAATTTATTCATTCCAATATACCTAATCACTGGTAACACACTAAAAAGATTAAAGTGCCATTTCACTGATTTTAACAACCTAGTTACAATGTATTATAAATAAATCATAGCATTATTGTATGCCAATAATGACTCATTACAAATACATTCTAAATGAATTCTTCCCAAGAGCTCTTCACTTAAGCTGTGGTTACCTTCTTTGTTCTTCTTAGCATCATGATAGCAAAGGCATTTTACAGGTGTTCTTTTTCAGGACATTCTATCCAAATGCTATAGATGAACTATTTTACTTGTAAGAACTTATGAAATATTTCTTAGATATGAATGAAAGAAGCCAGGATAAGAGACATGAAGAGAAGCTGCTAGAAAAAACATTTAAATTATTTTAATAATGTAACCTCATATTTTGCAAGAAAAGACTTGACTCCTTGGTGAAGTTCAGTACAGGTAAAAAACTAGAGGCAGAGAGGTTAATACTACAGTATGCAGCACAGCAGAGAAATATTCCTCTACCAGTCCTCACCCAGGTACCCACGGAAGAAACCTTGAAGCCATCTCTGATTCCTCTTTCCGATCTCTTGGTTCCAAATCCTGCTGGTTTTTGTATTCTAGCTTATATCTTCTTTTCCATTTCCATTGCAAAAATCTTATTTAAGTCTATTTTCACTACTTTAGGACTAACACAATGACTTCTTAAGGTTTCTGAAAGGTGTTTCCTACACATAGTTAATGATATATTCACTTTCAATTTTTCCTGGAGCAAAATCAAATAAAAATCATTTTAATTTCTACAATCTAAGAGAAATAACTTATATAAGCAGAATAAAAATCCAACTGTTTAAATGTTTTATTTTTCAAGGGTCTTCTAGTTCAAGTTTTATCCTCCCTCTTACCTGCACTAGTACAGAACTGAATGTTCTTTTTTACCCTTAATCCAGATTCACGTTCTCCCTCACCTGGGCAAGAACCTCCTACCTGACCATCTCACATCCTGTCTCTCCCCTACAGCCCAACCTACGTGATCACCTGAGTAATTTTCCTCAAGCACTTGGATCATGCAACTTCCTTGCTCAAAACAATCATATGCACCTCACCCTTCTTCTTACCCAGAGAGCAAGTTCCTAACTTGTCACTAGAGTCTCAATTTACCTTTTTAGTCTTATTTCAGTAGTCAATCCCAAACTACTGATAATTTTCAAAAACATGCTTTTTGTTTTCCTACCTTTAAACTTTAGTTCATGCTATTCCCTCTGCATAAAATACTCTCCCTAATCTTTACCAGGTGAAATTTTATCAATCCTTAAATCCCAACATAAAGGCCACCTGCTTCTTGAAACCTTTCTCAATGTTGCTAGGTGATCTTTCTTGCCTGAACATTCCAGGCCTTTTCCTGGCCTTTTATGTGCTGCTTTAAACTATTAATACTTTGGCCCACGTGCACAATCCCTATCAGAATGTAAGTTCCATGAAGCTCTAAGATTTCTCATAATGCCTTGTGCTCCTCAGATGCTCCACTTATAGATTATACAAATGACCAATCCATCCAGTATGATATTGGCAAAATAACATCATTGAAAGTTGTCTATTTTGGTCTTCCTCCAAATAGACACTATTTAGAGATTGTTTCAAATCCATTTCTATGTGCTCAGAAAATAGGCCCTTACCGATAATCTCTTTGCAAGGATTTTCAGGAGTGATGGGGACTCTGCAAGCTGGACACTGGCTATTATTCTTCAACCACAAATCGATACAAATTGAACAAAATACATGGTTGTTGATGCATATGACAGGCTGGCGTACCTTTGAAAAAAAAGAAACGTTACTTTTAGTACAGGGCAATAGTCATAACTAGAATCCCAATAGATTTAGTTAAGAGCAAACAAATTGCTTCTCTAGAGTACAGCAGAGTAGCTACTTCTGTTACCACATTGTTTCTTATCTATGTTTAAGAGAGATACTAGCTGAGATATTTGAAACTTCTGACATATAGGGTGGGGCAAAAGTACGTTTATAGTTGTTCATTTGGAAAATATAATAATTAATAAATAATAATATAAGAATAAACTGTGATTCTCGTACTCACAATTGTAAGCCTACTTTTGTCCTATTCTGTATTATGAAATAGTTTTATTTTGTTCCAAATCACACTCATGTCCAAAAAGAAAATGCATTTTGTTCCACTAAGGCTGTGACAATTTTCCTTCAACTATTCTATTTTAGAATTATGAAATGAGGAATAGAAGGTTCTTAAAAGATCATTTAGTCCAAACACCCATCTGATACTTGAATACTTCCCTCAATTGATTCTACTATATTAGAGAGCAACAGCAACCAACAATTATGCATTGGCATCTTACTGAAAAGTCTCCCAAACCAGAGGCATGAAAGCTAAAACAACCCTAAAAGACATGAGTACCACTCTCAGGTGGCTTATAATCTAAACAGCAAACAATAATGACAGATATTGGCAGACATCTAATACACAAATCTCTGACTCCATTTAAACAAGTACATATAATAATTCTTTACATTTATATAGTCATATATTTTACAAAGGGCTTTCACATACATTTTCTCTTTCTTCTTCTTTTTGTTTTGCTTTGTTTTTAAATAACACTGTGAGGTAAAGAGTAAATATAGTTTACAAATAAGGAAACCCATGTGGTTTGCTCAGGGTTAAGTAGGTGTTTTGACTGTGTTTAATTGTTTTATCAGAGGGAAAATAAAGAGAAAAGTTGCTTTAGTTGTACCTGACATCATGCATTGGTTATTCACATATTTATTATCTATCTCCCTAGAGGGAAGATAAAAGAGAGAAATTGCTTTAGCTTTCTATCTGATATTACATATTTGTTTACATATTTATTGTCTATCTCCCCTTTTAGAATGGAGGCTCCATCAGAGCAAGAACTTCCCTTAGTTTCATTCGTTCCTAAATCCCTACTGCCTAAAAGACAGCCTAGTACACAGTAGGTACTCAACAAAGGTTTTGATGGATGAAGTAATTGCTATTAAGACAGTATTTAGCATTCAATTCAAGTTGGGGAACTTGACAGAGGGAATAATGACTTAATATTCTTCAACCAGCACAAATTTAACAATAAAGACAAAAAAGAAATGCTTAGATTTTCACTTGATTTACATGGCACTTTTATGGCAGGACTCAAAACACATTATAGCCATTTTCAATATTTTCTTGTTCTAATAATATTAACAACTAGAGGCCCGGTGCATGAACTTTGTGCACGGGAAGGGGGGGGGGTGTCCCTCAGCCCGACCTGCACCCTCTGTAATCCGGGATCCTTCTTACAATCCGGGACCGCTGGCTCCTAATTGCTCGCCTGCCTACCGGCCTGATCCCCCTAACTGTTCTCCCCTGCTGGCCTGATCCCCCTAATTGCTCTCCCCTGCCGGCCTGATCCCCCTAACTGCTCTCCCCTGCCGGTTTGATCACCCCTAACTGCCTCTGCCTTGGCGCTGCCACCATGGCTTTGTCTGGAAGGATGTCTGGTCTAATTAGCATATTACCCTTTTATTAGTATAGAGGCCAGGTGCATGGATGGGGGCTGGCTGGTCTGCCCTGAAAGTGGTCCCAGATCAGGGTGTGGGTCCCCTTGGGGGGTGGGGCTGGCCTGGGTGAGGGGCCTGGGGCAGTTTGCAGGCTGGCCACACACCAATCGGGGGGGGGGGGGCCCCA
>NW_005353753.1:506943-516320 GCF_000412655.1 Myotis brandtii
TGGCTTTGTCTGGTAGGACGTCTGGTCTAATTAGCATATTACCCTTTTATTAGTATAGAGGCCAGGTGCATGGATGGGGGCTGGCTGGTCTGCCTTGAAAGTGGTCCCAGATCAGGGTGTGGGTTCCCTTGGGGGGTGGGGCTGGCCTGGGTGAGGGGCCTGGGGCAGTTTGCAGGCTGGCCACACACCAATCGGGGTGGGGGGGTCCCCACTGGGGGATGGGGCCAGCCTGGGTAAGGGGCCGCCAGGGGTTTGCAGGCCGGCCACACCCCCATCGGGGTGGGGGTCCCCACTGGGGACAGTGCCAGCCTGGGCAAGAGGCTGGGGCGGTTTTCAGGCCAGCCATGCCCCCATTGGGGTGGGGGGCATGGCCGGCCTGGGTGAGGGGCTGAGGGCCATCTGCAGGCCACCCATATCCCCCATTGGGGTGGGGGTCCTCGTTAGGGAGTGGGCGGCCTGGTCAAGGGGCCTGGGGTGGTTTGCAGGCTGGCCAGCCCCCTGATGGGGTGGGGGTCCCTGCTGGGGGCAAGGTGGCCTGGGCCGGGGGGCGGGGCGGCCTGGGTGAGGGCCTGGGGGAGGTTTGCAGGCTGATCAAGCCTCCGGCTTTGTCCGGAAGGTCTCCCGGTCTAATTAGCATATTACTCTTTTATTAGTATAGATACTATTGTAGAGTCCTTCAGCATTAGGGATGAGAGGATCAAGGAAAAACAGATGAAGTAGAGGGAGAAAGAAGAGACAGAC
Organism: Myotis brandtii; assembly: GCF_000412655.1. Taxonomy (NCBI): domain Eukaryota; kingdom Metazoa; phylum Chordata; class Mammalia; order Chiroptera; family Vespertilionidae; genus Myotis; species Myotis brandtii. Next base: position 507,685 of record NW_005353753.1, read on the forward strand.
CACCATAAACCACTTTCCGCAGAGAAATTGCTTGCCACCTCAATATATAAATATTCAGAATATGTGTGTTAATTTTAAAGGAGTCCCTATCTTAAGAGAATTCACAGGATGTATGGTGATCCGTGCCAGGCAGTAAATCAATTGAAGTCTCACTACAAAGTGCTTTCTGGTTCTAGTTTGGCTTCCAAAATTTAGATGCTCCCTTAATTATGAACACTAGCATAAGAAAACTAAACAGAGAAGATCTTCAGCATGGATTTAAGCTTCCTCTTGGAGAAACCAATTCTAATTCATTCAGTTCAACTGATTTGATTGGACTAATTAAAATAAATAAATAAATGACCATGAAGCACTCAAACTCTTCTTTCAAAATACTCTACCACCAGCAAGGAATAAATGCTTATCTGGGAGTGAGTGTGGTGTTGTGATTTACTGTAAGTATATATTTTTGGTCATTCAGATAACCTAAATATATTTCTCAGATATTTGGTCTTCATCCATGGCTCCTGGCCCACAGCTCCCAAACCCCTAAGAATTTTCTAAGTGATGAGAGCAACAAAGGTGCTTCTTATTATGTTAATGAGGTGATTTTTGAACCAAAGGTGGGGCCTGGTTGCTGGTAGGAGGAGCCAACTTTGAGGACAGAGGAATGGAACTTTTAGTCCTATCCCCTATTTTCCAGAGAGGGGAAAGGGCTTGAGGCTGGTAAGTCAACAATGGCCAATGACTCAGTCAATCATGACTAGTAATTAAGCCTCCATAAAAACCCAAAAGGACAGATGGAAGGAGACTTGACTTGAGGTGGTGAACACACTATACAATATACAAAAGATGTGTTACAGAATTGTACACCTGAAACCTATATAATTTTATAACTTTATTAACCAATGTCACCCCAATAAATTCAATTAAAATACCCAAAAGAACAGCCTGTCAGCTCCTTTTCAGAGAACGAGCCACCATGACAGGCCCCATGCTCCCAGAGGGCAGACAGAAGCTCCTTTTGTTTCAGACCTCAGCCTATATCTCTCTTCATCTGGCCATTGATTTGTATCCTTTAATATCCCTTGTAATAAATCGATAATCTAGCAGGGAAAAGGGTTTTCTTGAGTTCTGTGAGCTGTTCTAGCAGATTAATCAAATCCATGGAGGGGGTCATGGGAAGCCCTGATTTATAGTCTATCAGTCTGAAGTACTGGTAACATTCTGTATTTGTGACTGACTGGCTTGTGAAGAAGTGGGGAGGGCAGTCTTTGTGGGACTAAGCCCTTTCTTTACCCATAGGAGAGGGATCTGAGCCAGAGATAGCAAAGTTCCTAAAAAGTATGAAGAATGGGACCCAAAGCACAAGGGGGAGATTTTGGCTTATATAGGAGTGAGAATCTGTCTTCCATTGTAAGAAAAGAGAAGAACTAACACAAAGCATTTGGAAAATCTATTGATAGAAGATTACAGAACTCATGTTGCAACTGTTCTAATTGCTTATATTCTGTCAGTAAATATGAGGTGAGATTACCTGCTGAAAGTGAGAAACGGAGGAGGACATCAAGTTGAGAAAATAAAAAAATAAAGCAGTTATTTTTAAAAGTGAGAAAGTAACTTTACTAGGTACATGTAGCAGGATTGCCAAACACTACTGAGTTCCTATTTGTGGTTTTAACTGTAAAGATGAATTAACATAGGTGTGTATTTTCTTGCCAACTTTTAGCTACTCAGGTTCAGGCAGGAAGTAAATGAGTTGAAGTTTTGCCAAGGAGAAAGAGAGAGACAAGGGACTGATGATAATAAATGACCATGGTTAATAAGGGAAATGAGTTCTTGAACGGTAAAGACAGTGAAAAAGTGGGAGAATTATAGAGTCAATGGATGGGTCTGGGTAAAGCTGAAGTACTGCTAGAGAGTAGGTATGATGGGAAGAGGATCAGAGACTAGAATGCTTATAGTCAAAATACTAGAAGAGGTACAGCTGCGTTCTCTGTTTTGTCTTGAACCATCTTATCTGACATAGTCCTATTTCTCTCTTAATCTCATGTATCACGTGGTGTTAACATATTTTCTATGGTGACAACTTCTGAAAATCCTCTGTAACTAGACCCCAGTAAAGTGACAGAGCTTGAGAAATAAACCTGGGGCTGACTCCAGTTCTGTCTGAGCTATTTGACCTTGGGTAAGCCCTTTAGTTAAAAGGGGCATCTTTCTGCCTCTGAAACTGTAGTTTAACCTAGTACACTTTTCATTCGGGTGTTAGCAATACCACAAACAAACAAAACAAACAAACAAAAAAGAAGGAACGAAAAGGTGACAATATTGCTATATCCATTTGCCCAGAAGACAACTCCAGGTAAGGTTCTTGTAGCTGCCTCAACCATAACATGTCCAAAACCAAACTTGGCCTCCTCATATTCTCTCCTCCTACACTCCTATCTAAAAGGTGAGAAAATCAAATGCTATCTCCTCTGCAAGGCCTTCACTAATCGCTCCTCTTACATTCCCTCTTGTCTAAGTTAAGGGCACCAACCCCCTCCCCCGCCCCAGCCCCGTCCTCTCTGCTACCACCACTTGGGCTAGAATACTCATAGCTGTCTCTGGCTCACCCTTTTTACTTCTCCTCAACATCCAATCTGTCACCAAATCCTGGTATCAGTTATCAAGTCTAAGAAGCCAGAGCTTTTAAGATGTACCAATAAGCAAAATAAATGAAAAATGCTAATTACTATAAGATGGCATCACTTGTAAGATACAATCAGGTGAATAAAAGTACATCTCAGAATAGTTAAAATATACTAAATCTGCTTGTAAATGTTATGTGCCTATCATCTATCCCTTCTTCCCATCATCACCTTAATAATGAGTTCAGGTTCTCATTCTTTGCCCTGATCTATTGTAGTAACCCCTTCCCAAGCTTCCAAATGTTCACTGGCCACCTTTCATACTGATGCCAGAGCTACCTTCCTCAAATAGGGATCAGCAACTTTCATTGTACTTTTGCAAAACAGCAATGGATTTTTTCTGCTCGTAGTTTTAAGTATAGCATTCAAGAGCAACATAATCTGTCTGGTTCTTTAACAGCTATTTCCCTTGATCTGCTATTTTAATATTTGACATAACCTACAATTCAATCACACAGTCTACTTAATGTTCACCAAAAAGAATACCAATAGTGGAGGCTCCCTACTTATTTTGCTTTCATTTTTTATCTTGATTTGTCCTGTTGGTCTTCAGTTTCCCCAATCAAAATAAAATCCCTCCCATCTTTGAATATGAAAATCAACTGCTATTTCTTCTGCAAGGCCTTCATTAATCCTTTTTAGAAGTGCCTGGGTCTTTCTTTCTCTGATCCTCATAAGGGTCCTCCTTATGCATTGATTTAATGTTCACTTCTTTCTGTGTTGTGCTGTACTTAGAAAATTGTTTACATCCTGCATTCCATATTAGATTTCAGGATCTTTGGGGGTAGTGGCAATGTCCTTCTCATCCTTGTATTCACCTACAGCATCTGATACAATGCCTCAAATACTCTAAAATAAACATAAATTTTTATATATTAAAATGAAAGGCTGAGATAATGCCCCTAACAGCATTTCAACAAGCAAAGGTCAATGGCCACTGTGAAACTATGAAAAAGCAAAATTTTAATCTTTCCATTTAATTTATCAAAATATAACACAAGAACAACCAGTCAAACTACCTGACTATCAGCGAAGTGTCTTTAGCAATGTCACCTACAGGAGAATCATTTTCACCTAATCTTTCCATTTAATTTATCAAAATATACACAAAAACAACCAGTCAAACTACCTGACTATCTGCGAAGAGTCTTTAGCAATGTCACCTACAGGAGAATCATTTTCACTGTTCAATATCTGGTACCATTACAGAATAGTAAGAAGCCAGGAAAATTTCAGGACAAGTGGAATAGGGAAACTAAGACAGATAGCTAAATAGCAGTTTGCAGCCACCTAGTAAATCCTATTTTTCCTAAACACTGGACACTTAAGAGTAAATGGTCTGCACTTCTCCCCAACCAGAGGGTAAATAGTTTAAATTACACTACTGAGGGAGACAAATAACAGAAATCCAATTAGGTGCCATTTGCCAACCATACCCAAGGCCAGAAAAATTAAGAGAATAAATCTCATTTTGGTACAGCAGCATAAAGCTGATGAATATTCTATTGATTCTCTCCTAGCACCTCCCCTAAACACCCAGCCTTTAAAACCCCTGAGAGTGAAGGTCCCAGGATGCCCTCCCTCCAAGAGCAAGGCCCAGCGCCATTCATTCCCTTCCTTTTGTCCCCGTGTCCTTCCCCACAGGCACATATCCCCTAACCTCTAAGGGACCATTTGAGATATGCAACCAGGGGAGCAACGGTCCTTGTTTCACTGTCCTAGTATGTTCTTACTGTGGTCAGTAAATTCTTGTTTTTCTACACTTTGTCTTTTGATTGAAATCTTTCCTCGTCTCACCGGTAACAGCACTGTCACTGTCATTGTGTTGGATTTTTAAACAGTTGACTAATTCATTTCTTTGACTACATAATTATCAGATGATGACTTCTAGATTTAAATTTACCTTAGAAGTATAGAAACCTGTATAGAAAAAAGAATTACTAAACCAAATTCTAGTACTGCTTACTTGACTATAACCTGCAGGAGCAAAATACAAAGAATCTACCCCTCCCTCAACTCCTGTCCACCCATCTTCCTCAATCTAGATTCTGCTATATACAACACCAAAACACACGATAATGTTCTTTAATAAGATCTTCCCAAGATACATAAATAGTCATAATTTGCTTATGTTATTAAAGTTTATATCTAACTTAATCTCAAATGAGGTCTCTGGCAATAAAACAGTACTCTTATGAAATAATTATTAAATTATGACTATTAAATTATGACTATTATTAAATTTGTTATGTTATTAAAGTTTATATCTAACTTAATCTCAAACGAGGTCTCTGGCAATAAAACAGTACTCTTATGAAATAAAAATGCAAGATGACAATGGCAAGGGTAAGTGACAATGCACAATCCAAACAGTGTACAGTAAGCATGTTGAAGTGATATCTGAGGGTAATGCCCCTGAGGCTAGTGAGGAGGAGAAGGAAGAGAAGATAAACCGAGGTAAGAGAGTGGACTCTTCCATTGGAATGGGCCTGAGGGGAGACAGTCCGAGCTGCAGAATGATTAACCCTATAAGCTGTAACTTTTCACCTTTTACTAAAACAACTGTGGGCCACACACATTTGGCTGTCACTGGTGGCAAAAGACAGAGTTGGTCAATAAAAATATTTCATGCAATAATAATTTGGCTTCACAGCTTGAATTCTAATTGAAGAGATAAATATCTGGAATTATCTAGAGATAATCTGGTCTTGGCATTCTGGTGGCAGTATCAAGATGTCACTTAACAGATATCCTGGGCTAGATCATTCCTATATTTCTGCTGGTCCACTAGTCCAAGGCATGGTAAAAAATTAAGGAGAAATGGGCAAGAAAATATGTTATACATAAATAATCGCACAGGATGTGTACCTAACTTCCTCAGGACACATAGAGCTCTTACTTACAATATTGGCAGGGTTGCTAACATTATTGGGCAGAAAGAATTCACCTTTAAGACTAAGGTAGAGACAGAAGTAGTAAATGCAAAATGTCTAAACTTTCCAATTTTGAGTACTGCATTTGTATTCAAAAGACAACGCATTGCCCACCTGCACACTTAGGCTATCTCCACTGCTGCTTTCCAGGATATTCTTCCCCACCCCCATCCCAATCAGCATCTATATTATCTCTTCAGATTTAAGGTCTCCCGCACCCCCATCTCCTTTAAGGTAATATACACCGCCCCCCACCCCCCGCCAAGTGACACTCCAAAAATAATGGCCCCTTAATTCTATTGAACAATCAAAAGAGAAGGTTGCTAATGGCAAGATTTTGGGACAAATGGTGAGGGTAGCACAAAGCTTATCTGGAAGAGGGCTGGGAAAGACAGACCTGCAGGCAGATCTCAGAGGCAGCTGGAGATGCTGTGTCAGGGATGGAGTGACATTGGGAATAAGGTGCTACTCCAGGCCAGGTCGTCTCCAGTAACCCACAAGTAGAGGTGTGAATGGGAGGGTGAGTAGCAAAAGCAGATCCGATTTGCTTCAACTATACAAAAGCTAGGGAACCAGTTAAAACGCCCGAACATCCCATGGCAATTTCCAGAACAAACAGGTACCACTCTGTTGGGAATGCAAATCATCTAGTGAGTGCTAGCCTCACAAAGCAACTGGGAAGAACCAGTTACTAGAAAAGGCTGGTTTCCTTGGTTTGCTGGCCTGCCTCTGTGCCATAGTAAAGATTAACGTTTACTGAATATTAATGACTATGTGCCAGACTCTATGCTAAGCACTGCATATGAATTACTACATGTAATCCTCCAATAACCACAAGCATGAGTATTGATATTGTTACCATCCCCATTTTACAGATAAGGTAACAGCTCTGAAAGAGATTAAGCAACTTGTCCTATATAAGATCATATAACTAGTAAGTGGAAGAGCCTAGATTAGAACTCATGCAATCTGAACATAGAACTCAGGCCCTCAATCACTGCACTTTTTTGCCTCCATAGCAGACAGAAAAAAAAATGCCTGTTTACAAATCGTGAATCTTTTATTATCAAACCAGAGGCCCAGTGCACGAATTCGTGCATGTGTGGGGTCCCTCTACCTGGCCAGCGATGAGGCTGATCGGGGCTGTGGGAGGTTGGCCGTCCAGCCCCCATGGGGTCATCGGGGACCAGTTGGCCAGGGGGAGGAACCGTGGGAGGTTGGCCGGCCAGCCCTCATCGGGGTCATCAGGCGGCCAGCCAGGAGGGAGAGACGATGGGAGGTTGGCTGTGGGAGCTCACTGACTCCCAGGGGGCAGCTCCTGCATTGAGCATCTGCCCCCTGGTGGTCAGTGCATGTCATAGCAACTGGTCAACCGGTCATTCCGTAGCTTTGGCTTTTATTCTATAGATGTAATTTTAGAATACAGCTTAACTAATACAGGGAAATAAGAGGCACCAAGAGTTTCTGTTGTCATGGATGAGCTAAAGTGAGTTTTTAGGAGGCAATCTACTCAAGACAAATGGCAGCAATAGAGGTTCAAATCCCAAAGATTCTCTAAGCCTTAGTTTTCTTATTTTAAAAAATGGGGAAACCAGTCCACTCTAGCTCACAGCCCCGGTGAGAGGAGTAAGTGAAATAATTAAACACATGCAAAAGCAACCTGTAATCTGCAAATCACTATGTTCTAGTAGGCATAGTTTTTGTTAAACACGGAAAATCAGCCAGGCAGAACCCGTTTTCAACACAAGTGCAAAAGACAGCCTATTAACTAATGGAAACTCGCTATAACTATACAACTAAGACCAAGTAAAACTTATTTCCCAAGGATATTTTTATCAGCCTTTAAGAATACTGTTGGAGGAAATCCACTCAGAATTTAACACGTACTTGTGGGAACTTCATGTCAAGGCCCAAATGCAGACTTATCAAATTAGAGACACCATCTCCTCCTCCTCCTCCCAGTCATGTAGGAGGCACTGGTAGCAAATACCAGTTCAAATACCACCCTCCAAGACAGCATCCTTCATCTCTCCAATCAGAAGTGATGGAGACATCCCGTCTATGCTCCCACAGCACAGTTGCTATTTTGTTGGCATTTCATTCTGATGGGCATCAAGAGTAACCAGTTGCTTCCAAGCCTAACTTCCTACTACAGTGGGCCTTGACTTACGAGTGTCCCGACTAACGAGTTTTTTGAGATACCAGCTGTCTCTCCTCCGATTTTTTGCATTGAGTTGATAGAGTAATTTGAGTTAACGAGCTCCTTAACGAGCTCCTTAACAAGCTCGGTCTCGGAACGAATTAAACTCGTAAGTCAAGGCCCCACTGTACTTCTTGAACTCAGTAAATTCACACACAACCCCAAACACCTAAAGCAGCTGATCCATATTGGCTAGCCCTCAAATATTCGCTCTATTAGATTATACTTCTCAATGCTAACCCTGCACCTGTAGGGGGTAAACACACACATGCACATACACACACCACAGACGTGACAACAGTTCGGGTGGGGAAAGAAATCTAAGTGTTCACAGTATCCTCTCCCTTCTGGATCTATCGACGAGGTGAAGAGAGGCTCTTTTAAAAACAGAAAACGAGGCACAAACGGAAATAGATGGATGCACCAGAACATTCAAAACCCAATGTCGAATTCAGATTTACTCTCTCCTCCACCTTGCTTTGTAAACACTCCAGGCACCTCTTGCATCACAAAGAGTGGGGATTGCATGTCCTGGCGAACCCCTTCTTGGAACGGAAGGCCGAGCCTCTCATTTCAAACACCACGCGGGGCACGTGCTAGTTACTGTTCAAGTGCTGAACCCGGAGCGAAGGGCGCTGCAGGCCGGTGACGCCAAAGGACCCGGGAAACGGGGCTCCCCGAGGAGCACCGCGGGCCGGGGGCATGGACACCGCCGCTGTGCAGGGGACGGAGGAGCCTAAGGGAGGGCTCCAGGAATGTGCTTTCTCGGACTTCACCAAGCGCTCCACCGGCCGGGCTGCCAGGGGCGCGGAGCACTGCAGCGCCCCGTGTCCG